>NC_133470.1:116044062-116344062 GCF_048565385.1 Saimiri boliviensis
CCTGCCTGCCTCAGCCTCCCAAAGTGCTGGGATTACAGGCGTGAGCCACCGCGCCCAGCCACTGGTTCCCTTTTTTTTTTTTTTTTTTTTTTTGGAGGTTTGGCATCTCCCTTAAGGTGCAGGGAAGAATCTACCCCAGCCCAGCCACTGTTTCGCTTGGCCAGCTAGCATCATCAGGAGTTCTGTTCCTAGGGCCCCTGACAGCCAGTTTGGCAAGAGCAGTCTGGGAAGAATAGTCACTTGATTTGTTTCCTATCTGCCAGACACTCAGAGCTGCTGGAAATCCATGCGGATGCAATAACTCGACATGGTTTCATTCATTGAGATCCAGAGGGAGGACGCACTCTTTCCAAAGACAGGGCCCACATGCCTGATCTAGCAAGCTGGGTAGGTTTCACACTTCTCCACACATTTCAAAGTATAATTAAGTGTCGGGGCTGCCTCATGCATCTCCTTCTGTGCTCATATAACACTTGTTTCTCAGGGCTCCTGGGGACTGAAGATTTTGCAAAGGAACAAAAGAGACCAAACTTACATGCAAATTATTCGTATTTATGAGTGAAAAATAAGTAAGTCAACAGATTGACGAGACTTTGTTACCAACACAGGAATTTGATTCCTACCAACACAGGCTGCAGGAATGGCAGCGTTCAGAGCAAAGTGGAGAGGGCACAAGAGGTCCGCTCTGGACAGGACCTGCCAGACACCACCTGAAATACTGTGCTCAGTTTCTAGAGCCCATCCAGCTTTTGGAGTGATGAGACTCCTGATGAGAAATGGTTGAAAGCCCTGGGAATGTTTAGCTGAGGAGGAGAAGACTCAGGAGGAACATGACAGCTGCCTTTAAAAAACTGAAGGGCTGGCCCGTGGGAGAGAGGAAGGGAACCCAAGGCAGAGTGGAGGTGTGGAAAGAGCATGGGCTTTGGACTAAGGAACCCTCAGCTGAATTCAGTTCTGCAGCTTATGAGGCCTGCTCCCTTTGGCAAGGCTTCTCATCTCCGAGCCTCAATTTCTTCAATGGTGCAATAGGGAGGACAATACCTTCCTCACTGTGTGATGTGAGGATCCGGTAGTGGTGGGCGGTGGTCTGTAAAAGAGTGCTTGAAATCTGCAAAGCACTTGATTGATATTACTGTGAGTCTCTGTGGTCCCAGACCACAGAGCCTGTTCCCATGGGTGAAACTGACAAAGAAGCAGATTTTGGTGCTATTCCAGGAGAAGCTATTTAACCATGATAGGGGTCTTAAAATGTAAATGACCACTTTGGGAAGTAGTAAGTTCATCATCACTTATATTCAAGGAGAGATTGAATATATTCAAGAAGAGACTGGACCAGTATTTTCTGGGAGGCTGCATGGAGGAATTCCTGCATACGAAAGAAGGTTGGAGTCACTTCTAGGGGCTTTTCCAACTTTTAGGTTTGAAGATTCTTTTTTTTTTTTGAGATGGAGTCTCATGCTGTCACCCAGGCTGGAGTGCAATGGCACGATCTTGGCTCACTGCAGCCTCCAGCTCCCAGGTTCAAGGGATTCTCCTGCCTCAGCCTCCTGAGTAGCTAAGATTATAGGCGCTGGCAACCGCACCCAGTGAATTTTTATATTTTTAGTAGAGACGGGATTTTGCCATGTTGCCCAGGCTGGTCTTGAACTCCTGACCTCAGGTGATCCGCTCACCTCAGCCTCCCAAAGTGCTGGGATTACAGCCATGAGCCACTGCACCTGGCCCATTTCTTTCTTATTTTTCTTTTTCTTTTTTGAGATGGAATTTCACTCTTTTTTTTTTTTTTTTTTGAGACGGAGTTTCGCTCTCGTTACCCAGGCTGGAGTGCAATGGCGCGATCTCGGCTCACCGCAACCTCCGCCTCCTGGGCTCAGGCAATTCTCCTGCCTCAGCCTCCTGAGTAGCTGGGATTACAGGCACGTGCCACCATGCCCAGCTAATTTTTTGTGTTTTTAGTAGAGACGGGGTTTCACCATGTTGACCAGGATGGTCTCGATCTTTTGACCTCGTGATCCACCCGCCTCGGCCTCCCAAAGTGCTGGGATTACAGGCTTGAGCCACCGCGCCCGGCCGGAATTTCACTCTTGTTACCCAGGCTAGAGTGCAGTGGCATGATCTTGGCTCACTGCAACCTTCATCTCCTGCGGTCAAGCAATTTACCTGCCTCAGCCTCCAGAGTAGCTGGGATTACAGGTGCCTGACACTATGCCCGGCTTGTTTTTTTTTTTTTTTTTTATTTTGAGACGGGGTTTCACTATGTTGGCCAGGCTGGTCTTGAACTCCTGACCTCATGTGATCGGCCCACCTCAGCCTCCCAAAGTACCGGGATTACAGGCGTGAGCCACCACGCCCGGCCCACCTGGCTCATTTCTGTTAGCACACAAACATGCCGTTCATTTTCTAGCTGAAAAAAAAGAAAAGTGGTTTCTTCTCTCCACTTTTACCTTTTTCTTTTCTTTTCTTTTTTTGTTTTTGAGACGGAGTGTCACCTGGGCTGGAATGCAGTGGTGCGGTCTTGGCTCGCTGCAACCTCTGCCTCCAGGGTTCAAGTGATTCTCCTGCCTCAGCCTCCCGAGTAGCAGGGACTACATGTACCCGCCACCATGCCCGGCTAATTTTTTGTATTTTTGTATTTTTTTTTTTTTTTTTTTTTTTGAGACGGAGTGTCGCTCTTGTTACCCAGGCTGGAGTGCAATGGCGCGATCTCGGCTCACCGCAACCTCCGCCTCCTGGGTTCAGGCAATTCTCCTGCCTCAGCTTCCTGAGTAGCTGGGATTACAGGCATGCGCCACCATGCCCAGCTAATTTTTTGTATTTTTAGTAGAGACGGGATTTCACCATGTTGACCAGGATGGTCTCGATCTCTTGAACTCGTGATCCACCCGCCTCAGCCTCCCAAAGTGCTGGGATTACAGGCTTGAGCCACCGCGCCCGGCTTCTGTGTGTTTTTCTTTCTTTTTTTTTTTGAGACAGAGTTCGCTCTTGTTACCCAGGCTGGAGTGCAATGGCGTGATCTCGGCTCACTGCAACCTCCGCCTCCTGGGTTCAGGCAATTCTCCTGCCTCAGCCTCCTGAGTAGCTGGGATTACAGGCACGCGCCACCACGCCCAGCTAATTTTGTATTTTTAGTAGAGACGGGGTTTCACCATGTTGACCAGGATGGTCTCGATCTTTTGACCTTGTGATCCACCCGCCTCGGCCTCCCAAAGTGCTGGGATTACAGGCTTGAGCCACTGCGCCCGGCCAATTTTTTGTATTTTTAATAGAGACAGAGTTTCACTAAGTTGGCCAGGCTGGTCTCGAACTCCTGCCCTCAAGTGATCCATTGGCCTCGGTCTACCAAGGTGCTGGGATTACAGGCATGAGCCACCACGCCCAGCCAAACCTGTGGCTTTAAATGTATACTGATGTGGTTCTTGCCTCCATATACTGGACAACTCTCACATGCATTTCTCTAGTTGGGACCTCTATCTTAAACTCCAGACTTGTATAACCAATGGCCTCCTTGGCATCACCATCTGGATGCCTAATAGCCATATCATATTTAACAGGAACACCAAATCCTTGATGGCAAAACCTGTTCCTCCCATAATCTTTGTCATTTCAGAAATGGTGACTCTATACTTTCAGTCACTCAGACCAAAACCTTAGGGTCATCTCATACTCCACATCCAGTTCATCAGCAAATCCTTTCAGCTCTATCTTCAATATGTACCTAGAGCCCAACTACTTCTACTCTCCTTCACCCTCTCACACTGATCCAAGCCACCGTTATCCTGCACCTGAGTAATGCCACAGCCTCCCAACTAGACACTGATATCACAGGGGGTCCTGTTAAAACATAAATCAGATCTTATCACTTCTCTGCTAAGAACTGCCCAATGGCTCCATCTTTTTTTTTTTTTTTTTTTTTTTTTTGAGATGGAGTCTCGTACTGTCACCCGGGCTGGAATGCAATGGCGCGATCTCGGCTCACTGCTGGAGTGGAATGGCATGGTCTCGGCTCACTGTAACCTCCGCCTCCCAGGTTTAAGCAATTCTCCTGCCTCAGCCTTCCGAGTAGCTGGGACTACAGGCTCTCACCACCATCCCCGGCTAATTTTTGCATTTTTAGTAGAGACAGGGTTTCACTGTTTTGGTGAGGCTGGTCTTGAACTCCTAACCTCTTGATTCACTGGCCTCGGCCTTCCAAAGTGCTAGGATTACAGGTGTGAGCCACTGTGCCCAGCCGGCTCCATTGTGCTCAAAGCAAAAGCCCAAGTCCTCATCACCAGTTACTCTCATCAATTACTCTGCTCCAAGCGTTGGCTAACCTCCTTGCTTTCCTCCAGCACACCAGGCAAGCTCCTGGCTGAGAATGCTCTTTATCCCTAGAGATCCGATTGGCTCACTTCCTCACTCCAGGTCTGCCTGGTGAGGCCTTCCCTGACTATCCTGTTTAAAACTGCACCCCGCCTTGCCATCCTGTTCCCCATTTTCCCTTCGCTGCTTTATTTTTGTCTTTAGGACTCATCACCACCATTATGGTCAGGCTGGTCAGGAGTTTAAGACCAGTCTGACCAAAATGGTGAAACCTCGTCTCTACTAAAAATACAAAAATTGGGCCGGGCGCAGTGGCTCAAGCCTGTAATCCCAGCACTTTGGGAGGCCGAGGCGGGTGGATCACGAGGTCGACAGATCAAGACCATCCTGGTCAACATGGTGAAACCCTGTCTCTACTAAAAATACAAAACACTAGCTGGGCGTGGTGGCGCATGCCTGTAATCCCAGCTACTCACGAGGCTGAGGCAGGAGAATTGTCCGAGCCCAGGAGGCGGAGGTTGCGGTGAGCTGAGATTGCGCCATTGCACTCCAGCCTGGGTAACGAGCGAAACTCCATCTCAAAAAAAAAAAAAAAAAAAAAAAAAAAAAAAAAAATTAGCCAGGCATGGTGGTGTGCATCTGTAGTCCCAGCTATGTGGGAGGCTGAGGCAGGAGAGTTACTTGAACCTGGGAAGCCGAGGTTGCAGTGAGACAAGATCACGCCACTGCACTCCAGCCTGGCGACAGAGTGAGACTCTGTCTGAAAAAAAAACAAAAAAACAAAAAAAACAAAAAAAAACAAAGAAGAAAAAAAGATAGGCCTTTACCAAAGCTGATGGAGGGGAGGAGTCATGTGTTGATTCTCTCTCCCCCGACAGCCTGGGCAGACCCAGCCGTAGGCCTTGGCCTAGGGGCTGCTGGCTGCTCTGAGTTCCTGTCCTGCCCCTTTAGCTTAGTACAAAGAGAGTTGACCTCCGGTTGGGAACAGGCTTCTATGAGCAGAGCTGGTTTAGAAGCCCAGCCCCCTTGTCCTGTCTGGGTACCTTGTGTCCCAGACTTGCTGTTCCTCATTTTCAGTTAGTGTAGAGAGAATCCTGACCCCGCCTGTGAATCTGCCAGACGGGGACTAGTGCTTAAGGACATGGGCCCTGGAGCCACCTGCTTGGGCTCATTTTTCAGCTTTCCTAGCTGGATGACCTTAGGCAATTTGCAAACACTGTGCTTTCTTTCTTTCTTTCTTTTTTTTTTTTTTTGAGATGGAGTCTAACTCTATCGCCCAGGCTGGAGTGCAGTGGCGTGATCTTGGCTCACTGCAACCTCTGCCGCCCAGGTTCAAGCAATTCTGCCTCAGCCTCTCTAGTAGCTGGGATTACAGGCCCCTGCCACCGTGCCCGGCTAATTTTTGTATTTTTAGTAGAGACAAGGTTTCACCATCTTGGCCAGGCTGGTCTTGAACTTCTGACCTTGTGATCCACCCGCCTCAGCCTCCCAAAGTGCTGGGATTACAGGTGTGAGCCACTGCGCCCAGCAGCTTTCTGCCTCATTCCACACAACTGAGATTCCTCATTTGTAGAAGATGAGGGATCAATTATGTTCATAATACCTACTTCACAGGGTTGTAGTGACAAATATGTCATTGCCTGTAAAAGCTTTTAAAACAATGCCTGGCACATAGTAGGCACTCAGTACAAGAAGGTTGTTATTTTCACTATTATTATTATTATTATTATTTTGATACAGGGTCTCAGTCTGTCACCCAGGCTGGAGCGCAGTGGTGAGATCACGGCTCATGGCAACCTCCGCCTCCAAGGCCCAAGCAGTTCACCCACCTTAGCCTCCTGAGTCGCTGTGACTACAGGCACACACCACTATGCCCGGCTAATTTTTACTTTTGTTTTTTTTTTGAGATGGAGTTTCGCTCTTGTTGCCCAGGCTGGAGTGCAATGACATGATCTCACCTCACTGCAACCTCCGCCTCCCAGGTTCAAGTGATTCTCCTGCCTCAGCCTCCCGGGTAGCTAGGATTACAGGCATGAGCCACCACACCTGGCTAATGTTTTGTGTTTTTAGTAGAGACGGGGTTTCTCCATGTTGGTCAGGCTGGTCTTGAACTCCTGACCTCAGGTGATCCGCCGACCTCAGGTGATCCGCCTGCCTCAGCTTCCCGTACTGCTGGGATTACAGGTGTGAGCCACGGTGCTCAGCTTTAATTTTTGCATTTTTTTTGGTAGAGATGGTATTTTACCATGTTGCCCAGGCTGGCCTTGAAATCCTGAGCTAGAGCAATCAGCCTGCCTTGGCTTCCCAAAGTACTGGGATTACAGGCATGAACCACCATGCCCAGCCTTCACTATTATCAATATAATATTTCATTTAATTTATTTTGAGATGGGGTCTTACTCTGTTGCCCAGGCTAGACTGCAGTGGCACCATATGGGCTCACTGCAACCTCTGCCTCCAGGGTTCAAGCGATTCTCCTGCCTCAGCCTCCTGAGTAGCTGGGACTACAGGCGTGCACCATCATGCTTGGCTAATTTTTGTATTTTGAATAGAGGTGGAGTTTCACCATGCTGGCCAGGCTAGTCTTGAACTCCTGGCCTCAAGTGATCCTCCTGCCTCTGCCTCCCGTACTGCTGGGAGTACAGTCGTGAGCCACTGCACCTGGATTTCATTATTACTATTATTTTAAATTTTATTATTATTATTATTATTTTGAGACGAAGTCTCGCTCTGTTGCCCAGGCTGGAGTGCAGTGGCATGATCTCAGCTCACTTCAACCTTCGCCTCCGAGGTTCAAGTGATTCTCCTGACTCAGCCTCCCAAGTAGCTGGGACTACAGGCGCCTGCTATCATGCCCAGCTAATTTTTGTATTTTTAGTAGAGATGGGTTTCACCATGTTGGCCAAGCTGGTCTCGAACTCCTGACCTCGTGATCCACCCACCTCGGCCTCCTAAAGTGCTGGGATTACAGGCATGAGCCATCATGCCCGGCCTGGCCTTCACTATTAATATCATATTTTATTTCATGTAATGGTTATAATAGCCCTTCCAGGGAGAGTGAACAAAACAGGCTTTAAAGTGGGACAGATCTGGTTTGAATCTCAGCTTGAAGACTTAACTACGTGACGTATATAAGACACTTTACTTCTCTTACCTGAGCTTCCCCCTCTATGAAGTGGAGGTCATGATAATGACACCTGCCCCCTCGTCTTCCCCTGCCCAGCAGCAGCTCCTAGGATTCCAGTGCTTCTGGAGAAGCTGCAGCTGCTCTCTCTCAGCACTGGTGTCTTCTCTAGGCCAGAAGCACACACAGCCTGAGCTTGTTGGACCTCATGCTCCTGCCATGCCCTCTGCGGGGCTCTCAGCTCCAAGTGGGTTCTGTCTAATAATTACATAATAATTACATAATAAGGTGTAATTACATAATAATTACACTTTAGCTATCCTACGAATTAAGACGGCTCTTCCAAGGACAACACATCACACAATGCTCAGCATGTGCCAAGCTTCAGTTAATGAGAGCTGGGTTTGCTTTGTTTTGTTTTGTGATCTTAACTGGGCTGTGACCTCTTTGGCTGGCTCTGGGTTCATCTGTCCCTCTCCCAGATGAGCAGCCTGCAGCCCTCCCCTGTGGCAAATGGGGCCGAATAGCCTCCCTGCTCCTCTTGCTTGCTGCCCAATGAGCTGTGACGATGTCCTATAGGACAGCTGCTGGCTTTGCCAATCCTGGGGCCCCCTTTCTAGCATCTGGGCTCCTTGGCTCCTTGGGGCATGGGACTTTGGGGCTCCTGGACTTGACTTTGGTGGCAAAACACTGAGTGCCAAGTCTATTTGTTCCCAAGTAGTTGAGATGGCACAAGTATAGCCACCTTGCCCTGCATGCCCAGCGCCTGGTGGAGGAGGGTCCCCCTGCAGAAGTCACTGTTATGCCTCCCTGACCACTTCCAGGCCTGAAAGTGATATTTCTCTGCTCAGTTCACTGTCACTAAAGATGCGTTCATGTGCTGTTTTCTCCAGAGTCTGATCTGCCCTCTCGTCCATGTCTGTCACTCAGCCCAGCTTGTCACTTCCCTCCTTCTTCCTCCTTCTTTTTCTTTCTTTTTTTTTTCTTTTTTGAGACAGAATCTCACTGTGTTGCCCAAGCTGGAGTGCAGTGGCATGATCTTGGCTGACTGCAACCTCTACCTCCTGGGTTCAAGCCATTCTCCTGCCTCAGCCTCCCAAGTAGCTGGGATTAGAGGCATGCAGCACCATGCCCAGCTGATTTTTGCTTTTTTTTTTTTTTTTTTTTTGAGACGGAGTTTCGCTCTTGTTACCCAGGCTGGAGTGCAATGGCGCGATCTCGGCTCACCGCAACCTCCGCCTCCTGGGTTCAGGCAATTCTCCTGCCTCAGCCTCCTGAGTAGCTGGGATTATAGGCATGCGCCACCATGCCCAGCTAATTTTTTGTATTTTTAGTAGAGACGGGGTTTCACCATGTTGACCATGATGGTATCGATCTCTTGACCTCGTGATCCACCCGCCTCTGCCTCCCAAAGTGCTGGGATTACAGGCTTGAGCCACCACGCCCGGCTGGTTTTTGCATTTTTAGTAGAGATGGGGTTTCACTATGTTGGCCAGACTGGTGTTGAATTCCTGACCTCATGACCTCCTAAAGTGCTGGAATTACAGGCGTGAGCCACTGCGTCGGGTGTCACTTCCCTCCTTTAGCAGCACCTCAAACTGCCATCCTGATGCAGCCTGGGCACTCTTCCATCTGTCCACGTCATCTTCTGCTGCCCAGCAGCCGCTTCTAGGATTCCAGTGCTTCTCGGGAAGCTGTGGCTGCTGTCTTTCCCGGCACCGTTGTCTTCTCCGGGCCAGAAGCACACACAGCCTGAGCTTGTTGAACCTCATGCTCCTGCTGTGCCCTCTGCAGGGCTCTCAGCTCCAAGTGGGTTCACTCTATGAGCCTGGCTGGCTGCCAGCTGGCTGGCTCTGCAGCCGAATCTGGGGAGGGAGTCCTGCCAAGGGCTGGCGTGGATCACTATTGCTAGAGGACAGCCATCTCCCCACCACCACCCCCCATAGAAACATTGGGTTCCACATTCGTAAGTGGACATGCTCAAGAATTTGCTACCCTCACTCATTGCATGTCAAAACCTGTCTAAAGGCCGAGCGCGGTGGCTCATGCCTGTTATCCCAGCACTTTGGGAGGCCAAGGTGGGCAGATCACAGGAGGCCAAAATTTCAAGACCAGCCTGGTTAACATAGCAAAACCCCATCTCTACTAAGAATACAAAAATTAGCTGGGAGTGGTGGTGTGTTCCTGTGGTCCCAGCTACTCGGGAGGCTGAGACCTCACGAGAATCACTTGAATTCAGGAGGCAGAGGTTGCAGTGATCCAAGGTCACGTCACTGCACTCCCGCCTGGGTGACAGAACGAGACTCCATCTAAAAAAAAAAAAAAAAAAAAGGCTCAAATGGGCAGCCATGAAGCAGGGAAAAACCTTACTGTGATTGGAGTTGTAGGTCTGCTGGTCACTGGCTCTGTGAGCTTGAGTGATTCCTTAACCTCTGTGAACCTTCATTTTGTTACCTGAAAAATGGACATGAAAGAAATTACTCTGGCTGGGTGCGGTGGCTCACGCCTGTAATCCCAGCACTTTGGGAGGCTGAGGTGGGTAGATCATGAGGTCAAGAGATTGAGACCATCCTGGCCAACATGGTGAAACTCCGTCTCTATTAAAATACAAAAATTAGCCAGGCGTGGTGGTGTGCACCTGTAATCCCAGCTACTTGGGAGGCTGAGACAGGAGAATCCCTTGCACTTGGGAGGTGGAGGTTGCAGTGAACCTATAATTGCGTCATTGCACTCTAGCCTGGCAACAGAGTGAGACTCTGTCTCAAAAAAAAAAAAAAGAAAAAAAAAAGAAAGAAAAAGGAAAAAGCAAGGAATTACTTTATTACCTCATAGGCCTTTTGTGAGGATCAAATGAGATCTCAGATGTGAATACTTTCATTTTTTTTTTTGAGATGGAGTCTCGCTCTCTCACCCAGGCTGGAGTGCAATGGCACGATCTCAGCTCACTGCAAACTCCACCTCCCGGGTTCAAGTGATTCTCCTGCGTCAGCCTCCCGAGTAGCTGGGACTACAGGCATGTGCCACCACGCCTGGCTAATTTTTGTATTTTTATTAGAGACAAGCGTTCACTTTGTTGGCCAGGCTGGTCTCAAACTCCTGACCTTGCGATCCGCCTGCCTGGGCCTCTCAAAGTGCTGGGATTATAGACGGAGTCACAGCGCCTGCCCTTATTTATTTATTTATTTTAATAATGTGGAACCTGGAGGCAGAAACTTGGTGAATCACAAGGGGGCAGCAAAGTTCTCACTAGGAGGAAGGCTACAAAGCCTTTCATCATCACCTAGCAGCAAGAATCAGTTTTTTTTTTTTTTTTTCTGAGACGGAGTTTCGCTCTTGTTACCCAGGCTGGAGTGCAATGGCGCGATCTCGGCTCACCGCAACCTCCGCCTCCTGGGTTCAGGCAATTCTCCTGCCTCAGCCTCCTGAGTAGCTGGGATTACAGGCACGCGCCACCATGCCCAGCTAATTTTTTTTTGTATTTTTAGTAGAGACGGGGTTTCACCATGTTGACCAGGATGGTCTCGATCTCTTGACCTCGTGATCCACCTGCCCTGGCCTCCCAAAGTGCTGGGATTACAGGCTTGAGCCACCGCGCCCGGCCTAAGAATCAGTTTTAAACCATGTAGCAATAAAGGATTAACCACTGGATTTAGTAGTAACTGGCCATCACCCTCTCCATTGTGGAAAAAGAAACAGGATTTGAAATCTCAGCTCAGCCATTTCCTATATGCCCTTGGACCAGGTGCAATCTATTTGTCTCTGGTTTCCTCATCTGTAAACTAGAGATACCTGCTTCCCAGTGTCACTTCCTCGTATGCTTTTCTTGATAATTAACTAGGATGATGAAGGTAATTGATCAGATGCCTGGAGTGTAGTAAGTGTTCATATGTCAAATACTATTATTAACCATATAAAGAACCAAGGGAACTGGTTGTAGCTGAATACCTAGTATGGGCAAAGGCACTTTGCATCCTTAATCAAGTGATGAATGACGAGAGGTTGAATGACAAAGTGAGAGGCTGAATGACATGCCCAAGGCCACACAGCTAGCAACAATGGTGGCTCACACCTAGCAGGTACTTACTATATGCCAGGTGGTCACAGTTCTAAGTACTCTGCATGAGCTATCTCTCTCTCTCTCTCTCTCTTTTTTTTTTTTTTTTTTTTTTGAGACAGGGCCTCCCTCTGTCGCCCAGGCTGAAGTGCAAGGGGTGCAATCTCAGCTCACTGCAACCTCGGCCTCCTGGACTCAAGGAATCCTCCCACCTCAGCCTCTCAAGTAGCTGGGACCACAGACACTTGTCACCATGCCTGGCTCATCTTTTAATTTTTTTTTTTTTTTGTAGACATTGCTTTTATCTGAGGAATGCAAGTCTTTTTAATTATCAGGCTGGGAGAGACATTAAAATGAGACTGAAATCAGGCCATACTCCCTACTTCGAATTATGTATTCATCTCTTGAAATGTCTTGCCATTGCGATAGCTGTAAATTAACTCAATAATACCACACCAGACACTACAACCCGCGCTCTATAGCTTAACAATGTTATCTCTGTAAACCAATGAGAATTCCTGACAAACAACTTCTCATTAGTCCACTCCGTGTCTCCCACTTTTGCCTTCAAAACTCCACATGTAACTACTGCTAACTGAAATGTACACTCAGGGCAACTTGGCTTTCTGCTCTCAGGGTGCAATCCTCAAGCTTGGCCCACGTAAACTCTGCTTACATTAATTTTGCCTAAGCTGCTTCTTTTTAGGTTGACAATCCTATGGAGTAGGTACCCTTATTGTGCCCATTTGACAGAAAAGAAGACTGAGGCACAACAAGTAACTGGGCTAAAGTCACACTGTGAAATGTATGGAGCTGGGCTAAGAGCAGAGGCAGTCTTGAGCCACAGCTCTCGCTGTCCTGCCACCTGGCGGAGATGGGATCAAGCTGAGGAAAAGCTTGTTGCGGTCACACGAGGAAAAACCCAGGCTCTTTCCACCACCCTAGGCTGCTTCCAAACTCTGTTGAAAAACAAGACCCTATGCAACAATCTTCACATGTACCCCAAAACCTAAAATGCAATTAAAAAATTAAAATAAATAAAAGATATGAACTAAAAAAAAAAAAACTAACAAAAAAACACAAAACCAACACTCCCCCACCTCAACCGCACTGCCATTTCTCCCTCTTCTCCTTCATAACTGCACTTTCTTCTTGCCTCACTGCAAACTCCACCTCCTGGGTTCAAGTGATTCTTGCGCCTCAGCCTCCCAAGTAGCTGGGATTACAGGCGAGTACCACCATGCTCAGCTAATTTTTGTATTTTTAGTACAGATGGATTTTTGCCCTGTTGGCCAAAACAAGTCTTGAACTCCTGACTTCAGGTGATCTGCCCTCCTCAACTTCCCAAAGTGCTGGGATTACAGGCGTGACCCACCACACCTGGCCAAGAATAAGAAATTGGCCAGGCGTGGTGACTCACGCCTGCAATCCCAGCACTTTGGGAGGCCAAGGCTGACAGATCACGAGGTCAGGTGTTCAAGACCAGCCTGGTCAATATGGTGAAACCCTGTCTCTACTAAAAATACAAAAATTAGCCGAGTGTGGTGGTATGCACCTGTAGTCCCAGCTAGTGTGGAGGCTGAGGTAGGAGAATCACTTGAACATGGGAGGTAGAGATGGCAGTGAGCCAAGATCCCGCCACTGCACTTCAGCTTGGGTGACAGAGAGAGACTCTGTCTCAAAAAAACAAAACAAAACAAAACAAAAAACACAAAATTAGCTGGGTGTGGTGGCACACACCTGCAATCCCAGCTACTTGGGAGGCTGAGGCAGGAGAATCACTTGAACCCAGGAGGCAGAGGTTGCAGTGAGCTGAGCTTGCACCATTGCACTCCAGCCTCAGCGACAGAGTGAGACTCCATCTCAAAAAAAAAAAAAAAAAAAAAAAAAAAAAAAAAAAAAAAAAAAAAAGGCATAAGAATTGATTGTAATTTGCCGGGCGCGGTGGCTCAAGCCTGTAATCCCAGCACTTTGGGAGGCCGAGGCGGGTGGATCACGAGGTCGAGAGATCGAGACCATCCTGTTCAACATGGTGAAACCCCGTCTCTACTAAAAATACAAAAAATTAGCTGGGCATGATGGTGCGTGCCTGTAATCCCAGCTACTCAGGAGGCTGAGGCAGGAGAATTGCCTGAACCCAGGAGGCGGAGGTTGCGGTGAGCCAAGATCGCGCCATTGCACTCCAGCCTGGGTAACAAGAGCAAAAACTCCGTCTCAAAAAAAAAAAAAAAAAAAAAGAATTGATTGTAATTTATCTGAAAATTATAAGCTATAGAAACAATGTGTCTGTCTGAAGGAGGGCGGTCAACACCAGACACAGACAGGAATTCAAGAGAAAAAGAGCTACCACGGCCACTGGTGAAATTGAGTCCACGGGTCTCGCTCAGCTTACTGAATTGTCTGAAGTTAGCCTTGTCAGGTGTAACTCAGAATCCCCACTTCGTACCCCCACCCAACAGTGGAACAAGGAGAGGCAGGGCCCCTACCTGGGCTCCTGCAGCTAGAGGAGCTTAGCAGGATGAGTCAAGGAACAAGTCCCAACTGAAATTCATTAGAGAGTAGCTGCGAATTAAGCCTCAAGGAGACCAAGGGCAAATGCTAAAACAGAGGGTCAGACACCAGACCACAAATGGATGCAAAGCTGGGCTGTGGAGGTGAGAGTTTACTGTCAGCCAGAGGCACAGTCAGGTGAATGTAAGTCATGCCCAAGCAAGGAAGGTGCAGGGCAAAGCGATCATACAATCTTAGGGCGAGTTCTTGGGGCTTTAGGTGTGTTGGGTGTTTTAAAGGTTGTATTCAGGGCAGGCAGTTTAGCACTGCAGTGGAGATGATACATCAGGCTATCCTTGCTTGCTGTCTTTCGACATTAGAGCCATCTAGCTAAGCACTTTACTCTGGTTATCTGGTCACTAAGCAACCTCTTGATTAAAATGTGGCCTCCCACATAGATGTGCTTTACCGAGAGATAATGGGCTGGCTAACCAGCATGAGTAGTCCTTCTCTCATGGCCTTTATTTCTCACTAATGTTTTCTCAAAATGAAATATACTTGATTACATTATCTTATTACAGAAGTAATACATGCTAATTATAGAAAATGTAGACAGGCAAAAAGGGAGCATAATCATCCATAATCCTCCGATTCAGAACAACTACTGTTAAGAGCTTCATATTCGTTTTCACTGGTTTTTATTTTTTTTATTTTTTTTTTGGAGACAGGATCTTGCTCTGTCACCCAGGCTGGCATGCAGTGGTAGGATCTCGGCCGGCGCACTGCAACCTCTGCTTCCCGGGTTCAAGTGATTCTCCTGCCTCAGCCTCCAGAGTAGCTGGGACTACAGGCACGTAGCACCACGCTTGGCTAATTTCTTTTGTATTTTTAGTAGAGACAGAGTCTCACCATGTTGGCCAGGCTGGTCTTGAACTCCTGGCCTCAAGTGATCCACATGCCTCTGCCTCCCGGGTTCCAGCAATTCTCCTGCCTCTAGTAGTGGGATTACAGGTGGGCGCCACCATGCCTGGCTATTTTTTGTATTTTTAGTAGAGACTGGGATTTCACCATGTTGGCCAGGATGGTCTAGAACTCCTGGCCTCAGATGATCCAGCTACCTCAGCCTCTCAAAGTGCTGAATTACAGGCTGAGCCACCGCACCCAGCTGATCCTTTTTATATGTATATTTATCCACAGCACATATACATATGGTCATATACGTGTATTTACTTTTGGTATTCTTTTTTTTTTTTTTGTGGTTTCCTGCCTCCTACTTTTGGTATTTTATCTTTATTTTCCTTTTTTTTTTTTTAATTTAAAACTTCTTCAGTTATGCAATGATACATGAATACATTTTCATAAAATATTTTTAAATGTGGGATTACAGGTGTGTATCACCATGGCCTGGCAAACATTTTAACACAATATCGAATTATGTAGAGTAAAATATTCAGAACCTCCAAAACAACTCGTAGTAAATAGCTTTGTATTTATCCTTGAAGGTTTTTTTGTTTCTTTGAGACGAAGTCTAGCTCCGTCACCAGGCTGGAGTGCATTGGTGCGATCTTGGCTCACTGCAATCTTTGCCTCCCGGGTTCAAGTGATTTTCCTGCCTCAGCCTCCTGAGTAGCTGGAATTACAGGCATGCGACACCACGCCCGGCTAATTTTGTATTTTTAGTAGAGATGGGGTTTCACTATGTTGGCCAGGATGGTGTTGAACTCCTGACGTCATGATCCGGCTGCCTTGTCCTCCCAAAGTGCTGGGATTACAGGTGTGAACCGTGGCACTGGGCATCGCTTCCCTCCTTCAACAGCCCTTTCTCTTTCTTCACTCCTGCTCCCGCCATGTGAGACACCTGCTCCCACTTTGCCTTCTGCCATGAGTTAAAAAGCTCCCTGAAGCCCTCCCCAAAGCCAAGCAGTTGCCAGCACCATACTTCCCGTACAGCCTGAAGAACTGGGAGCCAATAAAGCCTCTTTTCATTAAAAATTATCCAGTCTCAGGTATTTCTTTATAGCAACACTAAAATGACCTAATACAACTAATATCCTATTTTTTTTGAGATGGAGTCTCACTCTGTCGCTCAGGCCGGAGGGCAGTGGTGTGATCTTGGCTCACTGCAACTTCTGCCTCCCGGGTTCAAGTGATTCTCCTGCCTCAGCCTCCCAAGTAGCTGGGATTATAGGAGCGTGCCACTACGCCTGGCTAATTTTTGTATTTTTAGTAGAGATGGGGTTTCACCACGCTGGCCATGGTTGAGCTCTTGACCTTGTCATCTGCCTGCCTCAGCCTCCCAAAGTGCTAGGTGAAACTGCAACTGTGATAAAGGACATGAAGGAAAAGTAGAAAGAGCTCCGAGAGCATAAAATAGGGAAGGCCAGGCACCATGGCTCATGCCTGTAATCCCAGCACTTTGGGAGGCTGAGGCAGGCAGATCATCAGAGGTCAGCAGTTTGAGACCACCCTGGTCAACATGGTGAAACCCTGTCTCTACTAAAAATACAAAAATTAGCCGAGCGTGGTGGCAGGCACCTGTAATCCCAGCTACTCCAGAGGCTGAGGCAGGAGAATTGTTTGAACATGAGAGGCAGAGGTTGCAGTGAGCCAAGATGGTGTCACTGTATTTCAGCCTGGGTGACACAGCGAGACTCTGAAAAATAAATGTTACTGGATGGAAAGTCTTGGCTGTTGTAAAAAAAGAAAAAGAAAAAAAGATAAAGAAAAAAAGGGCGGGGAGCTTAAGCCATCAGGGAAGGCTTCCAGGAAGAAGTGATGATTAAGGTGATGACTGCAAGAAGAGTTGGAGTCAACAGGTGAAGCAGAGATGGAAGCATTCCATAGAGAGAACAGCCTGTGCAAAGATGCTGTGGTAGATGACGCATTTGAAAGCAGTTCAGTGTACTCAGAACACAGAGGTAGGCGGGGGCCAGGACATACAGGGATGGTTAAGTGGGTCAAGAATTTTGATCTTGATTCTAGGTGCAAAGGGACATCATTGAAGAGTTTAAAGCAGGGGCAGGACATGATCAGACTTACAGTATGGAAAAACCATTGTGGCTCCCGTGTAGAGAGAAGATTGGCAGGGAACATGAGTTGATGCAGGTAGAGCATCCAAAAGGGCAGTAGTTGACATGAGAAATGACAATGGTTTGGACTAGTGTGATCGTTGTAGAGATAGAGAGCAGTGCATGGATACAGACTCCGGTAGTATCAAAACACTATGGTTTGGATATGGTTCGTTTGTCCAAACCACCAAAACTGACGTTGAAATTTGATTCCCAATGTGGTGGTGTTGGGAGGTGGGGCCTCTTGGGAGGTGTTTGAGTCATGGGGGCGGATTGTTCGTGAATGACTTGGTGCCATTTCCAGGATAGTGAGTTCTCACTCCGGCGTGACGGGATTAGTTCCCACACGAGTGGCTTGTTATAAAGCCAGGATGCTCCTCAGGTTTCTCTTTCCCCTTTGACCTTCTCTGTCATGTTTTGACCTAGCACAAGTCTCTTACCAGAAACCCAGCAGATGCTGACGCCATGCTTCTTATACCTCCCAGCCTGCAGAACCATGAGCTAAATAAACGTCTTTTCTTTATAAATTACCCAGGCTCAGGGTTTTTTTTTTTGAGCCAGAGTAGTGCTCTGTTGCCTAGGCTGGAGTGCAGTGGCACGATCTTGGCTCACTGCAACCTCCCCCTTCCGCCGGGTTCAAGTGATTCTCCTGCCTCAGCCTCTCATTTAGCTGGAACTATAGGTGCGTGCCACCACACCCAGCTAATTTTTTTTTTTTTTTTTTTTTTTTTTTTTTTTTTTTTTAGTAGAGATGGGGTTTCGCCATGTTGACCCAGTCTGGTCTCAAACTCCTAGGCTCCCAAAGTGCTGGGATTACAGGCATGAGCCACCGTGCCTAGCCAGATATTTCTTGATAGCAACACAAAATGGATCCAGACACTATGGAACCAGGAATCAAGCCCAAAATCAACCACCACCAAGTCTTGGCCTACCTCTATTCTGAATCTCTCTTGAATCCAGCCCACAAACCCTACTCCAGCTCAAGCCTCATCTTCTCCTACTTGAATCATGCACCAGTCACTGCTGTGGCTTCCAGTTTCACCTTTTCCTGTTTCTTTCTTTCTTTCTTTCTTTCTTATTTTTTTTTTTTTTTTTGAGATGGAGTCTTGCTCTGTCACCCAGGCTGGAGAGCAGTGGTGCAATCTCGGCTCATGGCAACCTCCACCTCCTGGGTTCAAGTGATTCTCCTGCCTCAGTCTCCTGAGTAGCAGGGATAACAGGTGTGTGCCACCATGCCCGGCTAATATTTCTGTTTATTTATTTATTTTAATTTTTAATTTTTTTGAGACGGAGTCTTGCTCTGTTGCCCAGGCTGGAATGCAGTGGCACAATCTCAGCTCACTGCAACCTCTGCCTCCAGGGTTCAAGGAATTCTCCTGTCTCAGCGTCCTGAATAGCTGGGATTACAGGTGCCTGCCACCACGCCCAGCTAATTTTTGCATTTTTAGTAGAGATGGGGTTTCACCATGTTGGCCAGGCTGGTCTTGAACTCCTGACCTCAGGTGATCCACCCACCTCAGCCTCCCAAAGTGCTGGGATTACAGGCATGAGCCACCGTGCCTGGCCCTTTATTCCCTTATGTTGCAGAATAATATTCCCTTGTATGGATACACTACATTTTATTTATTTATTCATCCATTCATGGATATTTGGGTATTTCCACTCTTTGACTATTATGATTGGTGCTGCTGTGAACGTTCTTGTACAGGTTTTCTGTGGTTATATATTTTCAGTTCTCTTTGGTAGACATCTAGGGGTGGAATTGTTGGGTCATATGGTAACTCAGTGTTTAACATTTGGGGAACTGCCAAGCTATTTTCCTAAATGGTTGCACCGTTTTACATTACCAGCAGCTGTGAATGACTGTTCTATCTAATACCTCTACGTTCTTGCCAACTATTGCTATTATATGTCTTTTTGTTTGTTTGTTTGTTTTAGATGGAGTCTCCCTCCGTCACCAGGCTGGAGTACAGTGGTGCAATCTTAGCTCACTGCAACCTCCACCTCCCGGATTCAAGGGATTCCCCTGCCTCAGTCTCTGGAGTAGCTGGGATTACAGAGGTGGGCCACCACACCCGGCTAATGTTTTGTATTTCAGTAGAGACGGGGTTTCACCATGTTGGTCAGGATGGTCTCAATCTCCTGACCTCGTGATCTGCCCGCCTTGGCCTCCCAAAGTGCTAGGATTACAGGCATGAACCACCACAGTCAGCCTATATGTCTTTATTTTTTAAATTATAGCTGTTCTAGTGGGTATAAAGAGGTATATCATTGTGGTTTTGATTTGCCTTTCCCTGATGGCCCAATGGTCTTGAGCATCTTTTCATAAGCTTATTGGCCACTTGTCTGTTCAGATCTTGGAGAAACATCTATTCAGATCTTTTGCCTGTTTTAAAGATTGAGTTGTTTTGCTTTTTGTTTTTGAGTTGTAAAAATTTTTCATATATGGTATATATATATATATTTTTTTTTTGAGACAGCGTCTCATTCTGTCACCAAGCTGTAGTGCAGTGGTGTGATCTCAGCTCGCTGCAATCTCTGTCTCCTGTGTTCAAGTGATTCTCCTGCCTCAGCCTCCCAAGTAGCTGGAATTACAGGCACGCACCACCACACCCAGCTAATTTCCGTATTTTTGGTAGAGACAGAGTTTCGCCATGTTGGCCAGGATGGTCTCAATCTCCTGACCTCGTGATCTGCCCGCCTTGGCCTCCCAAAGTTCTGGGATTATAGGCATGAGCCACCACACCCAGGCCCATATATTTTCATTTATAAGTCTCTTATTAGATGTATGATTTGTAAATATTTCTCCCTGACTCTGTGGGATGTCTTCTCACTTTATTGTTGGTATCCTATAAGGAACAAAAATTCTGATGAAGTCCAATTTATCTATTTTTTCTTTTCTTGCTTATGTCTTTGGTGTCACATCTAATAATTAATTGCTTAATACATGGTCATGAAGGTTCACTCTTGTTTTCTTCTAAGAGTTTTCAAATTTTAGTTCTTACATTAAGGTCTTTGATTTATTAAAAAAATTTTTTTTTTTTTGAGACAGGATCTCACTCTGTCACTTCGGCTGGAGTGCAGTGGTGCAATTATAGCCTACAGCAGCTGCAACCTCCTGGGCTCAAGTGATCCTCTCACCTCTCTCTCCCAAGTAGCTGGGACTACAGGTGTGCACCACCATATCTGGCTAATCTGTAAAATTTTTTGTAGAGACATGGTCTCACCATGTTGTCTAGGCTGGTCTTGAACTCCTGAGCCAAGCGAGCCTCCTGCTTTGGCCTCTAAAAGTTCTGGGATTACAGGCATAAGCCATCAGCCCGTCCACTGAAACTTTTATTAATTTTTATTTTTGGGGGGATATGAGTTCTCTCACTCTGTTGCCCAGGCTACAGTGTAGTGGCATGATCATAGCTCACTGCAGCCTCTAACTCCTGGGCTCAAGCAATCCTTCCACCTCACCCTCCCGAGTAGCTAGGACAAGGACTACAAGTGTGTGCCACCACACCTGACTAATTTTTCTTAGCATTTTTTGTAGAGATGGGGTCTAGCTAAGTTGTGCAGGCCAGTCTTGAACTCCTGGGCCCAAGAGCCCTTGGCCTCCCAAAGCACTGAGATTACAGGCATGAGTCACCCACCGTGCCTGGCCCATTTTCATTTTTATATATGGTAGGGGTCCAGCTTCATTCTTTTGCATGTGGATATCCAGTTGTCCCGGCATCATTTGTTGAAAAGACTGTTCTTTCCCCATTGAATTGTCTTGATACCTGCTATGGTCCGAATATTTGTGTCTCCTCCTTCCCCAAGCCATAAGTTGAAATCCCAACAAAGTGATGGTATTAGGAGGTAGGACCTTTTGGAGGTTAGTGCTCTTATAAAAGAGACCCCAGAGAGGTAGCTAGAACCTTCCACATGAGAACATAGTGAGAAAGTGCCATTTGTGAACCAGAAGGTGTGTTCTGCCAAATCTACCAGCACCTTCATTGTGGACTTCCTAGCCTTTAGACCTGTGAGAAATTATATATATATATTGAGACAGAGTCTCACTCTGTCTCCCAGGCTGGAGTACAGTGGCGAGATCTTGGCTCACTGCAACCTCTGCCTCCAGGTTCAAGTGATTCTTCTGCCTTAGCCTCCTGAGTAGCTGGGATTACAGGCGTGCACCACCATGCCCGGTTAATTTTTGTATTTTTAGTAGAGACTGGGTTTCACCATGTTGGTCAGGCTGGTCTCGAACTCCTGACCTTGCGATCCTCCTGCTTCTGCCTCCCAAAGTGCTGGGATTACAGGCATGAGCCACTGTGCCTGGTCTAGAAATAAATTTTTGTTGTTTATATGCCACCCAGTTTATGGCGTTTTGTTATATCAGTCTGAATGGAGTAAGACAACACTCTTGTTGAAAATCAATTGACTGTAAAGTACAAGGTTTATTTCTGGACTGTTAATTCCATTCCATTGATCTATATGTCTATCCTTATGCTAGGACCACACTGTCTTGATTGCTATAGCTTTATAGTAGGTTTTGAAATGGGGAAATGTGAATCCCCCAACTTTGTTTTTTAAGACTATTCTGGGTCATTTGAATTTCCATATGAATTTTAGAATCAGCTTGTTAACTTCTGGAAAGAAAAGGTAACCTTGCATTTTGATAGAAATTGCATTGGGTCTGTAGATTAGTTTGGAGATTATTGTCATTTTAACAGTATTAGTTTTCCAATTCATGAACACAGAATGTCTTTCCTATGTTTCTTTCAATAATGTTTTGTTTTTAGTGTATAAATCTTGCACTTCTTTTGTTAAGTTTTCTAAATATCTTTTTCTTTTTTTTTCCTTTCACTTTTTTTTTTTTTTTTTTTTTTTTTTTTTTTTTTTTTTTGAGGCAGAGTCTTGCTCTGTCGCCCGGGCCAGATTGCAGTGTCATGAACTCGGCTCATTGCAGTCTTTGCCTGCCGGGTTCAAATGATTCTCCTGCCTCAGCCTCCCGAGTAGCTGGGATTACAGGTGTGTGCCACCACGCCCAGCTAATTTTTGCATTTTCAGTAGAGACGGGGTTTCACCACATTGGCCAGGCTGATCTTGAACTGCTGACCTCAAGTGATCCACACGCCTTGGCCTCCCAAAGTGCTGGCATTACAGGCATAAGCCCCCTTCCTGGCCTCATTTATTAGTTATAATAGTTTTTAGGAAATTCCTTAGGATTTTCTGTGTATGAAATTATGTCATCTGCAAATATGGTTTTGCTTTCTCTTTTCCAATCCGTATGTGTTTTATTTCATTTCCTTGCTTACTTGCCTTGGCTAGAACTTCCAGTACAATGTTGAAGAATGTTGAGAGTGGACATCTTTGCCTTTTTCCTGATCTTAAGGGAAAGGCATTCATTTTTTCACTATTAAGTATGATGTTAGCTGTGGATTTTTTCATAGACACTCCTTGTCAGGATGAGGATGTTTCCTTCTAAGTTTATTTATTTTATCATGAAGAGGTGTTGAATTTTGTCCAATGCTTTTTTCCTGCATCTGTTGAAATGATTGTTTTGCCTTTTGTTCTTTATTCTATTGATACAGTATATCACATTATTGATTTTTCAGATGTTAAGCCAACCTTGCATCCCTGGGATAAATTCCACTTTGTAATGGAGAATAATCTTCTTATATATACTGCCAGATTCAGTTTGCTAGTATTTTGTTGAGGATTTTTATGTGTATGTTAATGAGAGATACGATTTTCTTTTTCTTTTTCTTTTTGTAGAGACGAGGTTTTGCTATGTTGCCCAGGCTGGTCACGAACTTTCAAGTTGAAACAGTTCTCCCACCTCTGCCTCCCAAAGTGTTGGGATTACAGGCGTGAGCCATTGCACCTGGCCGGTTTTCTTTTTATATCTTCATCTGGTTTTAGTATCAAATACTTTGTTAACTCGATGCATTAAATTGATTGATTTTCGTGTATTGAATCATCCTTGCATTCCAGGAATAAATCACTTGGTCATGGTACATAATTCTTTTAATATGCCACTAAATTCAGCTGCTGGTATTTTGTTGAAGATTTTTGCATCAATATGCACAAGAAATATGCGGCTGTACTTTTCTTTCCTTGTAGTATCTTTGTCTGGCTTTGGTATCTTTGTCTGGCCTCACAGAATGTGTTTGGAGGTGTTACATCCTCTTCTATTTTTTGGAAGAATTTGAGAAGAATGGGTGTTAATTCTTCTTTAAATGTTGGTGTAATTCACTAGTGATACCATCTAGTCCTGGACTTTTCTTAGTTGGAAGTTATTGAATAGTGGCACAAACTATTTGTTACGTGTCTCCAGAGTTCCTATTTCTTCTTGAGTCAATTCCTGTAGTTTGTTTCTAAGAATTTTATCATTTCATCCAAATTATCTAATTTGTTGATATGCAGTTTTTCATTGTGTTCTTTTATAATCCTTTTTCTTTCTGTAAAGTCAGTCCTTATTTCCCCTCTTTCATTTTTGATTTTAGTAATTTGAGTGCTTTCTCTTTTTTCTTAGTCCATCTAGCTAAATGTTCATCAATTTTGTTGATTTTTTTTTCAAAGAACCATCTTTTGGTTTAATTGATTTTCTTTATTGTTTTTCAGTCCCCCACTTCATTAACTTTTGCTCTAATCTTTGTTAATCCTTCCTTTGATGGCTTTGGGTTTAATTTTCTTTTCTTTTCTTTCTTTCTTTTTTTTTGAGACAGAGTCTCACTCTGTTGCCCAGGCTGGAGTACAGTGGCATGATCTTGGCTCACTGCAACCTCCACCTCCCAGGTTCAAGCAATTCTCCTGCCTCAGCCTCCCGAGTAGCTGGGACTACAGGCAAGTGCCACCACGCCCGGATAATTTTTTGTATTTTTAGTAGGGAGGGGTTTTGCCGTGTTAGCCAGGATGGTCTTGAGCACCTGATCTCATCATCCACCTACCTTGACCTCCCAAAGAGCTGGGATTACAGTTGTGAGCCACCTGGTGCCTGGCTCTTTTTTTTTTTTGGGACAGAGTTTCACTTTTGAGACAGAGTTTCACTCTTCTTGCCCAGGCTGGAGTGCAGTGGCATGATCTCGGCTCACTGCAACCTCCCCCTCCCGGGTTTAAGCAATTCCCCTGCCTCAGCCTCCAGAGTAGCTGGGATTACAGGCATTCACCACCACGCCTGGCCAATTTTGTATTTTTTCTTTTCTTTTCTTTTCTTTTTTTTTTGAGATGGCATTTCACTCTTATTGCCCAAGCTGGAGTGCAATGGCGCAATCTTGGCTCACCATCACCTCCGCTTCCAAGGTTCAAGTGATTCTCCTGCCTCAGCCTCCTAAGTAGCTGGGGCTACAGGCATGTGCCACTATGCCCAGATAATTTTGTATTTTTAATAGAGATGGGATTTCTTCATGTTGGTCAGGCTGCTCAAACTCCCGACCTCCGTGATCCATCCACCTCAGCCTCAAAGTGCTGGGATTACAGGCGAGAGCCACCGCACCTGGTCTTGGTTTTCTTTTTCTAGTTTCTTTTTCTTTTCTTTCTTTCTTTCTTTCTTTTTTTTTTTTTTTTGGTTGAGACAGTGTCTTGCCTTGTCACCAAGGCTGGAGTGCAGTGGCACAATCACAGCTCACTGCAGCCTCAACCACCTGGGCTCAAGCGATTGCCTAGCCTCAGCCTCCCAAAGTGCTGGGATTATAGGCATGAGCCACCGCGCCTGGCCTTTTTCTAGTTTCCTAATGTGGAAGTTTAGGTTATTACTTTTAGAGATTTATTTACTTCTTTGTTTTTGTTTTTAGAGAGACAAGGTCTTGTCTCTCTAAAAACAGGTTGGAGTCCAGTGGTGGGATCATAAAACTGCATCCTCAAACTCCCAGGCTCCACCGATCTTCCTTCCTCCATCTTCTCAGTAGCTGAGACTACAGGTGCATGCCACCGCTCCCGGCTAAAAAAAAAAAAAAAAAAAAAAAAAAAAAAAAAAAAAAAAAAAATTTAATAATTTAATAGAGACAGGGGTCTCACTGTATTGTGCAGGCTGGTCTTGAACTTCTGACTTTCAAGCAATTCTCCCACTTTGGCCTCCCAAAGTGCTAGGATTACAAGTGGGAGCCACTGCACCTGATCTCTCTCTCTCTTTTTTTTTGAGATGGAGTCTCACTCTGTCACCCAGGCTGGCGTACAATGACACAGTCTCGGCTCACTGCAACCTCTGCCTCCTGGGTTCAAGTGGTTCTCCTGCTGCAGCCTCCTGAGTAGCTGGGATTACAAGCACACGCCACCATGCCTGGCTAATTTTTGTATTTTTAGTAGAGATGGGGTTTCACCACGTTGGTCAGGCTGGTCTGTAACTCCTGACCTTGTGATCTGCCCGCCTTAGCCTCTAAAAGTGCTAGAATTACAAGCATGAGCCACCTCAAAGAGCTCTCTCTCTTTTTTTTAAATGTAGGTGTCTACAGCTATATGTTTCCTTCTAAGCATTGTTTTAGTTTCTATTTTATTTTTATTTATTTTTAAATTTTTTTAAAAAAAGGACAGGGTCTCATTATGCTGCCTGGGCTGGTCTCAAACTCCTGTGCTCAGGCAATCCTCCTGCCTCAGCCTCCCAAACTGCTTAGATTACAGGCGTGAGCCACCATGCCTAGCCTAGTTTTATCCCATAAACTAGGGTATATTCGTATATTGGGATATTTTATTATATTGTGTCATAATTTGCATTCATATTAAAGCGTTTTCTAACTTACCTCGTTCTTTTTTTATTTTTCTTCCTCATTTAACTTGAGTGTTTTCTAACTCATCTCATGACTTCGTTGACTCATTGTTTATATACGAGTACGTTTATTTTCTTTTTTCCTACAGGAGAACCAACTCCATGTATAATTTCTACACATTTGCAAATTTCCCAAAATTTTGCCTTACTTATCTCTAATTTCATTCCATTGTGGTTGGGGAGCATAGTTTGTATGATTTCAATACTCTTTTTTTTTTGAGACGGAGTTTCGCTCTTGTTACCCAGGCTGGAGTGCAATGGCGCGATCTCGGCTCACCACAACCTCCGCCTCCTGGGTTCAGGCAATTCTCCTGCCTCAGCCTCCTGAGTAGCTGGGATTACAGGCACGCGCCACCATGCCCAGCTAGTTTTTTGTATTTTTAGTAGAGACGGGGTTTCACCATGTTGACCAGGATGGTCTCGATCTCTTGACCTCGTGATTCACCCGCCTCGGCCTCCCAAAGTGCTGGGATTACAGGCTTGAGCCACCGCGCCCGGCTAATTTCAATACTCTTAAATGTATTAAGGCTTCTTTTATGGCCTGCTATGTGGCCTATCCTGCAGAATATTCCATGGGCACTTGAGAAAAATGTGCATTCTTGTTATTGTTGCATGGAATGTTCCAGAGATGTATTTAGTTAGTGCCTAGTTAGTTTATAATGCTGTTCAAATCTTGTATTGCCTTTTAAAAGTCTTGTTCCTATTCATTCTAGCCCTTCTGAGGGTTTTCTGTTAGGTACACACAGATATCCTTTTCACATCCACATCTGACTGTGTTTATCTTCTATTTAAATATTTTGGATTCTCATTCACCACAGTATGGAGAAAGCTCCTCAGTATGGCACCCAAGGCAATGATATGGCTACTGGCAATTTCCAGTATCCTCAAACTCTGACTTTCAGTTACACAATATTTTAGAGTTCCTTGAACATACCACGTTCTTTCTTCCTTCTTCTCTTTGTACATGCTATTCCTTTTGCCTAGACTGTATTTAATCTCAACTCCCCCTTCCCCAGCTAACTCTTACTCATCCTTCAAGGCGTAGGAAGTCTTTCCAAACCCACATCTGGTTAACTTGCTGTTCTGTGGTCTCTCAGTACCTTGTATTTACTGCATAGCACTTCTCCCCTTAAAAGGAATTGGAGGCCGGGCACGTGCCTGTGGTCCCAGCACTTTGGGAGGCCGAGGGGGGTGGATTGTGAGGTCAGGAGATCCAGACCATCCTGGCCAACATGGTGAAACCACGTCTCTACTAAAATTACAAAAATTAGCTGGGCGTGGTGGTACATGCCTGTAGTTCCAGCTACTCGGGAGGCTGAGGCAGGAGAATCCCTTGAACCTGGGAGACGGAGGTTGCAGTGAGCCAAGATTATGCCACTGCACTCTAGTCGGGCCACAGAGCAAGACTCTATCTAAAAAATATATATATATAAGTAGGAAATAGAATAAGGCATGGTGACTCACACCTGTAATCCCAGCACTTTGGGAGGCTGAGGTGGGAGGATCACTTGAGGCCAGCAGTTCAAGACTAGCCTGGGCAACATAGTGAGACCCCTATCTCTAAAAAAAAAAAATAAGCCAGGAAAAAAAATAGCTAGGAATGGTGACATGCCCCTGTGGTCCCAACTACTTTGGAGCCTGAGGCAGGAAGGTCATGTTAGCCCGGGAGGTCCAGGCTGCAGTGAGCTGTGATTGTGCAGCTACACTCCAGTCTGGGTGAAAAAATGAAATCCTGCCTTAAAAAAAAGGAATTGAGGCCAGGCATGGTGGCTCACACCTGTAATCCCAGCACTTTGGGAGGCCGAGGCAGGTGGATCACGAGGTCAGGAGATCAAGACCATCCTGATCAACATAGTGAAATCCCGTCTCTACTAAATACAAAAAATTAGCCGGTCATGATGGTGTGTGCCTATGTCCCAGCTATGCGGAAGGCTGAGGCAGGAAATCACTTGAACCTGGGAGGCAGAGATTGCAGTGAGCTGAGATCATGCCACTGCACTCCAGCCTGGGAGACAGAGCGAGACTCCAACTCAAAAAAAAAAAAAAAAAAAAAGGGAATTGAGGCTGGGTGCTGATGGTGGCTTATGCCTGTAATCCCAACACTTTGGGAGGCCCAGATGGGTGGATCACCTGAGGTCGGGAGTTCGAGACCATCCTGGCGAACATGGTGAAACCCCATTTCTATAAAAATACAAAATTAGCTGGGCATGGTGGTGCTTGCCTGGAATCCCAGCTACTTGGGAGGCTGAGACAGGAGAATTGCTTGAACCTGGGAGGCAGAGGTTGTGCTGTGCTGAGATCCCGCCATTGCACTTCAGCCTGGTGACAGAGTGAGACTCCGTCTCAAAAAAAAAAAAAAAAGGAACTGAAAATGTATATGTCTCTTCCACCAGACTGAGAGCTCCCTGAGGGAATGAACAGATCTGGGTCATCTCTATTTCTCCAGCACCGATCGTAGGGCTGAGCAAAGAGGGGAGTTGGTAGGCAAACGAGGCTTCAATAATTTATTCAAACCAAGAGAAATTTGGTGGGCCCAGCTGTCATTGCCTCATGCCTCATGGGGAGGCAAGTCCAGTTTACCACATACTGTGATGGAGAAAGCAATGAAAATTGTTAATTTTCTCTGTGTTCATGCCTTTAACCATGACCAGTTTATGAGCTATTTAGAAGAGATTGATCTCAAGTATGTAGATTTACCGAGCTGTCACCTCCAATCAAGGACTTTTTGCAATAAAGGAGCCACCAAATCTAATTTGTTAGATCTTCTGGGATTCACGAGATTGTATTTTCTTATGGATGTGGCAAGACATCTTAACATATTGAACTTGAAACCGCAGGAGGCAAATCAAAGCTCTGTTGATTTGTTCACTGAAATGCAGAGCCCCAGCTGGACATGTGGATTGTGCAGATGATGGCTGGAAACCTCTCATTTTTCACTGCCAAGCTGTCTTGAGTTCAGTGTACTCACAGATTTTGAAGAATGCTGCACTATATTTGGTAGGAAATAAGTCACAATTGCATGAGGATTCTTTTTCCTAGATGCCGGAGGAGGGGTGCAGAAGAGTTTCAACCACAGGGCCTTGTGAGCCCAGGAGGAGAGGAAGGAGCCTCTCACCTTAGACTAGGTATGCAGAGCCAAGAACCTGCAAGCCAAAAAGACCAAAGCAATAACAGCAACTCAGAGCCAACCCTCAGGCTTGGGCCAGGCTTGGGAAGTGCCAAGCATGGTTGATTGCTTTGCGTTTCCTGTAGCAGCCTTGGTATGGTGCAGAGAGCCCAGCTGTGTTCAAGGCACAGTGATGGGATGATCAGAAGAGACTCATAGGCTTTTTAAATTTTTATTTATTTTTTCTTTTTTTTGAGATGGAGTCTTGCTCTGTCACACAGGCTGGAGTGCAATGGCAATGTCTCGGCTCACTGCAACCTCTACCTCCCGGGTTCAAGCAATTCTCCTGCCTCCTGGGTAGCTGGGATTACAGGCATGTGCCACCACACCTGGGCAAATTTTTGTATTTGTATTTGTATTTTTAAAATTAATTTATTATTTATTTATTTATTTATTTATTTTTGAGACGGAGTTTCGCTCTTGTTACCCAGGCTGGAGTGCAATGGCGCGATCTTGGCTCACCGCAACCTCCGCCTTCTGGGTTCAGGCAATTCTCCTGCCTCAGCCTCCTGAGTAGCTGGGATTACAGGCATGCGCCACCATGCCCAGCTAATTTTTTTGGTATTTTTTTTAGTAGAGACGGGGTTTCACCATGTTGACCAGGATAATCTCGATCTCTTGACCTCGTGATCCACCCACCTCGGCCTCCCAAAGTGCTGGGATTACAGGCGTGAGCCACCGCGCCTGGCAATTTTTGTATTTTTAGTAGAGATGGGGTTTCACTATGTGGGCCAGGATGGTCTCAGTCTCCTGACCTCATGATCTGCCTGCCTCAGCCTCCCAAAGTGCTAGGATTACAGGCATAAGCCACTGCGCCCAGCCATTTTTTTCCTTTAATATAACAGCTTATTGATTTATACTCCACATACCACTAAATTCACCTCATTCATAGGTTTTGACGAGTATAAACGATCTTTTATTTTCATAAACAAAAGAATATAATTTTAAAGACATTTTTATGATTGGCTTAGAATTGCAGACCTTCTTTTGTTTGTTTTGAGAGGGAGTGTTGCTCTATTGCCCAGGCTGGAGTGCAATGGCGCTATCTCTGCTCACTGAAGCCTCTGCCTCCTGGGTTCAAGCAATTCTCTTGCCTCAGCCTCCTCAGTAGCTGGGACCACAGGTGTGTGCTACCACGCCTGGCTAATTTTTGTACTTGGGTCTTGTAATCTGCCTGCCTTGGCCTCCCAAAGTGCTGGGATTACAGGTGTGAGCCACCGTGCCTGGGCCTTTTATTTATTTATACCCTGCCTGCAACTAAATTATCAAACCCACTACCAGTGTGTGTCAACATTCAGCTCAGTGAACTGAAGCAACCAAGAACTACACCATCCCCCAAATTTTGCAGATCAACGTTATCCCAATATCTCAGGCTAGATGGCCAAACTCTAGGCGAGATGAGGGTTTTCGTGATGCAGCTGAAAGTGCATTCTCTTTCTGAAAACTGCCAGAATGAAGCTTCCATCAGGATTCTGTGTCCAGAGCCAGCATGAGACAGGCCTAGGCTGAATAGCTCCCGGTGTTCCAATTTATTTTGTCAAATACCTATGTTCTATTCTTATTGGATCAGTCAGACTTGACCAGTGACCAACAGTAGGCCTATAAATGTACACTTTTGAATGAGTACAGTTGATAAAACTTTTGGGGATGCTTTTGTATTATTGTCCCCACAATACATAGTGTTAAATAAACAACAGGCCATATTTCACCATTATTATTGATTTATATGGCCCATACATGTCTTTACCTTTTATTATGTAACCTGCAATGGAGAAACATTGCCTTAAACAAACTTTTCGGCCGGGCACAGTGGCTCACACCTGAAATACCAACATTTTGGGAGGCCAAGGCTGGTGGATCACAACGTGAGGAGATTGAGAACATTGTGGCTAACACAGTGAAACCTGTCTCTATTAAAAATACAAATAATTAGCTAGGTGTGGTGGCGCGTGCCTGTAGTCCCAGCTACTTGGGAGGCTGAGGCAGGAGAATTGATTGAACCAGGGAGATGAGGGCTGCAGTGAGCTGAGATTGCGCCACTGCACTCCAGCCTGGGTGACAGAGTGAGACTCCGCCTCAAAACATTTTTTTTTTATTTTAAAAAAGCAGAAAAAACAAACTTTTCTAAAATTTCAGGTCTCATGGCTAGATTTGTGATCAGAACTCCATGGTAGGTTATTTAAACCTGTAATCTCTGACAAGGGCTTAGGGAGCTAGTATTTTATCTCTAAATTAAAAATATTTGGCCGGGCACGGTGGCTCACACCTGTAATCCCAGCACTTTGGGAGGCCGAGGCGGGCAGATCGCTTGAGGTCAGAAGTTTGAGAACAGCCTGGCCAACGTGGTGAAACCTCATCTCTACTTAAAATACAAAAATTAGCCGGGTGTGGTGTGCACACCTGTAGTCCTAGCTACTCAGGAGGCTGAGGCAGGAGAATCGCTTGAAACTGGGAGGCAGAGGTTGCAGTGAGCTGAGATCACATTGCACTCCAGTCTGGGAGACAGAGCAAGACTCCATCTCAAAATCAATCAATCAATCAATCAATAAAAATGTTTATTGAGGGCTAATGCATATAGTTTGGAAACCAATAGTGGAGGTGCTTTGTAGATAGTCATGGAGGTGGTCTATCAAGTTGCTTGCAGCGAAGCCCAGATCTTTCTCAGGAAGCAGCTTTGGCCCTTTGCCAACATGTCAAAAAATGCTTCATTGAGTCCCCAGTTTCCATAATAGGGAGCAGAGCATTAATCAGTCACTTTCCATGGTCATAGAAAAACCTCAATTCTGTTGCAGCACCGCAATGCCACATAAAGGACCTTTGAGCAATTGGGGTGGTACATATCGTTCAAAAGCAAGCTTAGGCCACACAAGGTGGCTCACACCTGTAATCCCAGCACTTTGGGAGGACAAGGCGGGTGGATCACAAGGTCAGGAGTTTAAGACCAGCCTGGCCAATATGGTGAAACCCGGTCTCTACTAAAAATATAAAAATTAGCCTGGCTTGCTGGTGCTCACCTGTAATCCCAGCTACTTAGAAGGCTGAGGCAGGAGAATTGCTTGGACCTGGGAGGCAGAGGTTGCAGTGAGCCCAGATCACACCATTGCATTGCACTCCAGCCTGGGCAACAGAGTGAGACTCTCCAAAAAAAAAAAAAAAAAAAAAGCAAGCTTAGAAGGGTGTTTTTTATTCTTTCTGACAAGATCCCATCTGCACTTAAGGCAAGAAATTTTGGCCTTGCTTTAGAGATGTTTTCAAAATCCCCACGCCTTGCATCTCTGTAGAAAGAACTAAAGGTTCTTAGTTTTGAAATCTACCCCTTCCTCCCCCTTGTACACATCCCTACTCACCCTCAGTTTTTTTTTTTGTTTGTTTGTTTGTTTTGTTTTTTTTTTTTGGAGACGGAATGTTGGTCTTGTTACCCAGGCTGGAGTGCAATGGCGCGATCTCAGCTCACCGCAACCTCCGCCTCCTGGGTTCAGGCAATTCTCCTGCCTCAGCCTCCTGAGTAGCTGGGATTACAGGCACGTGCCACCATGCCCAGCTAATTTTTGTATTTTTAGTAGAGACGGGGTTTCACCATGTTGGCCAGGATGGTCTTGATCTCTTTACCTCGTGATCCACCCACCTCGGCCTCCCAAAGTGCTGGGATTACAGGCTTGAGCCACCGTGCCCGGCTTTCACCCTCAGTTTTGACTTCAGTTCAAAATAATAGATTCACACTATTGGAATCCACCCCTGTGCTTTTGTTGACCATCTGGCATTTCCCAACCCATTTCTGGTTACTAGTGTTTTATTCTTAGACCTCATTCTGATAATTTGATAATTTCCTTTGCCTATTTTACCCAACCACCTTCTACCGCCATTCAGGCATCAACTTAGCTATCAGTGTATTTGTAAAGCCTTACTTAATTACCAGAGTCTCAATTAGGTACCCATCCCAAGGACCCCATTCTTTTCTTCACCATTCTGTATTATAATAACCTATGTGCATTTTCATCCCTCAACTCCCACCCAGACTGTAAATTCCATAATAGTACTTGTTTACCACTGTTTTCCAATGTCACATACAGGTCTCAGCACACACAAAGTGTCCTATAAACCTCTATTGAATAAATGAATGAATGAGTTTATTCCACCAGTTTATTCGCCCCTTTAAACCCTGACTGTATCCTTGACTTGGTCTCTCAGCTGAAGGCTGGCACTGTGGAATGTCTGATTTTGTTGTTGTTTTTGAGCTGGAGTTTCGCTCTTGTTGCCCAGGCTGGAGTGCAATGGCGCGATCTCGGCTCACTGCAACCTCCGCCTCCCGGGTTCAAGCAATTCTCCTGCCTCAGCCTCCTGAGTAGCTGGAATTACAGGCATATGCCACCATGCCTGGCTAATTTTGTATTTTTAGTAGAGATGGGGTTTCTCCATGTTGGTCAGGCTGGTCTCGAACCCCCAACCTCAGGTGATCTGCCCACCTTGGATTACAGGCATGACCCACCGTGCCCAGCCGGAATGTCTGATTTTAAGTAACATGACTTCTCCATGAGTCTGCTTTGTTGAATTAGCTACAAATCAATATGCCCCCAGGTGACTGAATGTACTTTATAAAGTTATTTAATATTGACCAAATGAGTTACAGAAAAAAGTCAAGAGTTACAATTTTACCTAGATTACTTCTAACAGGAGTAAAATACCATGATGATTATCTTTTGAGGCCTCTCTTGGCAGGTAATGATAAAACCTTGTCACCAGCTTCCTAAAGGTCCCTTAATGTATATTTGCCATGACAGGGAAAATATCTGTATAGGTGGTTGATAGACACATTCAAATCACTGGAGTAGAAATTTAAAAAGAAGGGCAGGGAGTGGTGGCCCATGCCTGAAATCCCAACATTTTGGGAGGCCAAAATGAGATTATTGCTTGAGACCAGGAATTAGACACCAGCCTGAGCAACATAGGAAGACCCCTGTCTATACAAAAAAATAGCCGAACATGGTGGCATGAGCCTGTAGTCTCAGCTACTCAAGAGGCTGAGGTGGGAGGATCATTTGAACCCAGGAGGTCGAGGCTACAGTGAGCCGTGATCATTGCTCCACTGCACTCCAGCTCAGGTGGCAGAGGGAGACCCTGCCTCAACAACAACAACAACAACAACAACAACAACAAAAGGGAGGTGCTGGGTGCAGTATCTCATACTGTAATCCCAGCACTTTGAGAGGTGGAGGTTGGTGGATCACTTGAGACCAGAAGTTCAAGACCAGCCTGGGCAACATAGAGGTACTGTCTTTACAAAACATAAACAAAAAACTTAGGCATAGTGGCATGTGCCTGTGGTCCTGGCTACTTGGGAGGCTGAGGTGGGAGGTCCACCTGAGCCCAGCAGGTTGAGGCTGCAGTGAGCCATGATTGAACCACTGCACTCCAGCCTGTCTCCAAAAGAAAAGAAAAAAATGTAAAAAGAAGGAAGCAGGCCCTTTGCATGTTTTCTATCCTTTTATTATATTTGAGATACTTAGTTGAAAAGATGAAATTGACTGGGAATGGTTGCTCACGCCTGTAATCCCAGCACTTTGGGAGGCCAAAGTAGGCAGATCACAAGGTAAGATGTTCAAGACCAGGCTGACCAACATGATGAAACTCTGTCTTTACTAAAAATGCATAAATTAGCAAAGCATGGTGGCAAGTGCCTGTAATCCCAGCTACTTGGGAGGCTGAGGCAGCAGAATCACTTGAACCTGGGAGGTAGAGTTTGCAGTGAGCCGAGATCACACCACTGCACTCCAGTCTGGGTGACAGAGTGAGACTCCATCTCACAAAAGAAAAAAAAAAAAAAAGGTGAAATTAAGAGTGCTACCTGGCCACTGAAAGACCACATAGGATGCTAATACCTTGGTGAATATACTAAGATCTACAGTTTGTTCCTCATCTTTGCAATTTAAAACACCTCAGCTTCCGAAAGATAATTCATGCTAGCTAAATTCACATTAATCAAAGCAGAGTGACAATGTAGTAATTTACAATAAAATGCAGAACACTAAAGGCAAAAATCATAAAGGGAAATATTGATAGATTTGACTGCATAAATATTTTAACTCTCTTATACAAAAATCCACCATAAATAAATTAGTGAAGATTAATATTCATGTGTATATAAAGACCTCTTGTGACTTCCCACGAGAAAGATAAGTGTTTCAATATAAAAGTGGGATAAGGACATGTACAGGAAATTTATAAAAGAGAAGATACAATTGTCTGATAACTATGAATTTCAATGCTTTCTCCTGTCAGTGGTGTCCTAGAGCCTGCTTGCAGGGCTTGAAACGTCGCATTGATAGCTTGAAATCAGTCATAATGAGAGTATTTACACCATGGAAATCGGCAAATGACGCACAGCAGGGTTGTTTTATGTTTTTTTCTTGGAAGGCCAGTTAGTAAACATTTACCAGCACACGACTCTGTGTATTCAATCACTACCTTTCACTTGAATCCTTTCCAACTACATTTAAGCATTCTCAAGTCTTCTTTGCCATCTTTCTTTTATTATAATTGTTTTGAGACAGAGTCTCACTCTGTCACCCAGGCTGGAGTGCAGTGGCATGATCTCAGCTCACTGCAACCTTGATCCCAGATTCAAGCAATTCTCCTGCCGCAGCCTCCCAATAGCTGGGATTACAGGTGCCCACCACCCTCGGCTAATTTTTGTGGTTTTAGTAGAGATGGGATTTCACCAGGTTGGCCAGGCTCGTCTCGAACTTCTGACCTCAAGTGATCTGCTTGCCTTGGCCTCCCAAAGTGCTGGGATTACAGGCATGAGTCACCACGCCTAGCCTGCCATCTTAAAAGAAACCCTACCCCCACGTCCTCCTCCAGCTACCATACCATCTCTGTTCACAGCATTTTTCTCAAACAATTGGCTATGTAACACTTGCTGAATCCACTTGCTCATTTCCCAGTCATTCTTCAGCATACTTAAGCCGTTTTTTTTTTTTTTTTTTGTCACCGTCATACTCCCAAAACAGCTCTTGATTAGCTCAATGAGCTCCACGCACCCTAAATTCTACGGACAGTTTTCGCTATCTCCCATGACCTCTTGGCAGTTGGCAGTATTCAGTTCTTTTTTCCCTTTTTTTTTTTTTTTAGAGATGGGGTCTTTCTATGTTGCCCAGACAAGTTTCAAATTCCTGGGCTCAAGTGATCCTCTTGCCTTGGCCTCCCAAAGTGCTGGGATCACCGGCATGAGCTACTGCACCCAGCCAGCATTCAGTTCTATTGACCATTACCTTCTTCTTTTTCTTCTTCTTCTTTTTTTTTTTTTCTGAGACAGAGTCTCACTCTGTCGCCCAGGCTGGAGTGCAGTGGCGCAATCTCGGCTCACTGCAACCTCCACCTCCCAGGTTCAAGCGATTCTTCTGCCTTAGCCTCCCAAGTAGTATCTGTCTGGGACTACTACCACCACACCCAGCTAATTTTTGTATCTTTGGTGGAAACGGGGTTTCACCATATTGACCAGGCTGGTCTCGAACTCCTGACCTCCTGATCCACCTGCCTCAGCCTCCCAAGTACTGGGATTACAGGTGTGAGCCACCGCGCCCGGCCGGCCATTACCTTCTTGAATTCCTCTTGTCCTTGGGTTTCAGTGGCATGATCTGTATTTTCCTCCAGTCTCTCTGGCTTCTCCTTTTCAGATTCTTTCTCCTATTTTCCATCTCTTAATGTTGAGGTTTTCCAGGGATTAGTCTTGAGTCCTCTTCTCTTCTCTACTCTCCTAGGTGATTTCATCTATTCCCATGGGTTTAAATACCACCTGCACACCAATGACTCCTGTATTTGTATCTCTCTTCTGAGCTACAATTGCCTACAATTGCCTACTTGACATCTTTCCCTTCAATGCCTCAAAAGCTTCTCCAACTCAATATCCCCATACTGGAGCCAAAGACTTTCTCTTCCCTCCCCAAATCAGAGGGTCTCCAGTGCTCCCCATCTCAACAAGATGTACCACCACATAAGCCAGAAACCCCAGAGTTGGCATCTCTTTCTCACCCCCTGCCCCCCCCGCCCGCCAAGTCTGGGTTGTCTTACCCTCCTAAATATCTCCCAAAGAAGTTCTCTTCTCTCCATCTCCACTTCCAACACCCTAGTACAAGCCTGCGTGATCACTCAGCTGGACCACTGCAATAACCTCCTCACTGACCTTCCTGCCTCCACTCTTTCTGCCTTTCAATACGCTCTCCACACTGAAGCCAAGGGAACTTTTCAGAACATGGATCTGATTATGTCACACTCCTGTCTTAAGCCTCTCAGTGGCTTCTCATTGCTTGTCGGATAAAAATATCCCCCTTAATGATGGTCTAGGTCCCTGTATGATCTTCCTCTATGCTCACCTTTCCAGTCTCATTTCATCCCGCTCTGGTCCCTGTGCGCTTCAGCCACATCAGCTTTCTTTCTGTCTCTCTCTCTTTGTTTCTGGGTTTTGCTCTGTTGTCCAGGCCAGAGTGCAATGGTGCAATCACAGCTCATTGCAGCCTCCACCTCCAGACTCAGGCAATCCTCCCACTTCAGCCTCCCAAGTAGCTGGGACTACAGGTATGTGCCACTATGCCAGGCAAATTTTTCTTTTTTTTTTTTTTTGAGATGGAGTTTTGCTCTTGTTGCAGAGGATGGAGTGCAGTGGCATGATCCTGGCTCACTGCAACCTCCACCTCCTGGGATCGAGTGATTTTCCTGCCTCAGTCCCCTAGTAGCTGGCATTATAGGCAGATGCCATGAGGCCCATCTAATTTTTTAAATTTTTAGTAGAGATGGGGGTTTTACCATGTTGGTCAGGTTGGTTTTGAACTTCTGACCTCAAGTGATCTGCTCACTTTGGCCTCCCAAATTGCTGGGATTACAGGCATGAGCCAACGCACCCGAACTTTTATTATTGTTATTATTTTTTATTTTACTTTAAGTTCTGGGGTACACGTGCAGATTGTGCAGGATTGTTACATCTCCCCTAGCCCTCCAACCCCCCAACAGACCCCAGTGTGTGATGTTCCCCTCCCTGTGTCCATGTGTTCTCGTTGTTCAACACCCACTTGTGAGTGAGAACATGTGGTATTTGGTTTTCTGCTCTTGTGTCAGTTTGCTGAGAATGATGGTTTCCAGATTCATCCATGTACCTACAAAGGACATGAACTCATCTTTTTTTATGGCCTGCATAGTATTTCATGGTGTATATGTGCCACATTTTCTTAATCCAGTCTATCATTGATGGGCATTTGGCTTGGTTCCAAGTCTTTGCTACTGTAAACAGTGCTGCAGTGAACACATGTGTGCATGTGCCTTTATAATAGAACGATTTCTAATCCTTTGGGTATATACCCAGTAATGGGATTGCTGGGTCAAATGGTATTTCTATTTCTAGATCCTTGAGGAATCACCACACTGTCTTCCACCATGGTTGAACTAATTTACACTCCCACCAACAGTGTAAAAGTGTTCCTATTTCTCCACATCCTCTCCAGCATCTGTTGTATCCAGATTTTTTAATGATCGCCATTCTAACTGGTATCAGATGGTATCTCAGTGTGGTTTTGATTTGCATTTCTCTAATGACCAGTGATGATGAGCACTTTTTCATATGTTTGTTGGCCGCATAAATGTCTTCTTTTGAAAAATATCTGTTAATATCCTTCACCCACTCTTTGTTGGGGTTTTGTTTTTTTTTTCTTGTAAATTTGTTTTAGTTCTTTGTAGATTCTCGATATTAGCCCTTTGTCAGATGGGTAGCTTGCAAAAATTTTTTCCATTCCATTCTGTTGGTTGCTGATTCACTGTAATGACTGTTTCTTTTGCTTTGCAGAAGCTCTTAAGTTTAATTAGATCCCATTTGTCTATTTTGGCTTTTGTTGCCAATGCTTTTGGTGTTTTGGTCATGAAGTCCTTGCCTACACCTATGTCCTGAATGGTTTTGCCTAGGTTTTCTTCTAGGGTTTTTATGGTGTTATGTCTTATGTTTAAATCTTTAATCCATCTGGAGTTAATTTTCGTATAAGGTGTCAGGAAGGGGTCCAGTTTCAGCTTTCTGCATGTGGCTAGCCAGTTTTCCCAACACCATTTATTAAACAGGGAATCCTTTCCCCATTGCTTGTTTTTGTCAGGTTTGTCAAAGATCAGATGGCTGTAGGTGTTTGGCGTTACTTCCAAGGCCTCTGTTCTGTTCCATTGGTCTATATCTCTGTTTTGGTACCAGTACCATGGTGTTTTGATTACTGTACGCTTGTAGTATAGTTTGAAGTCAGGTAGCGTGATGCCCCCAGCTTTGTTCTTTTTGCTTAGGATTGTCTATGCTTCAGAGTGGAATTGAAAAAAAAAAAAAAAAAGAAAGAAAGAAAGAAAAGGATTGCCTTGGCTATGTGGGCTCTTTTTTGGTTCCATATGGAGTTTAAGGTGGTTTTTTCCAGTTCTGCGAAGAAGGTCAATGGTAGCTTGATGGGGATAGCATTGAATCTATAAATTAGAGATGAGGGCTTACTATGTAGGTTGGGCTGGTCTCGAACTCCTGGTTTCAAGCAATCCTCCTGCCTTGGCCTTCCAAAGTGCTAGGATTACAGGTGTGAGTCACCACTCCCCGCCTCTGTTTCTTGCATAGAGTCTTCATATGTACTCTTTCCTTTGCTTGGAATGCTCTTCCTACTCCCATCTTCCCTTTACCTTGCTCATTCCCATTTAATCTTCTGATCTGAATTCAAACGTCACTTCCTCCATGAAGCCTTGTAGATGGACACACTAGACTGCTAGACCAAGTCAAATCTGTCCCCACCCACCCCATTACGATTATAGGTTCTCAGGGCACCATGAGGATCACCTAGGTGCTCTTATTGCAGTTTTATTTTTGCATTTATGTGCGTGATATTGATTGTTATCTGTCTTCCCTATTAGACTGTAAGCTCCATGAAGACAGGGACCGAGTCTGCTTTTGCTCACTGTTAATCTCCAGCACTTAGTCTAAGATTTTACACACCGTAGGTACTGAGTAAATATTTGTGGGGTTAATGAATCAAATAGTGACCTTTGTATGTAGGCAATGCATAAAACTGTGCAAGCTAGTATTTTTCCTTTTGCTTTGCCTTCCAGAAAGCTAAAAACTATATTTAAAGCTTGTGATGGTTAATTTTACATGCCAACTTGACTGGGCCAAGGGGTGCCCAGAAATAGGATGTGTCTGTGAACATGTTTCTGGAAGAGATTAGCACTTGAACTGGTAGATTGAGTAAAGCAGATGGCCTTCCCCAATGTGGGCATCATCTAATCTGTTGAGGGCTTGAATAGAACAAAAAAACAGAAGAAGCTGGGCCCAATGACTTATGCCTATAATTCCAGCACTTTGGGAGGCTGAGGCAGGAGGATCACGAGCTCAGGAGTTCGAGACCAGCCTGGCTACCATAGTGAAACCCTGTCTCTACTAAAAATACAAAAAATTAGCCAGATATGGCGGCGGGCACCTGTAATCGCAGCTTCTTGGGAGCCCGAGGCAGGAGAATTGCTTGAATCTAGGAGGCGGAGGTTGCAGTGAGCCAAGATCATGCCATTGCACTCCATCCCAGGGTACAGAGCGAGACTCTGTCTCGGAAAAAAAAAAAAAAAAAATTAGATGGGCATGGTGGCAGGTGCCTGCAGTTCCAGCTACTTGGGAGTCTGAGGTAGGAGGAGTTCTTGAGCTCATGAGCCCAGGATTTTGAGGCTGCAATGAGCTATGATTGTGCCACTGCACTCCAGCCTCAGGGGCAGAGTAAGACCCCATCTCTAAAAAAAAAAATGTTGAGGAAGATTGAGTTGCCTTTCTCTCCCTGACTGTTGAGCTGGCCGGCATCTCTCTTCTCCTCTCCTTGAGCTTTTTTTTTTTTTTTTGAGACGGAGTTTCGCTCTTGTTACCCAGGCTGGAGTGCAATGGCGCGATCTCGGCTCACCGCAACCTCCGCCTCCTGGGCTCAGGCAATTCTCCTGCCTCAGCCTCCCAAGAAGCTGGGATTACAGGCATGTGCCACCATGCCCAGCTGATTTTTTGTATTTTTAGTAGAGACAGGGTTTCACCGTGTTGACCAGAATGGTCTTGATCTATTGACCTTGTGATCCGCCCGCCTCGGCCTCCCAAAGTGCTGGGATTACAGGCATGCGCCACCGCGCCCGGCCAGTATTAGTCATTTTCATACTGCTATAAAGAACTGTCCGAGACTGGGTAATTTATAAAGAAAAGAGGTTTAATGCAGTTCAGCATGGCTGGGGAAGCCTCAGGAAACTTATAATCATGGCAAAAAGCGAAGAGGAAGCAAGGCACATTCTTTACAAGGCATCAGGAAGGAGAAGGGCCAACCGAAGGGGGAAGAGTCTCTTATAAAACCATCAGATCTAGCCAGGCACAGTGGCTCACACCTATAATCCCAGCACTTTGAGAGGCTGAGGCGGGTGGATCACTTGAGGTCAGGAGTTCGAGACCGACCTGGCCAACATGGTGAAACACTGTTTCTACTAAAAATACAAAAATTGGCCAGGCTTGGTGGCTCACGCCTATAATCCTAGCACTTTGGGAGGCTGAGGCAGGTGGATCAGGAGGTCAAGAGATCGAGACCATCCTGGTCAACATGGTGAAACCCCATCTCTACTAAAAATACAAAAAAAATTAGCTGGGTGTGGTGGTGCGTGTCTGTAATCCCAGCTACTCGGGAGGCTGAGGCAGGAGAATTGCTTGAACCCAGGAGGTGGAGGTTGCAGTGAGCTGAGATCATGGCATTGCACTCCAGCCTGGGTAACAAGAGTGAAACTCCATCTCAAAACAAAAAAAAAAAAATACAAATATTAGCTGGGCATGGTGATGTTCATCTGTAATTCCAGCTACTTGGGAGGCTGAGACATGAGAATTCCTCGAATCCAGGAGGTGGAGGTTGCAGTGAGCCAAGATTGTATCACTGCACTCCAGCCTGGGCAACAGAGTGAGACTCTGTCTCAAAAAAAAAAAAAAAAAAAAAAAAAAAAAAAAAAAAAATCAGAACAAAACAAAACGCCATCAGATCTCGTGAGAACTCACTCACTGTCACGAGAACAGCATGGGGGAAACCACCTCAAGATTCAATGATCTCCACCTGGTCTCTCCCTTGTCACAAGGGATTATGGGGATTATGGGGATTACAATTCAAGATGAGATTTGGGTGGGGACACAAAGCCTAACCCCATATCAGGAGGCAAAGTCTATCTTTCTAACTCTTCTAGTCAGCTAGCTCCTGCTGGGTTATCTTCTGTCCCTTTTTTGGCACCCCCTTTCCCATACCTTCACTCCGCCCACCACAGAAATCCAACAGGAACTACAGTTATCGGCAACGGCCCAGACTTTAAAAGTTTCCTTCAATATCCTCCCAAACCCTACCAGTCCTGTATCCCATCCCATCAGGGCTATATTTTCAAGATAAACCAGTGGTCTTCAAACTTCAGCACAAATCAGAATCCCCAGGAGCACTCGTTAAAACAGATTTCTGGTTCCCATTCTAGAAGTTCTGATTCAGTAGGTCTAGTGTGGAGCCTGAGAATTTGCATTTTTTCTAACTTCTCATATGCTGCTGATGCTGCAAAGGCCACATTTTAAGAACCACTGGAAAGAAAGTAATGCAAAACCAGGGGCAACAGGTGATTTATGCTGGAATGATGAAAGGAAACTTTAGTTCATTCTGACTCAGCCCCTTCACAGAGTTTCTGATTCAATTGGCACTGTCTGGATTTGGTGACTCCCAGATCATTTTCCCTCTACTTCACCTTGTCTTCCTTCTCCAACTTTCTCTCTCTCTCTGTCTTTTTTTTTTTTTTTTTTGAGATGGAGTCTTGCTCTGTTACTCAGGTTGAAGTGTAGTGGCGCAATCTCGGCTCATGCAACCTCCACCTCCCAGGTTCGAGCAGTTCTCCTGCCTCAAGTAGCTGGAATTACAGGCACTTGTCACTACACCTGGCTAATTTTTGTATTTTTAGTAGAGACGGGGTTTCACCATGTTGGCCAGGCTGGTCTCAAACCCCTGACCTCAGGTGATCCACCTGCCTTGGCCTCCCAAAGTGCTGGGATTACAGGTGTGAGCCACCGCGCCCAGCCCCTCCTCCAACTTTCTGATCTTACTTTTCAGATGTTTCTCAGGGCTTCTCCACTTAAGACTGACCCTACGGTCTTTCTCGTTCTCCTGTCACAAAGCCACAGTTTCAGGACAGAGCCCTTTCCTGAGCTCTTAGCTCCATTTCAGCGCCCTTTTCTCCCTCCCTGCCCCTGAGTTGCTTGCCGCTATTATCTATCCAGTATTAGCACCCCCTACTCCAGCAGTCAGTGACCTTTGGAAAGCTGGGCTCCCATTAGGGCCCACTCCTATCTAGCAGGGGTAGCCATTTCCGCTCCCAGCCAGTGGAGTCTTGCTCTACAAACATTGGCATGCTAATGATAGTCACCTATTCCCCCCTGGGAAGTTTCTGTTTGTTCCAGCTTCTTTAAGGACATGGAAATACTGAAGCCACCTCATTTACATGCCTCTGTTCATTCCTTTACTCAACAAACATTGATGGAATACCTGCCAGACACCATGCTGGGCCCAAGGGAGGCTGCAAGGACACATCAAGCATGAACACATACATGTTTATGGCAGCGCCTGGGAGTCCCAAATGACTCTTCATAAAGGGGATCTTTTGGCCTCACTCATCAACGAGGAGAGACACTCAAGGAAGAAAAGCCACGAACTGACCACTCATGAGACATCTTGCCTTCTCAGCCCTTCCGATTCCCCTGTTCCTGGGAAAGTGACCAGGGACAAAGACTGAAAGGCATGATCCCAGAGAGTTTCCAAACCTCTTTATTGAAATGAGTGTTATGATTCACACTTCTCAGTCGTTAGCCCACTGCACTGAGTGAGATAAGGTATGTAAAGCTAGAACACAGCGAGCTAACACCTCTCTTTTCCTCTTTTTTTTTTTTTTTGGCAGAGTCTCGCTCTGTCGCCCAGGCTTGAGTGCAGTGGTGTGATCTTGGCTCACTGCAACCTCCGCCTCCCAGGTTCAACTGATTCTCCTGCCTCAGCCTCCAGAGTAGCTGGGATTACAGGTACGTGCCACCATGCCTGGCTAATTTTTTTTTTTTTTTTGTATTTTTAGTAGAGATGGGGTTTCACTGTGTTAGCCAGTATGGTCTCAATCTCCTGACCTCATGATCCACCTGCCTTGACCTCCCAAAGTGCTGGGATTACAGGCGTGAGCCACCGTACCCAGCCTGAGCTAACACCTCTCTACACATTCTGACATACCAACACATGCCAAAACACACACTGACACACTGAAGCACACACTGCCAAATGCACCAACATGCACACACTGACATACACTGACACACACACTGGCAGACACAACCACAAAATCAAACACAAGTAAACGCATGCCAACACACACATTGACAGACGTACAGACACACAGCTGGCACACACTGACAATACAGACGAACACACTGACACATCTACTCACACATCAAGACCCACACACACACCGACCCACACCCCACCGCAGGAGGATGGAGGCCCAGGCCCAGGACCGGCTTGTAGCCACAGGGGGCAGGTATGACAGGAACTAAAGTGTCGCGGGAGACTTGAATGAAGCACTTGGTTCAACGCTTTGAGGTTCAGGGTTTTGGAAGAGGAGGCCGCAGTGAGGTTCTGGTAACCTCTAGGGACAGGAGGGCCGAATGGGGCACACAGGTGAGACACCAAGGATTCCGTGCGAAAGTGCCCCCAGAGCTAGGCCGGAAGTTCAGAGCTTCAGTCTGCCAGGAGTGCTAAGGCGGGTGGGGCAGCGCCTGAGAGATTCCGAGAGAGCCCCGCAGCCCGCCAGTCCCCTCCCGCTCCAGCAGCAGCTTTCTGCTCTGGCTTCCAAATTCTCCTCTTTTGTCCCACCACCACCCAAACCCCAAGTCCTGATTGGGGCTAGTGACCTCGGGCCCTTTGAATCCACCTCGCCCTAGCCTTTGCCAGGGAAGATCCCTGTCCCAGACACCCAGCCTGGAAGCGGACAGTCACCTCTGACTCCCCGCCCCCATCCGGTTGGGGCCCAAGCCTCACCGTGGTTCCTCAGACCTAACCCTGGTTCCCCATGTCGCTGCCAACCCAATCCAGGGCTCAGGCTCTGCCCCAAAGCTCCAGAGAGTATGAAAGACTCCAGCTGCCCCTCTTCCTTGCCACCGCCATCGCCCTGTGGCCTTCGCCTTCTGTCTCGCGCAACTCCCCGCGATTGCTCCAGGCTCTTCCCCTTCAGGCAGCTCCTGGGTCTCCAGCACAATGAAGGCGCACAGTGGCGCTCCGTGAATACTTGGCTCTTCATGACGGTCCTTCCTGGTCCCCTTCACTGTGTCTCTTCTTTCTTCTCCCCGCTCGCCACGCACGCATCCGAATCTTCTCCCTCCGCTTAATGGAGCGCCTCCCGGCTGCTGCGAGGCCCCATACTCCGCCTGGGATGCGTTTGCTGAGTCCTTGTTTTGCAGGCGCACAGGGTATATAAAGGGCTTCCAGAAAGAGTGTGGGAAGCTCCATCCAGCAGGTGGAACCGAGTGCCAGGCATGCTCTTCTTTGGCCACTCCATTTCCTTCTCTCTTTCTTTCCTTTCTTCCTTCCTTCCCTTCCTTCCTTCTTTTCTTTTCTCTTATCTTTTCCTTTGATGGAGTCTCACTTTGTCGCCAGGCTGGAAGGCAATGGCGCGATCTCGGCTCACTGCAACATCCGCCTCCCGGGTTCAAGGGAATCCCCTGCCTTAGCCTCTCGAGCAACTGGGACTACAGGCGCTTGCCACCACGCCCGGCTAATTTTTTGTATTTTTAGTAGAGACGGGGTTTCACCATGTTAGCCAGGATGGTCTCGATCTCCTGACCTCGCGATCCGCCCGCCTCAGACTCCCAAAGTGCTGGGATTACAGGCGTGAGCCACTGCGCCTGGCCTGGCCATTCCATTTTCTTGTCTTCCCTGACTTCCCCAACGCCAGAGCCTCTGGGGCAGGTCCCTTCTTCCTCTCTCTCCTCGGTTCCTGCTTTTCCTTTTTCCTCTCTCCTGCCTCCCTCTCAGCTGCTCCAGCCTTGGGCCTCTACGGGGTCATCTCCCATGCCCCACTGGGGCCCCCTTGTGGGCCCGGGTTTCCCCCATTGGCCTGTCACCCCCTCCCCCATCTGGGGTCCCTCTGGCGGGCCCAGGTCTCTCTACCATACCAGGGAACCCGCCCTTTTGAGAAGTGGTATGTACTGTTCCTCCCGCTGGGGCCTCCGGCTTGCCAAATCTGCCTGCGTGCTCCAGTTGCAGGGAGCTAGCAAGACGCCAGTCCCGGGAGAGAGGGGAGGGCGCCAGGGCTGGAGAAGTGGAGAGGTGCCCAAGAGAGAGGACGCAAGGCCGGGAGGGCCAGGAGGAAAAGGAGAGCGGGCGTGCACTCTCCTGCCTTCGGAAGTTTTCTCCTCTGCGTCCCGTTGGCCGCCGCGTCCCGGGCTGAATGAGGGTCGAGGAGAAATCAGGGGGCGGGGCAGAGTGACTGGAGGCCGCTCCCCGTCACCCGCCCCTCCATCTCGCTCCATTGATCTGGGAACCTTAATCTTCAGACCCTCCTCTTGTACTAGATGGGGTGGGTAGTCTAAGTCTCTGCTCACGCTGAGCGTCTAGGGTTCGGTTGGAGAGAGGAGGCGTGCAGTCCGTTAGTACTAAGTACCCAAAGGTGGTAAGCTCGGCTCCAAGAAATTACAGTCCACAGCACCCAAGGCTTGGAAATCCCGGAGCAGATGCGGTGTCTCAAGACCTGTAGCCTTGGACCGCACATGGCACAGCTCAGCTCAGTTGCGGGCCCACAGTGCGGCTCCCCACCCCGGCCCCTTTCTAAGCTCTAAGGTGGAGCCGGCAGGTGCCGCAGGCCTTCTCTGCACCTCGGCCTCAGCTGCGCTCCCGGGCCATGGCGGGAGGGAGACACGACAGTGGGACATCGAGACTCTAGCGGCCGAGGCGCACCCATCCAAGCACCCTGGAATCTCGGTGGAGAGGAAGGGGGCTAGCGGGCCTGGGAGGAGAACTGCAGAGCTCCGCTGCTGAGCCAAGCCTGGGAGGGGGAGGGGCGGGGGCTCCCTTCCAGCCTCAGGGGTCTGGGGACTTAGAGATGTAAGGAGAGCAGGGGGGTGTGACAATTCAGCAGAGGTCGGGACGTACCACGGAGCCCAGTGGCGGCGGGGGGGGCAGAGGACGTGGTCACCGAGGGGAGCCCCCGCCCCCCTTCGCAGAGGCCTATGGCTGGGGTTGCAGGAAGAACTGGAACTGGGCTGGCCGTAGGGGGAAGCGGCGAGTTAAATCCGCCCCCTCTACATACCCTACTTTCAAGGGGTGGGCGGTAGAGGGGAGGTTGGGGTTGGAGCAGCGGCGAGGGGGCCCCTCCCTTGCACCTCCCTCCACCGGACTTGGTCGCGCCCGAAGTGTAACACTTTCTCTTTGTCGGAGGAGCTCCTCTGTTTCCTGTGCGGTAGCTCCCGTTGCGGCGGCACCCGTGGCAGCCCTGGCGGACGCAGGAGCGATGGCAGCGACCGATGTAGCTCGCCAGGTGGTGAGTGCACGGCTTGGGTGCCAGGGCCAGGACCGAGGGCCCCGGGAGGGTCGAGGAGACCTGGCCGCCGCCGCCACATCGCGGCAGAGGGCAATGGGCAGCATCCAGGAGCCGAGGGCACGGTGGGACTTCTGCTCCCGGGGTCAGCAGCTCAGTCCCCCAGCCTGTCCCGGAAAACCGTGGTGGCGCTCGGGGAGGCGGCAGGGGGGCTGGCAAAGCCTGCGGGCCGGCGGCTGAACTTGCATTGCCCAAGAGCCGCAGTGAGCGCCGCCGCCTCCCTCGCTGCAGCTGCGGCCCCACGGCTGGGGCGTTGCCGAATGAATGGCCATCGGAGTCTCCGAGCCCTCCGGGTCCTTGGCACCCTGGCCTTGCCGCGCCCCTGCGCACGGCTGCCTGCTGGGACCCGGGACAGCACGGGCAAAGAGGCGCGGGGCTGGGGTTAGCCTGGGGCAGAAGGCGATGAGTGGCGAGGGGGGCGGGGAGGTGACTGGCTGGGATAGGGTTTCTCTATATGCATTACATATGTGACTGCGTCTGTGTGTGTATCCGTGTGCGCGAATGTGTGCACGCGTGCGCGCTCCTGCCTTCCCTGGCGGGCGGCGGCGGCGCTGGGGTTCTGTCTGTGACCCAAAGAAGTCCGTCTGTTTCCCTGAGTGTGCTCACCTCTGTGGTGTGTGTCCGAACGCCTCTGTGTCTGCTTGGGCCGTGTGCCTCTGGGTCCTATTTGTGCGTCAGTGTGGGGTGCAGTTGGCTGGCCAGTAGGTGGCTGGCTGCGTATTTTGGCATGTTTTTGAGCGGGCCTCTGAGGATCTGTCTCGGGAGCATGTTCAGTGTAACTGGGCTTGTGTGCCAAAACCTGTGGAGCTGGCTTCTTTCTATGGAGACTCAGGAAAATAAGTGTGAGACTCGCAAAAGCGGTGCCGTCTCTCTTTTTGTTGGCGACCGACTTTGGGGGAAAAAAAAAATCTTCATTTAAAGAACTGAAGTTTTCCAGCCTGGGATGTGCAGAGAAACCATGTTGAAGTGACCTGAGGCTCCATGTTTGTTTTTTAGACCAGAAGTTTGTTTGCAAAAGGCGATGAATTCCATTTTGGGGGGGACACCCTAGCTTTATTAATCCATGGATATCTGGGGTTTTAAGAAGCTCACCAGCACCCCCAGGTGAGGAAGGAATGGGAGATAGAGGTAGGTCAAATCCCGCGACACCAAATACTACTTGACGAAAATCTCTGAACCACATAAAAATGCTTTTCAACCTTGTAGCTTACTTATTTAGGAAAATAGTTCAGGCAATGCAATTACAGTACAAAAAAGCCTCTAGGTATTTGGTGTAATTGAAATTGATTTTTCAAAATCTGAAGCCAGACTCTGATAGTATTTTCTCTACAGAATATGTATTAATGTATTCCACTCTTTTGTCCCTGTTTGAAAGGGCAGGATCATTTCTTCGGAATCTCCTCCACCCTCTGCACCCCCTAGCACAGAGCACTTTATGCAGTCATGATGTGGAAGGACCAGGAGTAGACAGGAGACATTCTCTGTGATGATGGAATTTGAGAGAATTTTCTTCCCCCAAGATTGGCACTCTCATGTTTATTGCTTTAGTGTTTCGAAGACCCCCTCTTTTCTGCTGTGGCTTTTCTGCTCCTGGTTACCTGCATTTCAGAGATGGTATAGTTGAAGTAGAGGAATTCGTCTCCAGGATTATACTTGCTCCATCCAAAAATGATGCTAATAATTTTTCGTGTCAGCTAATGAATTTGCATCGACCTGTCCTCCATACTCTCTCACCATTTCTCTTGCCTGGATTAGGATTGCAGGGCAGATGTTGCAAAGGGGAACCTTCCAGAAGATTGTGGGTGTTTCACCTCAGGCACAACTCAGGCAACCCAGAGATCCCCTTTGTTCTGCAGATGGGGGTGAGGGGGTGGTTTAGGGCCACTTGGTTTGCTTTGCATGGCTTCAGTTTGCTCTGGCTGGCTTTGCCATACTGTGTAATGAAGAACGTAATTGTACGCCAGATTCTGAAGCTGAAAGAGCAGCCTAAAGCACTCGAGACCTTGTTATCGTGATAAATGGGTTTCTGGGAAAACTGACGTCACTCTCCATGTCCCCCTCCCCCAGCCAGTGAAGCTCTTGTTTATGTGTCATTTATCTCTCTGTTCTCCTTTGTGTCTGCAAGAAGTTGTAATTCACCAGGGAAGATGGAATTAACTCAGGAGACCTTGGACATCTGGTTGCTGCTTGTATCCTCCAAGGAACATGTATTCAGGGTTTGGGAACAAAAGACTAGAGAATAAACCTAAGTGTGCCTAGCTTAGGAATTCTTTTTTTTTTTTTTTTTTTTTTGAGACAGAGTCTTGCTCTGTTGCCCAGGCTGGAATGCAGTGATGTGATCTTGGCTCACTGCAACCCCTGCCTCCTGGGTTCAAGTGATTCTCCTGTCTCAGCCTCCCGAGTAGCTGGGATTACAGGTGCGTGCCACCACACCCAGCTAATATTCGTATTTTTAGTAGAGACGGGGTTTCACCTTGTTGGCCAGGCTGATCTCAAACTCCTGACCTCATGATCCACCCGCTTCGGGCTCCCAAAGTCCTGGAATTACAGGCGTGAACCACCATGCCTGGTCAGGAATTCTTTTTAATGAGCTCTGAGACGTGGTACCATGTAAGTACCCTACTGTGTGTATGAGGGTGGGGTGTGTATGGGGGGTGTTCTTTCTATAATCAGTTGAGAGTCACTGTGGGTAAGCATCCTTAGTGACTAAAACAAGCCTTCAAGTTGTTGGGTAGGGCTTATATTGCATTCAGGCAACTTGGAAGTTCAATTCTGGTGCATGTAATACAAGTCGATCCCATTTCAATGAACACCACAAAGGGTTTGATGTGACAACACCATTTGTCCACTGTGTCTGTATTTATTTGATTGACTGATATGTGGCCAGCACTATAGTTAGCCCTTGTCAACTGGAGTTACTTGTCAACCTTGTCACTATAGTTAGCTTGTGAGGTGGCGTGGGCTGCTATTAACACATACTTCAAGAGGTTCCATGACTTGTCCAAGGTAACCAAGGCACAGGGCAGGCCCCAAAAGCTGCATCTCCTGGCTCTTTAATGAAGCCATTCCCTTCAACATTGCATTCTGGATCCAGCCCCTAAAAGCTGGCCCATACAAAGAACGTCTGGATGACTCTGACTTGAGCTATTCCCACAATGTGAACAAGGAAGCTTTCTTCAGTGGCAGTCTGGGTAGGGGTACTTCTCTCAAATGAACTTGCAGAGGCTAACTCTGCCCTACAAAGTTAGCTGGAGTTGGTCTGGGTCAACTGTCTGAGAGCAACTGTCTCCAGGTGGGGAAAGGATTGATGTTGCACTCTTGCTTTGCTAGCATCACGTTGCAGTTTGATTTCCTTTGAGGTCTCTGCCTCAGGCGTTCCTACCACCACCTGCTAAAGATAGTATGTACCTCAGACACAGAAAACAAAACTCAATCACCTAGCTCTACTGGTGATACAACACAGAAGAAAGTTTAAATGGCCCCCAATATTAAAAAATGTTGATTCTAAATTTGAGAGCTTTCATTACATTATTTTCTAAGTTTTCTGTGTGTTTGGGATTTTTCTTTGTTTCTTTTTTTTTTCCTCCAAGACGAAATCTTGCTCTGTCGCCAAGCTGGAGTCCAAATGGTGCGATTTTGGCTCACTGCAACCTCCGCCTCCTGGGTTCAAGCAGTTCTTCTGCCTCAGCCTCCAGAGTAGCTGGGATTATAGGTGCACACCACCATGTCTGGCTGACTTTTGTATTTTTAGTAGAGACAGGGTTTCACCATGTTAGCCAGGGTGGTCTCGAACTCCTGACCTCGTGATCTGACTGTGTCGGCCTCCCAAAGTGCTGGCATTAACATGCCACCCACGCCTGGCCTGGGATTTTTCAAAATAAAAAGTAGGCAGAATGACAATGCCCTTCAAATGGACATTAAACTTCTTTCAAGGAGTTTACAATCCAGTGGTGGAGACAGACACAAATCACTATCTAATTATCATTGTGATAAGTGCCACACGGGAGACTGACTGCCTGCCATGAGATTTCATTACTAAGGGAACCCAATTCAGCAGTGAATGGAGGCAGAGGATGACAGGAAGGGCTTTCTGAGGGCTTCAAATAGGAAATGGGTAGGTGTGAAGGTGGGTGAGATCTCACATCTGCCACTGGGTTGGGAACATATTCATTTACCAATTCACCTACTTTTATTTTCATTCGTTCCTTCAGCACATACTCACTGGGCACTGATCGGCCAGGCCCTGTGCCAGGTGCTGGGGATTTAGTGGTGGTCAAAGCATGCAGGAACTCTGCCCTCTCAGAGCTTCCAGATGAAAGGCAGGAATAAGCCCTGTTTCCTCTTCACATCCGAAATCCTGGAAATCTTGAGTGTTAGCGGTGTTCTTTTTTTTTTTTTTTTTGAGTCGGAGTTTCGCTCTTGTTGCCCAGGCTGGAGCGCAATGGTGCAATCTCGGCTCACCGCAACCTCCGCCTCCTGGGTTCAGGCAATTCTCCTGCCTCAGCCTCCTGAGTAGCTGGGATTACAGGCACACGCCACCATGCCCAGCTAATTTTTAGTATTTTTAGTAGAGACGGGGTTTCACCATGTTGACCAGGATGGTCTCGATCTCTTGACCTTGTGATCCACCTGCCTCGGCCTCCCAAAGTGCTGGGATTACAGGCTTGAGCCACCGCGCCCGGCCGTAGCGGTGTTCTTAATACAAAACTACGTTACAGCAGAATGATTTGTCCGTATCGTCTAATAAGATTTTGATCTGCCGTCATGTGCATAGCATTTACTTTGTGGAGTCTCTTCTGTAAATTTTCTATTAGTTGCTGGCTTTATTTCCAAGCATGGCCCCTGCCTTTGTGTGCTATAAGGGAGCAAACCCATTGCATTAACCTGAGCAAAACTAATTAGGAAGATAAGTCCCCTGGAAAAAGGTATTCCCAAACTAAGTAGGACTGGTTTCTGGACTTGCCTGGGTTTTTGGATGATCAGAGCCGTGGTTTAATATTAGCATGAACAATTGAGAAGGGCTTTTAGTTGCATGTACATTAAAACTACATTCAAGACAGATGAAAGAAAGAAGGAAGGAAAAAGAAGGAAAGAAGGAAAGCCATGGATAGATGTAACATGTTTCTTTCATCTATCTCAAAATACTTCCATCTGTATGATTTCATTTTCCCCAACAGTTCCTGGACAAGTATTACTGTTCTCTTTATTTTACTTTTTTAAATTTCTATTTGTTTATTTAATTTATTTTTTTAAAGATGGGGTTTCACCATGATGGCCAGGCTGGTCTTGAACTCCTGACCTCAGGTGATTCACCCACCTTAGCCTCCCAAAGTGCTAGGATTACAGGCTTGAGCCACCGCGCCCGGCTCTATTTATTTATTTATTTTGAGATGGAGTTTTGCTCTTGTTGCCCAGGCTAGAGCGTAGTGGCGAAATCTTGGCTCGCCACAACCTCCGCCTCCCAGGTTCAAGTGATTCTCCCACCTCAGCCTCTGGAGTAGCTGGGATTACAGGCTGTGTGCCACCACGCCCAGCTAATTTTGTGTTTTTAGTAGAGATGGGGGTTTGGTTGGTCAGGCTGGTCTCGAACTCCCAACCTCAGGCGATCCGCCTGCCTCGGCCTCCCAAAGTGCTGTGATTACAGGTGTAAGCCACCGTGCCCAGCCTGTTCTCTTTATTTAATGGTTGTAGGGCGACCAAATGACTTAGTCCAAAGTGCTATTGCTGGTCAGTGGATGATGCAATGAAACACCTACCAGATGACACAGATTCCTTGTTTAAAAACACTGGTTTTTTCGTGATGTTTCTAAGAAATCAAACTCCTGCCATGGCCTCCCTTCCCCCTCTTTTCACTGCACTCCCCCAGTACCCCCATAGGGCCCAGGGAAGAGTCTATTAGGGTGATTTGGAGACTCTCTGATGTTAAAAAGATTCTCAGCTTTAATCCAAGATAGCACAGTCACGGGTTGTGTGGGTTTCTTTTTTTTTTTTTTTCTTCTTCTCCATATTGCTTTAAATAAAAATCTTGGAGCCACCAGCCATGTAATGATGGATTATTTTAAGTAACAACTGGAGGGGGGCACAGAATAAATTAGAAACACAGACCCTTCCTCCTCGGTTTGGCAGGAGGAGGTTTCTGCTGCTCGGATTTGAAACCGTGGGTTTCTCTGCTGCCTGCACAGAGGAAGGAGGCCACATGCTCAGGAGGGTGAGAAATAAAGTGATCCTCTTCTTCAGTGTCTTCTCATTAGAGGCAGCCATCTGCTGAATTATGCAGCACGCTCTCAGCCGGCCCTGGAGTTGGGTCATCCATTCCACTCACTTAAAGGTGAGGAGGGAAAAGATCTGCAGGCCTTCTCAGGTACAGGCCTCAGGGCTCAGGTTTCCCCTGCCGTGGCCCTCTCTGACCCGGAATGAAGGCCCTGGGGTAACAGGAGCAGAACTCTCTTTTCCTGGCCCTGATGAGGTGTGAGGTCGTGTTCGGTTTCCTTTCACATTGGAAGCCCCCAGCTCTGAACACTGGCGCTGAGGCAGGAACTGGGTTTTTTCAGATCTCCATTAAACAAGACCAGATGGAGTCAGAGGCAGATTCAGGCTCCCTAGAGGGCAGTTGGGCATTCACCCAGAGGCCTGTGGGTAAACCTTTTCTTTTTGAGCAGATTGGAGGTAACAATAGCCAGAACACCTAGAAAACTCTCCTTCAATTGCCTGGCTTCCAGGGAATCTGGCTAGCTTTTGTGGGAAAGTTCTACTTAACCTGAGCAGGGGTCACCCCTGGCCTGAGACAGGGATATTTCACCTAGACTTTGGCTTGTTGAGTTAGGTAGACCGTGTTAGCCTTGGGGTTCTTCAGCAGATCTGGGCAGCTGGCCAGGCTGAGGCTTAGGCCGCAGTCAGAAGAGAGGGAAATGGGAGGGAAAAGTGGGGAAGTAAGTGGAGAGCAGGAACACACAATGCCTTCCACAGTGCTGATTGTGTCAGTTGTCTTCCGTGGGCCAGAATCACCTTGGGAGCTCACAGGTTTCCAGGTTCGGGTCCTTGACCCTTCTGCCCCTGACCAGCATCAAGCCAGAAACTCAACATCCCGGAATTTTACCAGCATAAAGAAACACATCTGCCACTTGAGTCAGCTTTTCCATTTGAGAGTGGCAGTCGGCTCGACGGGGGCCTGGATCCCAGCACTATTCTCTGTCACTAAATCACTCTGTGACGTGGGCCAAGTCACTTCCTCTCCGTGAGTCTCTGTTTCCCCTTTTGTGAAATGAAAGGCCTGGATCAGGTGATCTTTAAGGGCGTTTCCAGCTCTAACATTGTATGGTGCTAATGTTTCCTTTTTCTCCAGCCTAATTTCTTTTAGGTCCTTGCCTGCCTCTGCTTCCGAATGAGGTGGCAGAATTGAACCCCACCCCTTCCTTGCTTTGACCCCTTGAGCTGGGTGGGGAGAGGGTTGTGGGGAAGGTCAATCCGTGCTTTTAGCTCAGCAGGATCTCAGTAAGTGGAACAGAAACAACCCTTCAGATACTGTCTATCCCTGTAGGTGTAGATAGCTATTGTCTTCCTATAAAGGTACATGACAGCTGAATGTTTGTCTATTGAATCCTGCTTTCAAGGCAGTTGGAGAGCCGGCTATTTAATAGAATCCTGCTGTGAATCCTTTTATAGAATGAAAAGCCACTCTGGAATTTATCTTGTGTATTAAAATCAGTTTCATCTACTGGATTTGCCAAAAATGGGCCTCCTCCTCTGTCTGGTAAGGATAGTCTGTCTTAGGCGTCTCCAGCATCCCCGAAGCTGCTCCCCAACTGAAGGGCATTTCTGAGACACCTTGGGGGTGCTGCCAGCTTTTGCAGACCTTATTTCTCCTTAGAATAGCCCCCACATTTCTCTTTCCCAGGATGGGGCACTGCTACTACTCAGCTTCCTCTTAACCTGGATTAATCAGCATGAGGGACATGCTGTTATTTGATGTGTTGCATGCATTCGAGGGTTTTTTTTAAAAAAAAAAAAAAACCTGTGGGAATGCCAGGCACGATGGCTCATGCCTGTAATCCCAGCACTTTGGGAGGACAAGGCAGGCAGATCATGAGGTCAAGAGATTGAGACCAGCCCGGCCAATGTGGCAAAACCCTGTCTCTACTAAAAATACAAAAATTAGCCAGGGGCCTATAATCCCAGCTACTCAGAGTGCTGAGGCAGGAGAATCGCTTGAACCTAGGAAGTGGAGGTTGCAGTGAGCCGAGATTGTGCCATTGCACTCCAGCCTTGGCGAGAGTGAGACTCCATCTCAGAAAAAAAGACAAAAAACCAAAAACAAAAAACCTCTGGGAACTTATCAGTGCTTTTGCGGTTCTTACGACTGATTATACAGCGGCACCCTTGACAGCACTGGAGGCAGCGGAGGAAGCTATCAGCTACCTGATTGTTTCATTAAGACTTTTTGCTACATGTTTCAGGATATGATTTGACTTCTGGTTCACATGAATCTTTTTTTTTTTTTTGAGACAGAGTTTCGCCCTTGTTACCCAGGCTGGAGTGCAATGGCGCGATCTCGGCTCACCGCAACCTCCGCCTCCTGGGTTCAGGCAATTCTCCTGCCTCAGCCTCCTGAGTAGCTGGGATTACAGGCACGTGCCACCATGCCCAGCTAATTTTTTGTATTTTTTAGTAGAGACGGGGTTTCACCATGTTGACCAGGATGGTCTCGATCTCTTGACCTCGTGATCCACCTGCCTTGGCCTCCCAAAGTGCTGGTTCACATGAATCTTAATAATAAGAAGTTATATTGTATGACAATAAGTTATATATTGTATGTAATAATAAGTTATAATAAGGGGGCCAGGCACGGTGGCTCATGCCTGTAATCCCAGAACTTTGGGAGGTCGAGACAGGTGGATCACTTGAGGTCAGGAGTTCGAGACCAGCCTGGGCAACATAGTGAAACCCCGTCTCTAACTAAAAATACAAATATTAGCCTGGTGTGGTGGTACACACCTGTAATCCCAGCTACTCAGGAAGCTGAGGGAGGAGAATTACTTGAACCCAGGAGGCGGATGTTGTAGTGAGCTGAGATTGCACCACTGCACTCCAGCCTGGCAACAGAGTGAGACACTGTCTCGAAAAAAGTTATAATAAGGAGACTAATAGGGTTTTATTGTATTGCTGGTAAAATAAATGATTTATACACAGTAAAACTGCCTGAAAGCTAAATGCTATGATAACCCAAATTGTCAAGCACCTTTTTGGTTGTAGTTAAAGCTTTTTCTAAAATATCTGAGGCCACTTTCCTACCTAGGAATGTATCATCGTAGAATCTTTTTTTTTAAATGACATTTTCCCTGTTTGTAAAATTAAACTATGCCTATTGGAGGGAAAACACAGAAAAGCAACGTCACCTACAACCTATCTACCCAAAAGAAACCACTGACATTATTTGGTGCGTGTTCTTCCAATCTTTTGACAAATGCACAGATACTTCTCCCCCCGTCATTAGAATGACCCTGTATATACAGGTTGGTTTTCCTGTTGTTGTTCGCCTTTGGTGAGCATTTCCTTTTGTCATTAAATATTCTTAGAAAACATTTTTTCTCAGCTGCTTAATATTCCTCATGTATCATTGAACTGATAAATTGGGTTTCATGGCCTTGGAGATTTGCAGGGTCTTTCAGAGATCAGTGTTCAGGGCTGGGAATAGAAATAGAGAATAGGGAGATGTGAGAGCTTGGACCCAGCAGTAGCTGACTGAAGAGAGTCCCATTTCAGTATTTCTGTCCTTTCCTAGCGTTTTTTGGTTGTTGTTTATTTGTTTGTTTTTTTTGAGACAGAGTCTTGCTCTGTCACACAGACTGGAGTGCAGTGGCATGATCTCGGCTCATTGCAACCTCCCCCTCCTGGGTTCAGGCGATTCTCCTGCCTCAGCCTCTCAAGCGGCTGGGACTACAGGCACGAGCCATTAAGCCCGGCTAATTTTTGTATTTTTAGTAGAGACAGGTTTTCCCCATGTTGACCAGGCTGGTCTCGAACTCCTGGCCTCAAGTAATCTGCCTGCCTTGGCCTCCTGAAGTGCTGGGATTACAGGCGTGAGCCACTGCACCTGGCCACTTTTCTAGCACTTGGATGGGAATGGCCAGAGGAGAAAGTTTAGGGACAGCCCAGTCATCAGCAATGAGTTTCAAACCTTTTGCTCTTATTCTTCAGAATGACAGCTACTAACTTAGCCACCCTGGTTTGAAACAGAGGTGGGAAATTCTCCACTGACACAGATGCACCCGCAGTTCCCAGAGGCCTCAAATATGGCTTGCTTCTGATCACAGAGGTTGGAAGAGGGGCTGAGGGGAGTGGGGGACAGAGGTGGCCTACTTGGGTGCTTATGGGACTCTTTATTTTCAGTAACAGCAATGAGAAAAAGATGCGCAGCTAGAACCGTCGTAACTTGTTCTTGATAATATGAACCTTACGAATATTCAATTAAAAGACGAAATTGGTGTGGCCTCAGGAGAGGAGGCGGAGAGAAAGAGAGCGGTGCTTCTGCCTGTGATATGAAATGTGGTATAACGTATTTCAAAACCGCAGGTGGCTGCAGATGAGGAGAAAACAGGAAATGTAATTGGGGAGGGGAATGGGGCGCTCTCCCAATTCTCAGGAGCACTCTTTCATTTTGCCTTCCTTTTAGCTCCTCTCAGACTCTCTGCATCCTAATTACCCCTGCTGCAAAGCTGAGTGAGAACTCTTCTTTCTTATATTAAAAACGTTTTAAAATTACATGGGTAACGTGCGAATACATTCATGCTATAAAAGAGTCAAACAATACGGAAGCATACTGACTACTCCCCTGACTAAGCTGGTATTTCCATCCCCCTCCCCTGAAGTAGCCACAATTGTGGGTTTGGTGGCTGTCTTTTCAGTAGGGTTTCTATGCATTCACATACGTTTACATGCAAATACACATTTACAGGGTTTCTGGGGCATATATGAGCTCATATTATGGTTATAGTTTACAACTTCTATTTTCCTTCCTTCCTTCCTTCCTTCCTTCCTTCCTTCCTTCCTTTCCTTCTTCCCCCACTCCCTCCATGGCCAAGTGTACACTTGAGAGTTTTTTCTTTTTTTTTTTTGAGACGGAGTCTCATTTTGTCACCCAGGCTGGAGTACAGTGGCGCGATCTCAGCTCATTGCAACCTCCGCCTCCTGGATTCAAGCGATTCTTCTGCCTCAGCCTCCTGAGTAGCTGGGATTACAGGCACCCACCACCGTGCCTATTTTTTTGTGTTTTTTAGTAGAGATGGGATTTCGCCATGTTGGCCAGGCTGGTCTCGAACTCCTGACCTCATGATCCGCCCACCTCAGCCTCCCAAACTGTGTGAGGCACCGTGCTCGGCATTTTTTTTTTTTTTTTATTAAAGACAGAGTCTCATTCTGTTGCCCAGGCTGGAATGCAGTGGTGAGATCTCAGCCCACTATATCCTCAACCTACTGGGCTCAGGCAGTCTTCCCATCTCAGCCTCCTGGGCAGCTGGGACTACAGGCATGTGCCCCCACACCTGGCTAATTTTTGTATTTTTTGTAGAGATGGGGTTTTGCTATGTTGCCCAGGCTGGTCTTGAACTCCAGGGCTCAAGCGAGCCGCCTGCCTCGGCCTCACAAAATGCTGGGATTGCAGTCTTATGCCACTGTGCTCACCCTATAACTTCTGTTTTCTATTTTATAATATGTCTTGGAGATAGTTACATGAGTACATACAGAACTACCACAGTCTTCTTTTTCTTTCTTTCCTTTTTTGTTTTTTTGAGACAGAGTCTTGCTTTGCTGCCCAGGCTGGAGTGCAGTGGTGCAATCCTGGCTCACTGCAACCTCCACCTCCTGGGTTCAAGCAATTCTCCTGCCTCAGCCTCCCAAGTAGCTGGGATTACAGGCGTGTGCCACCACACCTGGCTAACTTTTGTATTTTTAGTAGAACCAGGGTTTCACCATGTTAGCCAGGATGGTCTCTATCTCCTGACCTCGTGATCCACCTGTCTCGACCTCCCAAAGTGCTGGAATTATAGGCATGAGCCACTGCGTCGGGCCCACATTCTTCTTAATGGATATAGAACATTCCAAAATATGCATGTACCATAATTTGGCTAAGTATTTTCCTTTCGTTGGACATTTACGTTGGGTTTTTTGGTTTTGTTTTAGTTTTAGTTTTTCAGTATTAGAAACTGTGCTGTAATAAATTTCCTTGTAAGAGATCTTTGTACCGATTCTGAAAGGAGGCTGAGGGTTTTTGAGAGAAGTGCAATTTAGAGTTGGTGACTTTGGCTGTCCCAGTATCTCAGTTCAAGCCTTCAATATGGCAACATGGCCCCATCTGGCTACTAAAGATGTGAACTTGAGATTTAGTGTCAGATGTGCTGGGCCAAGTTGCCGGTTCCATCTCCTCTCGTGTACATTATAGTCAATGGAACATTCAATTAACTGCAATCAAAGTAATCAGGCCGTCAATTAATCAGGCCACCTTAAGGAGAAAGAGGAAAAAGATAAGATACCAGAGATTTAGTGAGAAGAGGGAAGAAACTTCCAGGGGTTTGTGCTGGGGTCAGTGTACATTCAGCCCAAAGTCATGTCCTTTCTACCTCTTCGTATTTAGCTCTGAACAATGCAGACTGAAATTCATAATGATGACCTTGACATCTTATAAGATTCATCAAAGCAAGAGTGCATAGTGTTTGCCAGACAGGATTCCTAAAACAGGAAATATACATATAAATTTTTTTTGAGAAAGAGTCTCACTCTGTTGTCCAGGCTGGAGTGCAATGGCATGATCTCAGCTCACTGCAACCTCTGCTGCCCGGGTTCAAGTGATTCTCCTGCCTCAGCCTCCTGAGTAGCTAGGGTTATATGCACCTGCCATCACACCTGGCTAATGGTTGTATTTTTAGTAGAGACAGGGTTTTGCCATGTTGGCCAGGCTGGTCTGGGTCTCCTGAACTCGTGATCCGCCTACCTCGGCCTCTCAAAGTGCTGGGATTACAGGTGTGAGCCACCATGCCTGGCAGAGGCTCACCCTTCTTTTAAGACATCTCTCAAATTTGTTCCTTCTCTTTGCGTCCCAAGTGAGACCAGTTGTCACCAATAAACCAGCATTTTATTGTCACAGTGCCTGGATGTTACTCTGCCAGCTCAATATTATTGGAGTCATCTTCTCCTATGTCTTCCTGCTCCTAGTCTCTCTGTCCCTCCAATCAGGCAAACACCTTGCAACTGGAGTGATCTTTTTGTTGTTGTTGTTATTCGTGAGAAGGCGTCTCACTCTGTCACCGAGGCTGTAGTGCAATGGTGTGATCTCGGCTCACTGCAACCTCCGCCTCCTGGGTTCAAGCAGTTCTCCTGCCTCAGCCTCCCGAGTAGCTAGGATTGCTGGTGCGTGCCACCATGCCTGGCTAACTTTTTGTATTTTTAGGAGAGACGGATTTTCACCATATTGGCCAGGCTGGTCTCGAACTCCTGACCTTGTGATCTGCCCAACTCGGCCTCCCAAAGTGTTGGGATTACAGGCATGAGCCACTGAGCCGGGCCTGGAGTGATCTTTTTAAAACTCCCTGTATCATGGCCCTCCCTGCTTGAAAAAAATCAAAATCCCCCAAATCCCATTGCCTAGGGAATGAAGTCCATACTTTGCTTCTTAGGGCTTGGAAAAATTCTTCCTTCTTGGCCAGGCGTGGTGGCTCATGCTTGTAATTTCAGCACTTTGGGAGGCCGAGGCGGGCGGATCACCTGAGGTCAGTAGTTCAAGACCAGCCTGGCCAACATGGCGAAACCCCGTCTGTACTAAAAAATACAAAAAAATTAGCTGGGCATGGTGCTGTTCACCTGTAGTCTCAGCTACTTGGGAGGCTGAGGAAGGAGAATCACTTGAACCCTGGAGGCAGAGGTTGCAGCGAGCCGAGATCGTGCCATTGCACTCCTGCCTGGGTGACAGAGAGAGAGTCTGTCTCAAAAACAAAAAAAAGGAAAAAGAAAATTCTTTCTTCTGCTGTTTAGGGCTTTTTACAGCGTTGTGCTAGGTGGGAAATAATGGTGGGCACATGGGAGGTGTTTGGTAAGTTTTTGGCAATGGAGTAAACCTTTAGGAATAAGATGTGAAGCTCTCTCCCGCTGCCTTCCACCGTCTTCAGTCTGAAAATTTCTTTTCTCGGCCGGGCGCGGTGGCTCACGCCTGTAATCCCAGCACGCTGGGAGGCGAGGCGGGTAGATCACGAGGTCAAGAGACGGAGACCATCCTGGTCAACATGGTGAAACCCCATCTCTACTAAAAATACAAAAAATTAGCTGGGCATCGTGGCGCGTGCCTGTAATCCCAGCTACTCAGGAGGCTGAGGCAGGAGAATTGCCTGAACCCAGGAGGCGGAGGTTGCGGTGAGCCAAGATCGCGCCGTCGCACTCCAGCCTGGGTAACAAGAGCGAAACTCCGTCTCAAAAAAAAAAGAAAATTTCTTCTTCTCTCCTTTTGGCTTTTGAGCACTTGAAGTTTCCACGGTGCTGAATTTGGAGGCTGGAAGAGGCAGCCAGGGTGATAACAAATGGCTCAGGAAACCTCAACTCTGAGTCCACCGCAATTTCCGATGCCTGCTACATCGGAGGCTCCATTAAGAAAGCATATCAGTTCTCATGTCCCTGGCTCCCCTGCAGCGCTGCGGACCAAGAACTAGCAGTGGGAACCTTGCATCTTAGTTTGCTTTAATAAGAAGGGGAAATGGGAAGTAGAAGCAGAAAAGGAGTGAATGTAGAACAAAGCCTTGACTGATGTGAACCACTTATGAAGCTCAGTTTGTTGTTGTTGTTGTTGTTTGTTTGTTTTTCGCAAGACAGGGTCTTGCTCTATCACCCAGACTGGAGTGCAGTGGTGCGATCATGGCTCACTGCAGCCTTGACCTCCTGGGCTCAGGTGATCCTTCCACCTCAGCCTCCTGAGTAGCTGGGACCACAGGCTCACGCCACCATGCCCGGCTCATTTTTGTATTTTTCTTGTTGTTGAGATAGGGTTTTGCCATGTTATTCAGGCTGGTCCCAAACTCCTGGGCTCAAGTGATCCGCCCACTTTGGCCTCCCAAAGTGCTGTGATTGTAGGTGTGAGCCACCGTGCCTGGCCTCAGCTGTCTTCAGAGGACCCCTGGGACAGAGAATACCCTGACTCTCACTGAATGATGGTATATGGTTGTCTGTCAAGAGGTCTCCACTGAGAGTGTGCAGTGTGAGATACGTGAGGGTAATGAACTTGCCACATGGCATTCACTGGCACTAGCCCTGTCGCTTGCCCTGGGAGGATCCAATGACACGGAAGAGAGTGAGATCTAAAGTTGTGTGAGGGGGCTGTCTGGGAGCCAGTTCTGACAAGATCGGCTGCTGAGAAGCTCCTCCTCCCTCCAGTCCACCCCTTTCAGGGTGAAAATGTGCCCTTATTATGGACCTAGTCTAAAAGCTGGTCCAGCACAAAAGAAGAGCTGCCTGTTAGTGCAGCCTGGGATGCTGGGCTGGGCCTCCTGGCATTCACCATGTCCTTCTTGGATTGCTCTTGGCATCTTTCTGATTATGGAAAACTTGGTGCGGCCCCACCCAACAGAAACTGACTCCTTCCATAGTACTCCTTCTTGTCCAGCTCAACTGTCTGCAGCTTCCCTTCTCCCCATCCCCTCCCCTCCCTGGTGGCCGTTGGTTGGTCGGTGACACATTTCTTGAGCCCACCCAGGCCCCTGTCATGCTTCCATTGGCTTCTTGGAATCCTGCCCCAGTTTGAGGCTTCCCCCTGTTTTATAAAATCATTAACTATAAGCAGCTTTGGGCCTTGCAGGCGAAGCAAAGCCCTCTGCTTTCCATGGCTGGGAGTGGTTTGGCTGACCCTTATGGAATCAAGGGACCCAGAGGAAGCATGGAGGCAGCTTCCTGCAGCCATAGGGAGCCAGTGTTCCATGCGGTATCCTTCAGGCCGGGGGTGTAAGGATAAACCCCACCGTGACTAACAACAGCAGCTACTGATGATTGAATGCTCACCACATACATGCTAGACACTACGCTAAGGGCTTGAGGAGCATGAAACCTGTGTAATCCTCACACTCCTACTCGATAGTTTCCGATTTTATGGATGGGGAAACCTTGAGAGGTTTCTGTAACTTGACTGAGGGTGACACAGCCAGGAGGTAGTGGAGGTGGGACTGTAACTCACACCTGCCAGATTTCAAAGCCTCTGCTCTTAACCTCTACACTATGCCGCCTTGGTAGATCCACAAAATGTCCTAGAGAGAGGAACAATTGCTTTTTTTTTAAAGATAGGATCTTGCTCTGTTGTCCAGGTGGGAGTACTGTGGTGCCATCATAGCATACTGCAGCCTCTACCTCCTGGACACAAGCAATCCTCCCACCTCAGCCTCTCAAGTGGCTGGTGTTACAGGCACATGCCACCATGTCCAGCTAATTTTTGATTTTTTTGTAGAGACACTATCTTGCTGTGTTGCCCAGGCTGATCTCAAACTCCTGGCCTCAAGTTATCCACCCACCTTGGCCTCCTAAAGGGCTGGGATTACAGGCATGAGCCATTTTGCCAGCCAATAATTGCCTTTTTTTTTTTTTTTTTTTTTTTTTTTTTTGAGATGGAGTTTCATTCTTGTTGCTCAGGTTGGAGTGCAGTGGCATAATTTGGGCTCACTGAAACCTCTGCCTCCCGAGTTCAAGCAATTCTGCCTCAGCCTCCCAAGTAGGTGGGATTACAGGCACCCACCACCGTGCCCGGCTAATTTTTTTATTTTTGATAGAGATGGGGTTTCACCATGTTGGCCAGGCTGGTGTCGAACTCCTGACCTCAAGTGATCTGCCCGCCTTGGCCTCCCAAAGTTCTGGGATTACAGGCGTGAGCCACTGTGCCTGGCCCAATAATTGCTTTTTGAAGTCTTTTCATAATACTTACTAAACACTTCTGCCTGTACTAAGCTCGTTACATGTATTAGTGCTTCTGAGGCTCCCAGTCACTTCTAAGATATGCCATATTATCTCAGATGGCAGATGTGGAAGGAAACAGTCTCAGCGAGTTACTCAGCTTGTAAATGACAGTGAAGATTCAACCTGAGTCTGTGAACCTCCAGTGCCAGCATTCTCTTCCCCTGACTCCACCCTCCTGCCCCCAGTAAGCCCCTCTGTAATTTGCTCTGTCTGGGGCTGTGGCGACATTCACTATTGAGCCTAGAGGATGCCTGTTTCTAAGAATCTGTGATTTCCAAGCTGATGGGCCATTTTGCTTTGGAGCAGGGAGTAGTTGAGGGAAGAGATGACACGCTGGGCCTGGGCGGGTGTGACTTCCTTGCACGGCGAACATTTGGATGGAGAAATGAGACCCAGACTGCTTTTAAGCACATTTTCATTTTCTCCCCGACCCCTTCCAAATTAGGGTGAAGGTTGCCGAACTGTCCCCCTGGCTGGACATGTGGGGTTTGACAGCTTGCCTGACCAGCTGGTGAATAAGTCCGTCAGCCAGGGCTTCTGCTTCAACATCCTGTGCGTGGGTGAGTATTTCCATAGCAGGAAATTCTATTACAGAATATGAATCCTTAATGGCTGGATGTGGCTTTGCAGGTAATTAGGTTAAATAGTGTGTCATTCTGATTTAGTTGTGAGAGCATCTCTCCTCTCTCTTTTATCTCTCTGCCTGTTTTATTGTAAGCAGCTGGTGGTAATTACTTTTTTCTCCTGGCCAGACCAGAGTATAGAGCCATCTCCTGGGGGAAAACAGCTACGTGAGACCCCATGGAAATTTTGTAAGGGAGCTGGCTGGCTCAGTACTGCTGCAGAGTTCATTTTGACTACAGAGGACAGCAGCCAGGGCAGAATTAGGAGGGAGGGGATAGCTGAGGAAAACCGCCTGCCCACCAGCTGTGGGCAGTGGGTTGGGTCTGTCTGTTTCCTCTGTAGTTTTGCTGTGCTTGGTTTAGTCAGAGGTCAAGTGCAGGGACCACACAGCTGTATGCAAAGTTCTTTTATTCCCTTTACCAACTCTCTACCTAGACTTTTTTTTTTTTTTTTTTTTTTTTTTGAGACAGAGTTTCCCTCTTGTTACCCAGGCTGGAGTGCAATGGCGCGATCTCAGCTCACCGCAACCTCCGCCTCCTGGGTTCAGGCAATTCTCCTGCCTCAGCCTCCTGAGTGGGTGGGATTACAGGCACGCGCCACCATGCCCAGCTAATTTTTTTTTAGTATTTTTAGTAGAGACGGGGTTTCACTATGTTGACCAGGACGGTCTCGATCTCTCGACCTCGTGATCCACCCGCCTCGGCCTCCCAAAGTGCTGGGATTACAGGCTTGAGCCACCGCGCCCGGCCGACTTTTTTTTTTTGGGATGGAGTCTCACTCTGTTGCCAGGCTGGACGGCAGTGGCACAATCTCGGCTCACTGCGGACTCCGCCTCCGGGGTTCGAGGGATTCTCCTGCCTCAGCCTCCGGAATAGCTGGGACTACAGGTGTGCACCACCACGCCCAGCTAATTTTTGTATTTTTAGTAGAGACAGAGTTTTACCATGTTGGCCAGGATGGTCTCGATCTATTGACTTTTTGATCTGCCTGCTTTGGCCTCCCAAAGTGCTGGGATTACAGGTGTGAGCCACCATGCCCAGCCGACTTTTTTTTTCTTTTTTGAGACGGTGTCTTATTATGTTGCTCAGGCTGGTCTCAAACTCCTGAGCTCAAGCAATCCACCCATCTTGGCCTCCCAAAGTGCTAGGATTACAGGTGTGAGCCACTGTGCCCGGCCTCTACCTAGACACTTAACCTCACCAGTGGGAACCAAGTCTTAGCCCCCTCTATATGCTAATCACAGCACAAGTAGAGTTCGGTAATATTTGTGAAATGAATGAATGAGTGAATCCCACAGGAACCATTCATTATACTTTTCACTTTCTCATATTAGCTCTTTTGGGCATTACCAGGGCTCTTCGAAGTGAGCATAGCATTTGTATTCTTGTGAAACAGGTGGAGACACAGAGTCTTGGGGCGGGTAAGGGACTTACCTGAGGCAACACAGACGAAATGGCACCATAATGAGGGCTCAGGCCTGGCTGACCCCTTGTTTTTCCCACAGCTTCTCTAACTGCTGCCAGCAGCATCTCCCGAGCACATAAACACTTTGGAAACCATTGAGCACCAATCAAACAAATATGAGGGATAACAGTTCCTTAAGAATCTCTTCTTAGATCTTAAATATCCCAAATTTGCAAACATGATTATAGCATATAATTTTCACCCTGTAGTGTGGGAAAGCATGCCTGTATATTTCCAGTGACCTCCTTCTGAACCTTAATAATTGTATAAATATCAGAATACATTTGGTTTTCATACTGGCTAGAACACTGAAACGCTTTTGCTAATTGCCTTTTATTTTTGTATAGAATGTATGGAGAACTCGTTCATATAGTAGATCTGAACTACCACTAAGTTGGATATTTTACTCTTTAATGTATTCAGAAATTCTGTTTTCTTTTTTTTTTCTTTTTTTGAGACAGAGTCTTGTGCTGTCACCAGGCTGGAGTGCAGTGGTACCTTCTTGGCTCACTGCAACCTCCACCTCCCAAGTTCAAGTAATTCTCCTGCTTCAGCCTCCTGAGTACCTGGGATTACAGGTGCACGTCGCCATACCCAGCTAATTTTTGTATTTTTAGTAAAGACAGCGTTTCACCCTGTTGGCCAAGCTGGTCTCAAATTCCTAACCTCAAGTGATCTGCCTGCCTCAGCCTCCCAAAGTGCTGGTATTACAGGTGTGAGCCACTGTACCCGGCCTAGAAATTCTATTTTCTCACTAAGGTCATTCATTTTCTTGGGCTCTTTATATTTTTTTCCTCTCTATCCCCAGCATTCTTTTCCAGGTCACTTTCTGTGAGAGAATTGCTACATACTCAAGGACAAGTAGAAAACAACAGATGATGGGCAGTTGTTCTCACGAGCTGGGCTCACTCCTTAGCTAAATGACTCATTCCCACACACCAACTTTGGTTTTTGTTATCGTTGTTGTTTGAGACAAAGTGACCCTGTGTCACCCAGGCTGGAGTGCAGTGGCATGATTCTTGGCTCACTGCAGCCTCAACCTCCCAGGCTCAAGCAGTCCTCCCACTTCAGCCTCCAAAGTAGCTGGGATTATAGGCATGCGACTGGGCTCATTTTTTGTTTATTTCTTGTAGAGATGAGGTGAGGTCTCACTGTGTTGCCCAGGCTGGTCTCGAACTCCTAAGCTCAAGCGATCCACTTGCCTCAGCCTACCAAAGTGCTGGGATCACAGGCGTTAGCCACGGTGCCTGGCCCACATCAACTTTGGAACCTATCAGATGAAAATATGTGCATCAGTTTCATTCAACAGATTTATACTCAAACTTGTTTTTAAGATGTGACTTCTACTACGTATGTCCTTGTTCATAGGGAGAGAAATATACCTGGACGCATTAGTGAACAAAAGAGTACATTAAAAAAAGAAAGAAAATATGTGCCTCACAGAATTGCACATCAAGGGCCTTAGAGTCCAGATCTAGGCTGTTAATTCTTCAAATGCTGGAAGTCTAACTCATGGTTATGATTAGGTGCTATTTGGGGAAAAATGTGAAATAACTAGAAGTCATAGTCATCGACATCAAGTGCAAAGACTATCACGTCCAATGTTAGCACTGCCAAATCTCTGTTTAACTAACAAGAGCTCCAATCTTTGGCTGATGGCCAACTTATTTCACATAATATTTGATTACCACAATATTTCAGCACAAACATATCAGAGTCCTTTGGCATTCTTCCCAGACAGAACTCCATATGACCTGTACTGAAGTTGAGATGAGAAGAGAAATGACAGACCCAACCTAAGCAACCTTTCTTTTTTTTTTTTGAGACGGAGTCTGGCTCTGTTGCCTGGGTTGGAGTGCAGTGGCTGGCACAATCTCAGCTCACTGCAACCTCTGCCTCCTAGGTTCAAGTGATTCTCCTGCCTCAGCCTGCTGAGTAGCTCAGACTACAGGTGTGCACCACCACGCCCAGCTAATTTTTGTATTTTTAGTAGAGATAGGGTTTCACCATGTTGGCCAAGCTGGTCTTAAACTCCTGACCTTAGCTGATTCACCTGCCTTGGCCTCCCAAAGTGCTGGGATTACAGTTGTGAGCCACCGCGCCCGTCCTAAGCAACCTTTCAACCAGTGCGATTGGGTGGGCTAGTAAAGCATTAGGAGGGAGGCCATGTGACTTGAACTGGATCTCTGAGCGGGGAAGTGTAGGGTAATGTGATATATGGAGCACAGGCTCCCCTAGGGCCCAGAGAAAGAGGTGGCCAAGCTCAAGGCAGAGTGGGTGGGAGAAGTAGTAATCCCCCATCCTCTAGTTTCCATCTAAACATTGTACAGCTACAAATGCTTCCACTTGCACCTACTGGGATGGAACTGTTCAAGTGCCAAGGACAGACCCTCCGAAGGGGAGGAGTAGGAAGGAGATGCTCTCATTCTCAAGGAGTCATAGACTCTCTTTTGCTCCCCACTTGTCAAATTTCAGGAAATGGCTGCCTCTGTAGCTCCTTTCTTAGACCCCCAGGTGCAACCATTGGATAGACCAGCCCTGACTGGGTTAATTTCATCCCTGTTCCAAAAAACCCTGCAATGCATGCATCCTGCCCTCTTGCCGTGCTCACCACCCTTTCATTGCTCAGAGAACCACAATTTGGGCCAAGGTCATGAATAGCTTAGAGTAGCTCTGAAGCTGCAATGTCAGCCCAGCCATGGGGCTGGATCCAGTCACTGACTTGGCAGAGGGTCCATAGCTTAGTTGCTGAAGGTCATCTTTTATCTTGCAGAGCTTTTTGTAACCACAGTTTCATGCCTACTGCCTGTGTACATTTACTCCCTTAAGGACTTACAAAAAAGATGCTGTTTGGGCATAGAATATATTTCCTCAAAGTATTTTCTTTTCTTTTTTATTTTTTTTGAGACGGAGTCTCCCTCTGTTGCCCAGGCTAGAGTGCGGTGGATCTCGGCTCACTGCAACCTCCGACTCCCAGGTTCAAGCAATTCTCTTGCTTCAGCCTCCCGAGTATCTGGGATTACATGTGCACGCCACCATACCCAGCTAATTGTATTTTTAGTACAGACGGGGTTTCGCCATGTTGGCCAGGCTGGTCTCGAACTCCTGACCTCAGGTGATCTGCCTGCCTCGGCCTCCTAAAGTGCTAGGATTACAGGTATGAGCCACCATGCCCAGCCAAGAATTTTTAATAATCCAGAACCTAATTTATATGTAAGAATACCAATAAATGGTACCTACAATTATTATTATTATTATTATTATTATTATTATTTTCGAGACAGAGCCTCACTGTGTCAGCCAAGCTGGAGTGGAGTGGCACTATCTCGGCTCACTGCAACCTCCACCTCCCAGGTTCAAGTGATTCTCATGCCTCGGCCTCCCTAGTAGCTGGGATTACAGGTGGGCGCCATCATGCCCAGCTAATTTTTTTTTTTTTTTTTTTTTTTGTATTTTTAGTAGAGAATGGGTCTCACCATGTTGGCCAGCCTGGTCTCAAACTCTTGACCTCAAGTGATCCTCCCGCATTAGCCTCCCAAAGTGCTGGGATTAAAGGCATGAGCCACCGCACCTGGCCTATTATTCTTTTTAGATGACTAGGCACATGAGTGAGTATATTATGACTCTTCTCCAATATATTCTCTAGGGTTGACCATAATTACCAAAGAGGTGAGGTGCCTCTCTGTTTTTTCCCCATAAAAACACATATGCTAGGCTAGGTGTGGTGGCTCATGCCTGTAATCCCAGAACTTTGGGAGGCTGAGGCAGGCGGATCACCTGAGGTCAGGAGTTCGGGACCAGCCTGGCCAACATGGTGAAACCTAGTTCCTACTAAAAATACAAAAATTAGCTGGGTGTGGTGGCAGGTACCTGTAATCCCAACTACTCAGGAGGCTGAGGCAGGAGAATCAGTTGAACCTGGGAGGCGGAGGTTGCAGTGAGCCGAGATCACGCCACTGCACTCCAGCCTGGGGGACAAGAGCGAGACTTCTCAAAAAACAAACAAACAAACAAAACAAACAAAAACCCCACACATATGCTAGTCCCTTATCTTTGGAAATTTCAAGGATCCCTTGATCGTATATATAGTACAGAACACCTCAGAGGAACCACCCGAGCCAACAGTACAAATATTCTGGGGCCCGTTGCTTTGCGCTCCTGGGAACAAGCCCCAAAGAGACTCATCCATCCAAATGTGCCAGTAGCAGTCACCACTGTGAGGAGCACAAAGGGTCATAATGATAATATTTACTTTGAAGCTGCTCAGGATTCCAGGCTCAATTGGGCTCTGTTGAACATGGAAAAAAACAGTCACACAAGAGAAGCAGGATTGAGGCTTGCTGCAGGAGGAGGGAAAGGGAAGCTAGCATTCTATCAAGGCCAAGGATCAGTTGTCTCATCCGTTCATCTCTGGGAAAGGCAGCTGCTCACTCGTCCAAAACAGTCTGCCAGTGGTGGTGTGCTGGTCCACGTCACAGCCCATCTCAGGAGAAAAACTGTTGGGGTTTGAAGCATCTGCTGATTTCTGTGGTGTCATTACTCCTGCCATGGCTGCTGTTAAGCTATCAACGTGATATCACTGCACGTGGGCTTGGGAAGACATGCAGGAAGCGGACAAGCCAGCTCCAGCACACCACTGCCGGCCAGGCATCTGCAGGATCAGGAAGGAAAGGGCAAGGTCACAGAACCAGGCATGACCTTATCCCTTTCCATAGGCTTCCTTGGCCAACTGGAGTTCCTGGAGTGTTTCCTTTTGGGCACCTCCCTGTTGAACTCAGAGACATTTCTCTGGGTTCAACATGCAGAACTGGAAGAGACTTCAGCGCCACAAGAACAGGGGTTGTGGCTATCTTGTTCATTGCTATATCTGCAGCTCCTGTAACTGTGCCTGGCTCCGATTAGAGGCTTCGTAAATACTCACTGAATGACTGAATGAACAAACATATCCCACTTACGCATCTCGCTAGGGCACATTGGTTAAAAGCATGGACTCCAGCGTCAGCCTGCCTGGATTCAAATGCTGGCTTTGCCACTTACTTGTTTGGGACCTTGGACTAGCTACTTCCTCCACATTTTATTTTATTATTATTAGTTTTAAAAATAGATCTATTCTTCTTTTTTTTGAGAGAGAGTTTCACTCTGTTGCCCAGGCTGGAGGACAGTGCGCGATCTTGGCTCACCGTAACCTCAGCCTCCCGGGTTCAAGCGATTTTCCTGCCTCAGCCTCCCAAGTAGCTGGGACTACAGGTGTCCGCCGCCATGCCCAGCTAATTTTGTATTTTTAGTAGAGATAGAGTTTTTCCATGTTGGTCACGCTGGTCTTGAACTCCCAACCTCAGGTGATCCGCCCCCCTCGGCCTCCCATAGTGCTGGGATTATAGGCATGAGCCACCGTGCCTGGCCAAATAGACCTATTATTCTAAATGAAGTAACTCAGGAATGGAAAACCAAACATCATATATTCTCACTCATAAGTGGGAACTAAGCTATGAGGATGAAAAGGCATAATAATGACACAATGGACTTCAGGGACTCAGGGGAAAGGGTGGGAAGAGGGTGAGGGATAAAAGACTACAAATTGGTTTGGTGTATACTGCTCGAGTGATGGGTGCACCAAAATCTCACAAATCACCACTGAAGAATGGACTCATGTAACCAAACACCACCTGTTCCCCGCAAAACCTATGGAAATAAAATAAAACAGAGACAGGGTCTATGTTGGTCAGGCTGGTCTAGAACTCCTGGCCTCAAGTGATCCTCCTGCTTCAGCCTCCCAAAGTGCCGGGATTATATGCATAAGCAAAGATGCCCGGTCCCTCCACGTTTTATAGATGAGGAAAGTAAGGTACAGAAATGCTGAGGAACTAGCGCAGATTTCCACAGCTAGTAAGTGGCTTGGTGAACCCATCTCTAAATTGAGGACAAATAGTAACATTTGCCTCAAAGGCTTATTGTGAAGAATAAATAGGAAAATATATGTTAAAAACTTGCAGCAGTGTCTGTAAACAATAGCGATTATTACCAACCCTCTCATTTTAGAGAAAAAGAGACTGGGACGCGGAGAGGGGGAAGGGCTCAGTTAATGTCACACAGTAATTTCTTCCTTCCTTCCTTCCTTCCTTCTTTTTCTTTTCGTTTCTTTGACAAGATGTTGCTCTGTTGCCCAGGCTGGAGTGTTGCGGTAAGATTTCAGCTGACTGTAACCTGTACCTCCTGGATTCAATCGATTTTGCAGCCTCAGCCTCCTGAGTAGCTGGAATTACAGGCGTGGGCCACCATGCCTGGCTAATTTTTGTATTTTTGGTAGAGACGGGGTTTCACCACGTAGGCCAGTCTGGTCTTGAACTCCTGACCTCAGATGATCTGCCCGCCTCGACCTCCCAAAGTGCTGGGATTACAGGCCTGAGCCACCATGCCCTGAAAGAGTATAGTTTGGAAAAAACCATATTTCATAGTACTCATATATGTTTTAAATTTAATTTAGAAAAAAAAAAAAAAAAAAAAAAGCCTTTTCCAGAATACTGTCTACATTAACTAAACTGAGATGAAATCCTCTCGCCTGGTGGAGCATGTGTTAAAAACCGTACTATCCATTCGGAGGAGCTCTGGGAGAGCTGGGGGAGGAGGAATGAGAAATTGACCCCTTGGGACTCCTCAGGTTTCCTGCTGGAATCTAATTGCCAAGTCCCCACCTTCCTGCAGGGGCGTGGAATCTGTTGACCTGATCCCAGTTAGGTCACGTGTGCCTTCCCCTACGACACACTCACACTCAGTACTGGGCCCAGGGCAGCTGTGGGAGGGGCAGCATCCTAGGCTCAGGCTGGGTCTGTGCCAGTCATTGAGAGAAAGGCTCCCCAACTCGCAGGCTCCACGCTGCTGGAAAACTGGAATGGAAGCACTCAATAGCCATCGGACGAGCTCGCTTGACTTTCTGCCCTCTCTACTCTTGTATTTATCACAATTTCCTAGACACCCGGGTGTTCTTTTCTTCCAGACGTTCATTATTTGGCATCTAATTTCCACAGCCCTTTGGTGCCGGCAGGCATTTGGGTGGTCATCTCTCCTGCGGTTGCTCCCGGCTCCCTGTGCTGCCTAGCCCGGCTCCCATTCCTCCAGCTGTGCAGAGTGGGTCACTCACTCTGTGGTGCTGCCCCTGAGGCCTTCTGTGTGAACCTCAGGACGGGCACTCCTGGGGGTACTGGAAGATGCCCTATCTCCTGCTCTCTGAGAATTCTTTTTTTTTTTTTTTTGAGATGGAGTCTTGCTCTGTCACCCAGGCTGGAGTGCAATGGTGCGATCCCGGCTTACTGCAACCTCTGCCTCCTGCTTTCAACAATTCTCCTGCCTCCGCCTCTCCAGTAACTGGGACTATAGGCGCCCGCAACCACGCCCAGCCAGTTTTTGTATTTTTGGTAGAGATGGGGTTTCACCATGTTGGCCAAGTTGGTCTTGATCTCTTGACCTCATGATCCACCTGCCTCGGCCTCCCAAAGTGCTGGGATTACAGGTGTGAGCCACCGCGCCCTGCCTCTGAGCATTCTTAGAATTGGGAAGCCAGGGTGCCTACTCTGGGTGCTAGGGACATAGGACTTCTACTCCCTAGGACCTGCAGGGCATTCGGCAGGGAGCTCACAGAACAGAAGGGAGTTGGGAGTAAGGATGTACTTGGAAAATTCATGAGGCACACAGGAAGATGGGCTAAAATGTAGTTCAAACCTCAGTGCCCTCGAAAGGAGAGGTGAGTTAGGATGTGGGAGCCGTACTATGTTCCCGCCTCCAAGGTGCTGGCCCCGTTTACAGTTAAGCTGCACCGCAACCTTGCGGGAGGTGGGGGTGTGATACAGTCCACTGCCTGGCCAAGTCTGCCACCTCCCATGGCAAAGGCCTCACCTCATCAAATTCTTCTTGGGACCCAAATAACTTCCTGTTCCTTTAGGAGAGGAAAAAGGGGGCCTCTTCTCTGAGAGTCTTTGCTGCTAATGGATATAGCAGACCCTGGCTGGAAACATGGTCTGTGTGAAGAACCATTTCCGTGCACTGTGGCAATTTACCAAGTTAGTCAGACCTGGCTATGAAATTGGGCTGGGGGGCCGGGTAGCCAGACTGAACTGAATGTTCTCCCTCCTTCTTCCTGTCTCCCTCCTCTCTCTCTCTCTCTCTCCCTTCTCACTGTCCACACATAGAAAACTCTTATCATAGACAGATATTTGAAAAGGCACCTCCTGCATTCATAGCTCATTATTCAGGATAAAAGAAACATGGCTAGACACACCCCGAGCGGGGAGGGGAGGTGGAGCATTTCCAGTTCCTGCATCGCGAAGCCCTAACCCTAGCCCTGAACCACCTTGCAGATGTGCGCTTTTGGTCCCGAGGCGGGATTTGCCAGCGATTTGCCCAATGCAAACCCAGTCCCGACTGTGAAGAGAAGTCAAGGCTCACATCCCCCTTGGGTTGGGGAGAGGAGAGGGAGAAAGCAGAATATAATGGGAGGGTAGTCTTTGTCTTCAAAGGGCAGGCCAGAGTAATTAACGATATGCTTTCTTCCTAGTCCCTGCCTCTCTACTGATTCTTTAATTCCTGGTATTTCTGAGTCACTTGGGGTGGGCTGAGGGGTCAAATACAGCCTGGATCTGTAGAGATTATAAGATGGTAAGTGGTTTTAGTGGCCAGCTCAGTTTGTGGCCTCATATCAGATTCCTATCTAACCTCCTTGTCTCCAACTCCTGACTTCTTGTGATGTCCCATTCCCTGAACTCTCCTTGGCTCCTGACAGTGGCTTGGTATCCCCTGATCTCCCAAAAACAAGCTCCCAAAACCTTCACCAGTCTGCCAAGCCCTTCCCCTACTCATTTCCCTAGTGTGAAGTTCAGGACTTTTTAAATTCCAATGGTTTGATTTATTAGTATCCCGCAGCCTAGTAGTTAAACAAACAAATGGCTAGTTTGTTGAAAATTTAAGGATAAGAAGAATTTGTGGTCTGCTAGGTCTCCCTACCCCACCCCTCTTAGTTAAAAACTGTCTCACTGAAAGTTCAACCAGGCTGGGAGGATAAGCCAGGGGCCTGTATGGTTTTCACCGCTGGGAGGCACATTTGGGGCATCCAGAAAGGGCTGTTTAGGCCTGGCAGGGAGGAGAGGTGGGGACTGGGATGAGAGGATATTTGTTTGACAAAGGACTGTTGTCTTTTTTTCTTTCCTTTTTTTTTTTTTTTTTGAGAAGGAGTGTTGCTCTGTTGCCCAGGCTGGAGTACAGTGGTGCTATCTCTGTTCACTGCAACCTCCACCTCCACCTGATTCAAGTAATTCTCCTGCCTTGGCCTCCCAGTCGCTGGGATCACAGGCGCCCACCACCATGCCCAGCTAAATTGTATATGTATACATATATTTGTTGAGTAGAGACAGGGTTTTACAGTGTTGGCCAGGCTGGTCTCGAACTCCTGACCTCAAGTGATCTGCCTGCTTCAGCCTCCCAGAGTGCTGGGGTTACAGGCGTGAGCCACCACGCCTGGCCACCGTTGTCCTTTTAAAAAAATTAAGGGCTGGGCGTGGTGGCTCATGCTTGTAATCCTAGCACTTTGGGAGGCTGAGGCGGGTGGATCACGAGGTCAAGAGATCGAGACTATCCTGGCTAATATGGTGAAACCCCTTCTCTACTAAAAATACAAAAATTAGTTGGGCGTGGTGGCATGTGCCTGTAGTCCCAGCTACTCAGGAGGCTGAGGCAGGAGAATCACTTGAACCTGGGAGGCAGAGGTTGCAGTGAGCCGAGATCGCACCACTGCACTTCAGCCTGGTGACGGAGAGAGACTCATCTCAAAAAAATAAATAAATAAAATAAAACAGCCCTTTAATTTTTATGAAAGAAACTATACATATTACATATTCCACTTAGAAAACGATGAAAACCACACATAAGGTCACCACTCGGAGATAGCCATTGGTAAGAGTAGATTGTATTTCCTTTCGGTCTTTTTTTCTAGGCATAGCTATACCTTTCAATTGCTGCTCATAACATAATTTCTTTTTCTGACTGTAAAAGCAATGTATACTCAAGGTAAAATTTCCAAATGACAGAAAAAATGGAAGAATAAAATGAAAATTACCTCAATTCTACTATCTGAGATGACTACTGCTGATCCATTGATACAGTTCCTTTCAGTCTTTTTCATTTAACTGAGATCATATAGTTTGTCTGCTTCTATATGCTTTTCACTTTATATTTTATCATGCTCATTTTCTTTTCTTTTCTTTCTTTTTTTTTTTTTTTGAGAAAGAGTCTCCCTGTGTTGCCCAGGCTGGAGAGCAGTTGCGTGATCTCAGCTCACTGCAACCTCTGCCTCCGAAGTTCAAATGATTCTCCTGCCTCAGTCCCCTCCTGGGACTACAGGCGTGCACCACCATGACTGGCTAATTTTTCTATTTTTAGTAGAGACAGGGTTTCACCATGTTGGCCAGGCTGATCTCGAACTCCTGACCTTATAATCCATCCGCCTTGACCTCCCAAAGTGCTTGGATTACAGGCGTGAGCCACTATATCTGGCCTATCACGTTCATTTTCCCATGTCTACATGTGTATATCTGAAACGTGATATGTAAGGGCTGCATAGTCACTATGTGACCAGACCATAATTTATCCTTTTGCTTTTCAGGAGAGACAGGTTTGGGCAAGTCCACCCTCATGGACACCTTGTTCAACACCAAGTTCGAAGGGGAGCCAGCCACCCACACACAGCCAGGTGTCCAGCTCCGGTCTAATACCTATGACCTCCAAGAGAGCAACGTGGGGCTAAAGCTCACGATCGTTAGCACAGTTGGCTTTGGAGACCAGATCAACAAAGAGGACAGGTAAGGAAGGCAGTGGGGTGAGGTGGGGAGGTTGGTAAAGGGCCACACAGAGGAGCTCACCATGGGGATCTTGAAGACAGCACAGATACTGGGCCCTAGCCTGTCATCCCAGAATGGTGTGGGCAGCAGATACCTTCCAAGCATCAGCCCTGTCAAGGGTCCTTGTTTACAGCAACTGCTCCACTCCACTCACTTCACCAAAAGAAGGGTGTCTGTAATACACATGGTTTGGGTCTCAATTCCATGCAACAAACATGTCTTGTGCTCCTACCTTGCGCCAGGTACTGTCGGGCTCCGACCATCTAAAAAGGAACGGCTTAGTCTCTGCCCTTGAGGCACTCACAGGCAAAACTGGTTTTAACCAAATAATTTCCATGGAGTATAAGATGTTCTGTAAAGAACAGGGTACAACAAGATAAAGGACAAGTTACAAGAAGAACACAAGGGCGAGAACAGTCAATTCCACTTAGGGAGGTCAGGGACGCCTACCCAAAGGATGTGTGTCCTGAGCTGACTCTTTTTTTTTTTTTTTTTTTTTTTTCTGAGACGGAGTTTCGCTCTTGTTACCCAGGCTGGAGTGCAATGGCGAGATCTCGGCTCACCGCAACCTCCGCCTCCTGGGTTCAGGCAATTCTCCTGCCTCAGCCTCCTGAGTAGCTGGGATTACAGGCACACGCCACCATGCCCAGCTAATTTTTAGTATTTTTAGTAGAGACGGGGTTTCACCATGTTGACCAGGATGGTCTCGATCTCTTGACCTCTTGATCCACCCGCCTCGGCCTCCCAAAGTGCTGGGATTACAGGCTTGAGCCACCGCGCCCGGCCCCCTGAGCTGACTCTTGAAGGACAAACTGTTTTGCCAGACAGACAAGGGAAGGGAGAGAGGGGCGTCTTGGGCAGAGATAACTGCCTGTATAAAGGCAAAGTGATGTGCAGAATTCTGGTGTGTTCTAGGAAAGTGCAGCTTGCTCTCTCTGTGTAGGGCAGCTAGACAGAGGCAGAGGCACTGTGAAGCTAATGAAGATTGTACAGGCCCCTTCCAGAACTCTGGAACTCATGTTCAATCACAATGTTGTATTATTGTCCTCAGAGAGTCTTTCAAATTGCTAAGTGTAAGGGCTGGAAAAACTTGGTTCTGCCCTTGGGCTAGCACTTAGAATAAGCTTGGGGAAAAACGGGGAGAGGAGGCTGAAGAGGTAAGCAGGTGCCAGATCACAGAGGGATTTACGATCGAGGCCAGAGGTAAAATAGGTGCCGAGATAAGAAAGGCGTGACAGACTTGCTGAATACTGAGTAGGTAAATATCAACAGGACTTGGTGTAGGTTTGTGACGGCAAGAGAAAAATCTAGAATGAGGCCAAAATTCTGGCTTTGGGGAGTGGACACATGGTGGTGGCAGTCCATAAGAGAACCAGGGCTCAAAATAATCAGCTCCGTTTGGACATGTCGAGTTTGATCTGTCTGAGAAATTCTGAGCTACGTGAGTCAGTTGAACACACAGAGCTGGAGATCAGAAGAGGCTAGAAATATGGATTGGGTTATTAAGGTAGAGGTGATAGGTCCCAACCACGGACACATGTAAAATCGCCCAGGGATCAGAGTAGAGTGAGAAGAACACGGGACTAAAGACAAAAATCTCGGGATGTTAAATCCACAGACAAAGGAAAAGACATCCTGAAAAGGGTCTGAACAGGAGTAAGCAGAGAGATAGGAGAGGGGCCAGGAAAGATGTTGGGGAGCCAGGCAAGGTGGCTCGTGCCTGTAATCCCAGAACTTTGGGAGACTGAGGCATGAAGATCACTTGAAGTCAGGAGTTCAAGATCAGCCTGGCCATCATGGTGAAACCCTGTCCGTACTAAAAATACAAAAATTAGCTGGGTATAGTGGCAGGTGCCTGTAATTCCAGCTACTCTGGAGGCTGAGGTGGGAGAAGCACTTGAGCCTGGGAGGTGGAGGTTGCAGTGAGCTGAGATTGCATCACTGCACTCCAGCCTGGGAGGCAGAGCAAGACTCTGTCTCAAAACAAACAAACAAAAGATGTTGGGGGTTGAGAATGTGTATGAGTGAAGAGTAGGTGAGGCTCAGAGATGAGGATGTGATGAGGGGTGGGGTCAGGCACCATCGAATTTAACCAGAAGTCACGTGGTTATCACATGTGTTAATTGCAGAAAGGGCCATTCATCATTTTGAGCAGAGGGTCTTCTCATCCTTTCAGGATTCTTTTGCTTCTTAGAGGAACTTTATGTCAAATTCTTTTATTTCCCCCTTAAAGCTGTAACAGCCACGCTTACTTCCTTATAATGAATAAATATATGTAGCTTCTTCATAATGGAACTGAGTTCTGTTTTGCATTTGAAATTCTAGAAAAAAGACATCTCTACTTTGTTTTTGGTTGTTTTTTTTTTTTGTTTTTTTGTTTTCTTTTTGAGACGGAGTCACGTTCTATCACCCAGGCTGGAGTGCAGTGGGACAATCTTGGCTGACTACAAACTCCGCCTCCCGGGTTCAAGCAATTCTCCTGCCCCAGCCTCTCCAGTAACTGGAATTAGTCACGCACCACCACACCTCACTGATTTTTCTGTAATTTTAGTAGAGATGGGGTTTCGCCATGTTGGCCAGGCTGTTCTCGAACTCCCGACCTCAAGTGATCCTCCCACCTCAGCCTTCCAAAAGTGCTGGGATTACAGGTGTGAGCCACTGCGTCCGGCCACCTCTGCTTTGTATAAACATGCTTATTGTGCTATTCTTGTTTGGTTGAGAATAAATTAAACTGGAGAATGGGGATATTCAGGCCACAATATGAGTGCTTAATCTCAGCTGCAGATTGTTCAAAAACTTCAATTAAATTTCTTACAGTTCCTTCAGTTACATACATTCAACACATCTAACATTGGACAATGCCTTGATAATGATGGCTTGGGAGGACTGAAGAGGTACTGCCCCTCAGAGGCGATTCTACTTCCGTTATATTTTTTAAATATCCGTATTGTTTTTTCCTGATTATAAATATGATACATACTTATAATAAATAAGTAGAAATGAAAAGCCTCCTTGAAATTTCACTGGGGAGCAGGGGTGTAGTAAGCTCCAGGTATCTGTAATAAAAAGCAGTGTTTTCTTCATGCTGTTAGCATAGATATGTCAGTGAAACTGCATTGAAACCAGGCATTAGAATGTCCTGCTTTACAAGAGCACGTGCATAAACTGGGAGGAGAAATGAGTAAGGCCCGATACTGCGGAAAGCTACCATTTAAATGATGCTGGAGGCAGGAGGCAGGGCAGGGCACGGTGGCTCAAGCCTGTAATTCGAGCACTTTGGAAGGCCGAGGTGGGCAGATCACTTGAGGCCAGGAGTTCAAGATCAGTCTGGCCAACATGATGAAATCCCGTCTCTACTAAAAATACAAAAAATTAACTGGCCATGGTGGTGCATGCCTATAATTCCAGCCACTTGGGAGGCCGAGACATGAGAATCACTTGAACCCAGAAGGCAGAGGTTGCAGTGAGCCAAGATCATGCTATGGTACTCCAGCCTGGGCGACAGAGTAAGATTCCATTCAAAAAATAAAAATAAAAAAGGATGCTGAAGGTCGGATGCAGTGGCTCACGCCTGTAAACACCTAGCACTTTGGGAGGCTGAGGTGGGCGGATCATGAGGTCAAGGGATTGAGACCATCTGGCAAACACAGTGAAATCCTGTCTCTAGTAAATATATAAAAAATTAGCTCGTTGTGGCGGCAAGCACCTATAGTCCCAGCTACTTGGGAGGCTGAGGCAGGAGAATCGCTTGAACCCGGGAGGTGGGGGTTGCAGTGAGCCGAGATCGAGCCACTGCCCTCCAGCCTGGGTGACAGAGACAGACTCCGTCTAAAAAAAAAAAAGAAAAGGATGTTGGAGAAAAGGGGATTTAAGGGAGAGACTGAGGACAGGCTTAGAGGGGAGTGCTTAGGAACCTAGGCTCTGGTCTTAGACCTGGATTCAAATCCCATCTTGCCATCTTTTTAGCCCAGGGATCTTTAACAAGGTATTTAAATTTTCTGTGCCTCAGTTTTCTCATCTGTAAAATGGGGATGATGATGATGATGAAAATAATACCTACCTTAGAGAGTTGTGGTGAAGCACATTTGACATGTGTGGAATATAAAATGCTTAAACGCCTGGCACAGAGTAACCACCTCACCTCATAAACTGAAGATATTATGATCATGATTTTTTTTTTTTTTTTTTTTTGAGATGAAGTCTAACTCTTGTCACCCAGGCTGGAGTGCAATGGTGCAGCTCACTGCAACCTCTGCCTCCCGGGTTCAAGCAGTTCTCCTGCCTCTGCCTCCAGAGCAGCTAGGATTACAGGCACCTGCCACCACGCCGGGCTAATTTTTGTATTTTTTGTAGAGATGGGGTTTCACCATGTTGGCCAGGCTGGTCTCGATCTCCTGACCTCAGGCAATCCGCCCGCCTTAGCCTCCCAAAGTGCTGGGATTATAGGCATGAGCCACCATGCCCGGTCGATCATGATTTTTATTGATAGAAGAATCAAGGGAGAGCTGAATCACGCAGCATATGGGAGGAAATGATACATCATATCCAGGAAGATGAAAACTGAAAAATATTCATTGGGTTTGGTGACATGAAGGTCAGTAACACATTTTGGAATAATAATTCGAGGGGAATTGTGGGTAGAAGCCAGATTACTGTGATCGCTGAGTGAATGGAAAGTAAGTATGTAAAGGCATCGGAATAGCAAAAAGAGCAACGGAAGAGAAAAGTCAGTCTAAGACCAGATTCCTGCTCATATGGAAATTTAGCATATGTAAGTTAGCAGGGGAAGAATGGGCTATTCAAGTGATGATGCTGGGAAAATAGTCCATCTATTTAGGAAAAAAATAAAACGAGACCCTCTCACACAAACACCATTCACAAAAATAGATTCCCGTTGGACTAAAAACAGATTCTAAAAATATAAGGAGAAAACATCAGAGAATATTTTTATAACTTTGGGGGTAGAGAAGGCTTTTCTAATCATGATGCAAAATTCAAAAGTCATAGAAGAAAAGACTGATAGATTTAAATTCATTAAAATAAAAAACCCTTTTATATTGAAAGATACCATAAACAAAAGTAAAAGCAAGCTACAGATGGGGAGAAGATATTGGCAGCCTAAATAACAGACAAAGGATTCTCTAAAATGGAAAAAGAGCTTCTACAGTTCAATGAGAAATAAACAGATAATTTACAGAAGGGGAAATACAAATGTTCAATCAACATATGAAATGGTCATTCAACTTCCCCAGTAATTAGAGAAATGCAAAATGAAACAATAAAATATTTTTTATTCATCAGATTTGCAAAAACTAAAAGATGGTATAATATCCACTAACACGAGGTAATTTCATTCATGTTGATGGGACTGTAAATTGATACAGACTTTTTGGAGGGCAAATTTGGCAGCATCTATTAAAATTTTAAATGTGAATAATTTATGACCCAGCAGCTCCACCTTTAAGTATATAGCCTAGAGAAACAGTTGTACATACTCATCAGAAGCATACAGAAAGCATGTTCACTGCAGCTTTGGTTATTGAATAAAAAACAATTTAAACAGTCTAAGCTGGCGAGGTGGCTCATACCTGTAATCCCAGTCCTTTGGGAGACCGAGGCGGACGGATCACCTGAGGTCGGGAGTTCGAGACCAGCCTGACCAACATGGGGAAACCTGGTCTCTACTAAAAATACAAAATTAGCCGGGAGTGGTGGTGCATGCCTGTAATCCCAGCTACTCGGGAGGCTGAGGCAGGAGAATCGCTTGAACCTGGGAGGCGAAGTTGTGGTGAGCCAAGATCGTGCCGTTGCACTCCAGCCTGGGTGACAGAGTGAGATCCTGTCTCAAAAAAAAAAAAAAAAAAAAACCAGTCTAAACTTAGACCAACAGAGCAATTAAATAAACTATGGAATTACCATACCATGGAATCCATGCTTGGCAGTTTAATAGAATGAGGTAGATCAATGTATACTCACATGACTAGATCTCCAGGATATCTTGTGAAGTGAAAAAAAAGAAGCTGCAGAATGATCATGATGTCATGTGTGTAAATCTGCCCCCCCCAAATAAAACCACAAACATTTCTCTCTATTTATGCATGTAAATGCATAGAAAAAGGTCTGGAAAGATAATCAGCAAGTTGAAAATAAAGGTTATCTGTGAGGAAGAGAGAATAGGTATTCTTGCATAAATAAATTTAGGCCAGGCACGGTGGCTCATACCTGTAATCCCAGAACTTTGTGGGGCCAAAGTGGGAGGATCGCTTGAGCCCAAAAGTTCAGGACCACCCTGGGTAACATAAGGAGACCCTGTCTCTACAAAAGAATTAAAAATTAGCCAGATGTGGTGGTGTGCGCCTGTAGTCCCAGCTACTCAGAAGGCTGAAGCAGGAGAATACAGCTCACGACTTAAAGGTCACAGTGAGCTGTGATTGTGCCATTGTTCTCCAGCCTGGGCAACAGAACGAGGCCTCTTCTCTAAAAAACAGATGAAAAAGAAAGCTTGTCTGAGCTGGGAGAAATACACAAGGCCGTGTCTAGAGGGGGACAAGGAGGTCAGGGGCAACTCTTGAGGATGGGAGACATGATGAGGGCTTGAACAGGAAGAGAAGCTTTGAGGATAGAGAGGAGGGGCAGATTTGAGAAAAAGAATCCACAAGACTGAGAACTGAGTTGCTGTGGGAACCTAGTCCGTTTTATAAACTACTAAATGTCTACTATATGACAAGTACAGTGTGAGGTGCCAGAGACACAAGAAATAAGGCACTTCTTTTTTTTTTTTTTTTTTAGACACGGTCTCACTCTGTTGCCCAGGCTAGAGTGCAGTAGTGCAATCTTGGCTCACTGCAACCTCTGCTGCCCGGGTTCAAGCCATTCTCCTGCCTCAGCCTCCCGAGTAGCTGTGACTACAGGCGCACACTACCACACCTGGCTAATTTTTGTATTTTTATTAGAGACGGGTTTCGCCATGTTGGCTGGGTTGGTCTCGAACTCCTGGCCTCAGGTAATCCACCTGCCTCAGCCTCTCAAAGTTCTGGGATTACAGGTGTAAGCCATGGCACCCGGCCTCCATGTTTTCTTTATCTAGTCATCATTTGATGGACATTTGGGTTGTTTCCACCTTTGGGCTACTGTGAATAGTTTACTCACACTGGGTTCACCAAGTCCCACCTCCCTGGCCTTTTTCCTATTGCTCAAACCTGTCAGACTGGTTTCTGCCTCAGGACCATCCCCACATTTGTTATTTCCTCTGCCTGGAATGCTTTTCACCCAGATATCTCCATGGCTCTCTCATCCTCCTCCTTGCAGATCAAATGTCTCACCCTTAGAGAAGCCTTCCCTGATCACTGTATTTAAAGTAGTTAAACCCTCAATCACATATATATCCCATTACCCTATTGGAGGATCTTCATAGTACATATCATTATCTGAAATGAATAAGAATTATTGTCTAGACCAGGGGTTACTTTGTGCCATTGGCCCCGTTAGCAATCTAGTGAGGCCTATGGGCTTGTTCTCAAAAGAATGTTTTTAAATGCCTAAATATATCAATTATACCAAAAATACAGTTAGTTAAATAGTTAAAAATAGTGACTTAGTAATCACGTGCTTCTCTATCAATTCTGGAACAATATCTATATGCAGGCTTAATAATGATCAGAATTTGGATGTCATAATGAGTATAAATGCTATTCTGAGCTATCTGCAACAACTGGAATGGGAAATGATTATATCAGTGATTTCTATTGGTTATGAAATCAAAGGTACTGCTAACATTACTGTAGATTATTATCTATGTTCATAGCTGAAGAAACATCAGTTAGAGATTAGTGAAAAAGATGTATTTTTTCCCCTATCCAAGTTCGCAGATCCTCTGAATTCTGTTCTTAGACCCCAGGAGATCCATGGACCCTGTGTTAAGAATGCCTGTCTTGAGCGGCCAGGCGCGGTGGCTCAAGCCTGTAATCCCAGCACTTTGGGAGGCCGAGGCGGGTGGATCACGAGGTCGAGAGATCGAGACCATCCTGGTCAACATGGTGAAACCCCGTCTCTACTAAAAATACAAAAAATTAGCTGGGCATGGTGGCACGTGCCTGTAATCTCAGCTACTCAGGAGGCTGAGGCAGGAGAATTGCCTGAGCCCAGGAGGCGGAGGTTGCGGTGAGCCGAGATCGCGCCATTGCACTCCAGCCTGGGTAACAAGAGCGAAACTCCGTCTCAAAAAAAAGAAAAGAAAAAAAAAAAAAAGAATGCCTGTCTTGAAATGTCAAAGATTATCAGTAGTGATGGGGAGGGATGGAGTCTGTTGGAGCTGGTTTTGGTCAGATGGAGGAGATCACAGTGAGCAAGGGAATCAAGAGCTAGAAGAAAGCTGCCCTCTCTGCTCTTCCATGGGACTTGGGTGTGGAGATGAAGAAATTTCCAGTTGAGAAGGACATGAGAAAAGCAGCATCTTTGGAGGATAGTCGGGTGTCACTTAGAGGAAGGAAGCAGTTTGGGAGGAGGTAGCCTATAAGAGTAAGGAATTTTGATTAGCCAGGTGTGGTGGCACACGCCTGTAATCCCAGCTACTCGGGAAGCTGAGGCAGCAGAATTGCTTGAACTTGGGAGGCAGAGGTTGCAGTGAGCTGAGGTGGCGCCATTGCACTCCAGCCTGGGCAACAAGAGCAAGATTCCGTCTCAAAAAAAAAAAAAAAAAAAAAAAAAAAAGGAGTAAGGGATTTTGTTTACCAGCCACTAGAATCCAGTGAGCAGCACAACAGAATGTGGGGGAGAGGTGGCCAACCTCATACGGCGGGAAGATGAGTCGCTGGGGCCCCGGGGGGGAGGGAACACAGAGCAGTAGGGGAAACTTTACTGTGTTCCAGACAGCAGGCTAGACATGGAGGATACAGAGATGAATAAGACAGAGATAAGTCACCCGTTTAGGATTCGTCTACACCGAATCCTGGAGGCTGATTGGATAGTTTGGCTAGTTTGGCTAGTCTGATCCATGTACTTCTTGAGAGCTTCTGAGAGCCAGAGGCGATTGCAGTAAGACAGGCACAGTGTATCACTCAAGATTTTGAGGCCAGGGGTCGGGAGCTAAAAAGTGTACTTTTTAGCTTTATTTTCTTTCCTCCTTTGATTCCTTCTGCAAAGCAAAAATAAATAAATAAATAAATAAAGTTAAAAAAAAAGTTACGTAGTGGAGAAAAAAATGAAGCTGTGCCATGATCAACTATTTCAAATCAGCAAATCATCCAAAAATTAATTTGCAAGGCCTAGGGAATAAATCCCCCACCCTCACTCCAAATTCCTCAGGAACCTTCTAAGGATCTTTGCAACCAAGAGATTCTTTGATGCGATTGCCCTTCAGAACAGTGGCTCAGAGGGATCAAAGGAAGAAAAAAAGGACTGTGTTTTTAGATTTTTCTCTGGGGCTCTGGAGGCGGAGGTTGCAGTAAGCGGAGATCGCGCCACTGCACTCCTGCCTAGATGACAGGGCAAAATTCCATCCAAAAAGAAAGATTTTTCTCTGGGGCTCCAGAGATAGCCTGCACCTGGATCTCTGCTCTGGCTGCAGCTCTGAGAATCTAGGATCCTGTGATTATTTTTTAAAAGGCTACTTCCCCCTTCTCTACTAGGGTGATCTTTGAAAAAGGCTCAGGCTGGGAGCTGCTGCAGGTGGGAGGCATTGGCTGGGCCCAGCTCCTCCTTTGATCATCATGTTCCCTTCTGGCAGCGGTATCTGAAAACTCCCTGCCTTGGGCCCACATGACAAGCCTCTTCTAGCCTGAAGAGAGGCAGCCCCTCAGCCAGAGAGGCAGCAGACAGACAGGGGAGATGAGAACAAGAGGCAGGGCTGGCTAAGCTGACCTAGTTAGAGAAGCAAGAGGCTGTAGGGGTGATGGGGACAACTTGGGAGGGGACTGAGACAGAGAGAGGGGGAAGTTTCTCAGGGATGACCAGGACACAGAGACATAGAGGGCTGACTGTTGTTTAAGAGGTTTTGGCGGCTGGGCGTGGTGGCTCACGCCTGTAATCCCAGCACTTTGGGAGGCCCAGGTGGGTGGATCACGAGGTCAGGGGCTCAAGTCCAGTCTGGCCAACGTGGTGAAACCCCGTCTCTACTAAAGATACAAAAAATTAGCTGGGTGTGATGGCACATGCCTGTAGTCCCGGCTACTCGGGAGGCTGAGGCAGGGGAATCGCTTGAACCTGGGAGGCGGAGGTTGCGGTGAGCCGAGATTGTGCCACTGCACTGCAGCCTGGTGACAGAGCAAGGCTCTGTCTCAAAAAAAAGAAGAAGCCTTGGCAAGACTTGGGGGCCAGCTAGAGGAGCCGTGCATGGAGACTCAGCGAGCTGGTGAACCTGTGTCCATGTGTGGAGGGTGTGGTGGGGAATAGCTTTACCAGATTTTGCCTGAATACTTTGATTGATTGATTGATTGATTTCCTTCCTTTCTTCCTTCCTTCTTTTCTCTTTTCTTCTCTTCTCTTTCCTTTCAGATAAAGTCTCACTCTGTTGTCCAGACTGGAGTGCAGTGGTGTGATCTCCACCTACTGCAACCCCTGCCTCCTGGGTTTCAGTGATGCTCATGCCTCAGTCTCCCAAGTAGCTGGGATTTAGGCGTGTGCCACCATGCCTGACTAATTTTTGTATTTTTATTAAAGATGAGGTTTTGCCATGTTGTCCAGGCTGGTCTCCAACTCCTGAGCTCAGGTGATCTGCCTGCCTCAGCCTCCCAAAGCTCGGGATTGCAGCCATGAACTGCCGCACCTGGCCTGAATACTTAGATTTTAAAGTCACTACCTTGGTGGAAATGAGAATCAGAAAAATATCTTGACCTTGGGGGAGCCAAATGGGGAGCTCCACTAATCCTACTGAGAATAAGCAGAAGCCCTAAGTGTTCTCACAAGATTGCCCAGCACTGGGCCAAAGAGAGGTCTTGCTACCCAGTGTGTACCCAGCTCCCATCTAGGCACTGTAGGGGAGATAAAGGAAGCAAAGACACGAGCCCAGCTTGGAGGAAATCAGCCCCGCTACAGATTCAGCCAGTGAGCTCCATGGTGCGTTGGGGCCTCCTGAGGGACACAGAAGTGCCCTTTACAGGCCCTGCCCTTCAGGAAGACACAGTCTATTTGAGAGAATCCTTGCGAAGCAACAATGAGGAATTGAGCCAGTTGTGGTGGTTCACGCCTGTAATCCCTGCACTTTGAGAGGCTGAGGCAGAAGAATTGATTGAACCCAGGCAGCAGAGGTCGCAGTGAGCCAAGATTGCTCCATTGCACTCCAGCCTGGGCAGCAGCAAGACTCTGTCTCAAAAAAAAAAAGGCAATTGAATGCCATTTTCTGTTATGCCCCTGGCTTGCAGAAGGGCTTTCTGGCATAAGTGGGGAAGGCTGTAGGAAGGAAGAAGGCATTAAGCTGAGCCCTGAGGTCTGGGAGGGCAGAATTGGGATGAGGAGAGAGAACGGGGCATTCTAGTGAAGGTGAACAGACGGGCATAGATTTGGCTCATGCAGGGACTGAGAAGGTGGCCAGGATGACAAGATCAGAGGCCCCCTGAAGGGAGATGGAGAAATGCAGCTGGATGGGAGAGAGTCAAGATTACAGAGGGTATTTGAAACTTCCAAAAGGGACAGTGTCAAAATCCCAAGTTTTTGACGGGGTCTGCCTCTGTCCCTGCTCTCCCTTTTAGCTACAAACCCATTGTGGAATTCATTGACGCACAATTCGAGGCCTACCTGCAGGAAGAGCTGAAGATCCGAAGAGTGCTGCACACCTACCATGACTCCCGAATTCACGTCTGCCTGTATTTCATTGCCCCCACGGGTCATTCCCTGAAGTCTCTGGACCTAGTGACTATGAAGAAGCTGGACAGTAAGGTACAGGAGGCAGGGGTGGGGATGGTGGGGGGCTCACTCTTACTGATCTCTTGTGCAAAGTAGACGTGGGTTTCTGGGAGAGATTTGTGGCATCCTCATCCTCTTTCTCATTCCCTGTCCCTCCATAAAGATGGTGTTACGGATCCAGCACCAGCATCATACGCTTTGTGATCTAAGCCCTGAGTTGTCTTTCTGCCCTGATCCCTCTTGGGGAATAGCAAGATGGCTCCCTGGGTCTAGGGGCAAAAGCTTTGGCAATGGAAAGCTGTTTTTTCTTTGCCCCAATGTTAACTGGCTAGAATCAAACATGCAAACTTGACTTTGAAAGTTATCATTCTGGACCGGGCATGCTGGCTTACGCCTGTAATCCCAGCACTTTGGGAGGCTGAGGCAGGCGGATCACAAGGTCAGGAGTTCAAGACCAGCCTGACCAACATAGTGAAACCCTGTCTCTACTAAAAATACAAAAATTAGCCAGGCATGGTGGTGGGCGCCTGTAATCCCAGCTCCTCGGGAGGCTGAGGCAGGAGAATTGCTTGAACCTGGGAGGTGGAGGTTGCAGTGAGCCAAGATCGTGCCATTGCACTCCAGCCTGGGCAACAAGAGTGAAACTCCATCTCAAAAAAAAAAGTTTTCATTCTTACTGTCAATAATTACTTTTATGATTGCAGCTAACATTAAAACCCTCGTTATATGCCAACCCCGTGAAGTATACATTATTGTTATCCTTATTTTACAGAAGAGAAAACTGAGGCTCTGAGAGGTTAAATGACTTGCTCATTGTCATATCACTAGCTGCTGTAGAGTGCAGATTCTGTGACACCCAGATCTGTGACCCCCATGTCATAATGCTTCCATGCCCGAGAAACATGGCTGTGGAAATCAGGCATTGTCTTGCTTTAAGACAAACTTAAAAATGCAAATTCTACACCATGTATAAATTAGACAATGATTCTTCTTGTTAGAGGATTATTTGCTGTACAAAAGAATTGACCACAGGATTCTTCAAAAAGCCTAATTACATTTTTTTGCTACTATTTAATGTGCGCCAGATGCTGTGATGAGTACTTGACATGCATTATTTTATTTTATCCTAAATAGTCCAGTGGTGAGTTCTATTATTATTCCCATTTCACTCATGATGAAACTGATGGGTATAAACTCAAGTCGCTTGCTCAACCTCAGACAGCTTGAAATGGGTCTGCGATTTGGACCTAGCTCTGACTCCATGGTTTTTTATTTTACAAAAGTCGAATTTAGTCTGGGCGTGGTGGCTCACGCCTGTAATCCCAGCACTTTGGGAGGCTGAGGAGGGCGGATCACCTGAGGTCAGGTGTTTGAGACCAGCCTGCCCAACATGGCAAAACTCTGTCTCTACTAAAAATACAAAAATTAGCCAGGCATGGTGGTGTGCACCTGAAATCCCAGCTACTGACTCCTCAGGCAGGAAAATCGCTTGAACCTGGGAGGTGGAGGTTGCAGTGAGCTGGAACTGCACCACTGCACTCCAGCCTGAGTGGCAGAACAAGACTTCATATAAAAAAAAAAAAAAAAAAAAAAGAATTTACATGCAGCCATTTAGTAGCACATCCACTTTAAAACTGAATTTCAGCTCTCATCAGAATAGGAGCAGTTTTTCATTTTTCACAGTAATGGGCTCATGGCCCATGAATAAAATGCTGCTCTTGAAATGTGGCCATGTCCTGCATGTCCTGTATAGGGGCAGTGGTGAGCCACATGGCTGCAGGCCTGGTGGATGGGCTGGGTCAAGCCTTTGATAACATGGTTTTTTTTGAGATGGAGTTTCACTCTTGTCACCCAGGCTGGAGTGCAATGGCACGATGGCTCACCACAACCTCCGCCTCCTGGGTTCAAAAGATGCTCCTGCCTCAGCCTCCTGAGTAGCTGGGATTATAGGCATGTGCCACCATGCCCAGCTAATTTTGTATTTTTAGTAGAGATGGGCTTTCTCCATGTTGGTCAGGCTGGTCTCGAACACCCGCCCTCGGGTAATTTGCCTGCCTTGGCCTCCCAAAGTGCTGGAATTACAGGCGTGAGATATGTTTATAGTGTGCCAGTGGGGACTTGGTGAAAGTGCCAAGGAGAAGAGGCTCTGCCTGCTGTTTCGTCTTGGCAAGGGCTTTGACCCCTTTCCCCCTGAAAGACTTCAAGGGAGGGGCCTACAAGGTTCAATCTTTCTTTGACCCAGCACCTGTGTGATATCAGCCTTCAGAGGCCCTCCTAAGCCAAAGTGCAAAGGAGGCAGGATTTATCTTCCCTGTCTAGAGTTCCCAGACTCCCCTTTCAGAGCCCGGGGCCTGAGTGCCACCTATGTCCCCCTTGGAGTCTACTGGCAGGAATGACTGTCCTCCCCGTGTCAACCAGACCTTAGCGTGCTCTGTCTCACAAAGACATGTGTATTTCAAGTTTCTTTGACTTCTCACGGTAAAAGCCTTATCCCTTCTTGGAGGCATTTCAAGGATTAGGGTTCAGGTGGATTGGACTTTTGGTTGGTATTAGGCCTTTCTCCTGATGCCTGAAATTGGGCATTTATACTTGTTTTTCTTTTCTTTTCTTTTCTTTTTTAAATTTAAGACAGATAACAGGAAACAATATACTTGCTTTTCTTACTCAGAAATTAATCATGAGACTCAGGCAGTACACTTCTTTTTGCAAAAGTCTCAGATCAAATTATAACTAGAGGTGCTTCCTCACCTAACTGAGTTGGTTATTCAGTGTCTGCTGCCAGAAAGGGAGCCAGGTGTGCGTCCTCGCTGAGCATCGTCCCTACTGCTTTTCCCTGCCATCTCATGTGGGTCCACATCACACCTGGCTGGGGCTAGCCTGGACCTGATGGGTTGGCACAATTTACTGTTAGTAAGGAGGAGCCACCTCTCTCCTGTCAGCCACAGATTCCCAGCTGTCACCTTTCTGCTTCAAATCTCCCAAGCAGTAATCTTGATACCAAGATACCACACAGCTCATCACCTTGGATCTGAACTGATAGACAGCTCATGCTTAAGACTAGGGAGGCCGGGCGTGGTAGCTCACGCCTGTATTTCCCAGCACTTTGGGAGGCTGAGGCAGGCGGATCACCTGAGGTCAGGAGTTCGAGACCAGCCTGGCCAACATGGAGAAACCCCATCTCTACTAAAAATACAAAAAAATTAGCTGGGCATGGTGGCGATCACCTGTAATCCCAGCTACTCAGGAGGCTGAGGCAAAAGAATCGCTTGAACCCGGGAGGCGGAGGTTGCAGTGAGCCGATGTTGCGCCATTGCATTCCAGCCTGGGTGACAGAGCGGGACTCCGTCTCCAGAAAAGAACAGAAGAGAGAGGAGGGTGAGGAGCGAGGAGGAGAGGAGAGGAGAGGGGAGGGAAGGACAAGACAAGACACTTAGTAATAAGGCTGAGTTTGGATTTGAATCCCAGTTTTCCAGTTCTGCTACTTACCTGCTCTGTTGCCTTGGACAAGTTACTTAACCTCTCTATGCCTCAGTTTCTCATTGGCAAAATAGTAGTAATAATACCTCCTGGAGGGGTTATTGTCAGGATGAATTGTGCTAATTTATGTAAACCACTTAGTTCAGTGCCCAGAACATAGTTAATACTTGCTGTTTATTGTATTGTCATTTGGCTATGGAAGCGGCCAGCCCTAGACCACGGGGCTGAGCAGCTCCCTCTGGCCGCTGGTGGAAGTCCTAGGTCATGCTGCTGTCAGCTGCAGGTTACTAACAATGACCCCACTTTGCTCCTCCTCTTCCCAGGTGAACATCATCCCTATCATTGCCAAAGCAGATGCCATTTCGAAGAGTGAGCTAACAAAGTTCAAAATCAAAATCACCAGCGAGCTTGTCAGCAACGGAGTCCAGATCTATCAGTTTCCTACAGATGATGAATCGGTGGCAGAGATCAACGGAACCATGAACGTGAGTGGGAGCACAGGGGTTTGAATCCCTGACCATTTGTTCTTTATCATGATTATCATTATTTTGTTTTAGAGACAGGATCTTGCTCTGTTGCCCGGGCTAGGGTGCAGTGGTGTGATCACAGCTCATTGTAGCCTCAAACTCCTGGGCTCAAGGGATCCTCCCACCTCAGCCTCCCTAGTAGCTGGGATTACAGGTGCATTCATGATTCCTGGCTGGCTAATGTTTCAATGTTTCATAGAGACTGGGTCTTGCTACGTTGCTCAGGCTGGTCTCGAAGCCTGGGGCTCAAGCGATCCTCCTGTGTCAGCCTCCCAAAGTACTGGGATTACAAGTGTGAGCCACCATGCTGACCCCTTTATTATTATTACTTTACCAAATAGCAGCAAAACATCTTCACCATCCATCTTAGTGTAGTAAACTCTTTTTTTTTTTTCCTTTTTTTTTGAGATAGGATCTCATTCCATTGCCCAGGCCAGAGTGCAGTGGCCCAATCTCGGCTCACTGCAACCTCTGCCTCTTGGGTTCAAATGCCAACTGTAATCCCAGCTACTCAGGGGGCTGAGGCATGAGAATTAGTCAACACGCCCAGCTATTTTTTTTTTTTTTCTGTTTTTAGCAGAGACAGGGTTTCACTGTGTTGGCCAGGCTGGTCTTGAACTCCTAGGCTCAAGCGATCTGCCCCCCTCCCAAAGTGCTGGGATTACAGGAGTGAGCAAATGTGCCCAGCCAAGTCAACTCTTGATTATCTAAGTCTCAGGTATCTGTGAGAAAGAATCCAGAACCAAAACAGTTCCTCTCTCCTAGTAGTGGCTGCTGCAAATCCTCCAAGATGCCGAGATTAATAGCCAGAAACTGAGGGAAAGGGAAGGCCAACTCCAGGAAGAGTGTGTGGCAGGGCCTTCAGACCTCTCCTTCCACCCACCGCCTTGATGCTGCTCTGGTCTGCGACAGGCAGACCCCATGGGACTGTAGGAAAGGCAGACAGTCTTTGTCTCAGACCAAAGCAACACCAGAACAATTGATGCTGTGGAAGAAGCAAAGGCTGAAAAAGTTGGCTGGCTTTGGGGTCTCAGGAGTATTCAGTGCTGATTGTATTATCAAGCCCTCTGGCCCTGGGAGGACAAATGATCTACAGCCCACAAAGTTGCTGGTGACTAGAGAGATTTTTTTTATTTATTTATCTATCTATTTATTTATTTATTTATTTATTTATTTTTGAGACAGAGTCTCGCTCTGTCACCAGGCTGGAGTGCAGTGCTGAGATCTCGACTCACTGCAACCGCCTCCTCCCGCATTCAAGCAATTCTCCTGCCTCAGCCTCCTGAGTAGCTGGGACTACAGGTGCATGCCACCACGCCCAGCTAATTTTTGTATTTTTAGTAGAGATGAGGTTTCACCATGTTGGCAAGGATGATCTCGATCTCTTGACCTCGTGATCCGCCCACCTCGGCCTCCCATAGTGCTGGGATTACACGTGTGAGCCACTGTGCCTGGCCTATTTATTTATTCATTTATTTATGAGACGGAGTCTCACTCTGTTGCCCAGGCTGGATGCAGTAGCGCAATCCTGGCTTACTGCAACCTCTGCCTCCCAGGTTCAAGTGATTCTCCTGCCTCAGCCTGTCAACTAGCTGGGATTATAGGCGGCTGGCTAATTTTGTGTTTTTAGTAGAGACGGGGTTTCACCACATTAGCCAGGCTGGTCTCGAACTCCTGACTTCAGGTGATCCACCTACCTCAGCCTCCCAAAGTCCTGGGATTACAGGCATGAGCCACTGTGCCCAGCCAAGAGATGTTATTTTTAAATATCAGGGTTGGCAGGGTTGGCCTGTAACTCCAGCACTTTGGGAAGCTGAGGCAGGAGGATCATCTGAGGTCAGGAGTTCGAGACCAGCCTGGCCAACGTGGCAAAACCCTGTCTCTACTAAAAAAAGGCGTGGTGGTGTGCGTCTATAATCCCAGCTACTTGGGAAGCTGAAGCAGAGAGAATTGCTTGAACCTAGGAGCCAGAGTTTGCAGTGAGCCGAGATTACGCCATCGCACTCCAGCCTAGGCGACACAGCGAGACTCCATCTGAAAAAAAAAAAAAAAAAAAAAAAAAATCAGTGTTTTTCTTTGCTTTATTAAGTGTGAATGAATCAAAACAAAAACCCTTGCCATCTTTCCTCTCCTCCCCCACTTTTCCCTACTAGAGGAATGAGTAATAAAGAAGGCAGAGAGGCAAATATGCTTCCTTCCAATGTGTTGATGGTGTTGCTGTGAAATCTTCAATGTTGTGATTTCAAGGAGACAGCTAATAGCTTTCAGAAAGCCTCTGCTTTGGGAACAGATTTCTTTTTTGCTGTTGAGTGGCATCAGGTTTTCCTAATGACATAATGCCTGGGTATAGCCAAACTCAGGAAAGCCTTGTAATAAAAGCCATTTTTAGCAAACTTTCCTGCTGCCGCTGCCCTGTAAGTTATCATTACAGCATCAGCTGCCACCTCCTATGAATTGGCCAACAAATTAGCATAGCAGGGCAGCAAGCCATTGTCTCGCCTGGCTTCCTGTCCATCAGTACACCCGAGATGTGTGTGTTCTTAGAAGTCCATCACCATCTTAGGCCAATCTGGCTCAAGGGCAAGGCTATCTGGAGCTTGGTAGGTAGAGACAGATCTTCTCTGACCAGCCTTGGGCATGGAAAAAATATAAAAGATTAGCACTTGTCCTCTGGAGGAGTCAAGGCATTCTGATGGCAACTAGGCTCTATTATGAAGAGACAGCCTAGTTTGCAGAAAAATGGGAGCCTGGAGAGAAGTGTTGTTTGGGTGTCACCGGCACTGATGTCTGGAAGCCGCTAGTCACCTCAGGACATCAGTCCCCGTGGAGACCTCCTGAACGCTGATGCCCTAAGTCACCATGCAGCTTTCAGGCTCGTCGTTTGCTTTGCTAAGAATAAATAGGGACTGAGAGGTCTCAGCCATCTCAAGGTGTCACACAAAACCACATCTTGGTACCTCATGGATTAGGAGTAGCAATCATCCTGGGCTCTGTTCTCAGCTCAGCTCTGGCCTCCTGCTCAGCCTAGGGCAGGCACAACCTCAAGGCTGGAAACCCCCAGGCTAGGCAGCAGTAGTTGTCAAGCATGCTGTTATGGCTGTGAAGGGATTCTGGGTCCTTTGTTACTCATAATTGTGTTTCACTGTGAAAAACAAAATTCAAGCCTGGGCAACATAGTGAGACCTCATCTCTACTGAAATTCAAAATAAAGTAACTAGTGCCCAGGCACGGTGGCTCACGCCTTTAATCCCAGTACTTTGGGAGACCAAGGTGGACGGATCACCTGAGGTCGGGAGTTCGAGACCAGCCTGATCAACATGGTGAAACCCCATCTCTACTACAAATACAAAATTAGCCGGGCGTGGTGGTGCATGCCTGTAATCCCAGCTACTCGGGAAGCTGAGGCAGGAGAATCACTTGAACCTGGGAGGTGGAGGTTGCGGTGAGCTGAGATTGCGCGATTGTACTCCAGCCTGGGCAACAAGAGTGAAACTTCATCTCAAACGAACAAAAAAAGAGGCTGGGCACACTGGCTCACGCCTGTAATCCTAGCACTTTGGGAGGCCGAGGCGGGTGGATCACGAGGTCGAGAGATAGAGACCATCCTGGCCAACATGGTGAAACTTCATCTCTACTAAAAATACAAAAATTAGCTGGACGTGGTGGTGCGTGCTTGTAGTCCCAGCTACTCAGGAGGCTGAGGCAGGAGAATCGCTTGAACCTGGGAGGCAGAGGTTGCAGTGAGCCGAGACTGTGCCACTGCACTCCAGCCTGGTGACACATCGAGACTCCATCTGAAAAACAAAACAAAACAAAACAAAACAAAAAAATGAAAGAGAAGGAGGGACGGAATTCGAGTGGACTCAGGGTTAACCCTACCATAAACCACTCACCACTTACTCCCTTGCATCCCACTGTGTTTTTTATTTTTTGAGACAGGGTCTCACTCTGTTGCCCAGGCTGGAGTACAGTGGTGCAATAGCTCACTGCAGCCTCCACCTCCCGGGTTCAAGCAGTCCTCCTGCCTCAGCCTCCTGAGTAGCTGGGACCACAGGCATAAATCACCATGCCCAGCTAATCCACTGTGTTTTATTTGAGTGGGAAAGAGGAGTGGCCTCATGGCTAGTGTGCCTGGAATTGGCATGCCTGTTAGAGGAGCCTGCGTGTGAGTGCTTTGTGTTACATGCGCTGTGATGGGGAAGAGGGTGCTATCAATATACGCATAAGATTGCTTAGCTGCCTGCCACCGAACAACTGTGTCAAAAGCCCCCAGAGTCTCCACACAAGCCGTGTTGTATAAAGCTGCATCCTCAGAGACTGCGGCTTGAGTGGTAGGAGGAATGGGTGCTGGGCTTTCAATTTTGGATTTGACTCCAGCCCCACAGCCTCAGCCACCCCAGCCAATTGTCATAGGAGCTGAATTGGAAGAAGTCTCTTGTGTGAGTGGAGAAGGCTGTGCAATGTCCTGTTTCTCACCATGAGGGATTTTTGTGGCAGGAATTGAGAGTAATAAGGTCCCAGCCACCACCTTGGATTATGGGTGGCTCCAGAAAACCTTATTTTTAAATTATTTTTAAAATGGAGTCTCGCTCTGTCACCAGGCTGGAATGCAGTGGCATGGTCTTGGCTCACTGCAACCTCCACCTCCTGGGTTCAAGCGATTCTCTTGCTTCAGCCTCCCAAGTAGCTGGGACTCCAGGTACATGCCACCACCCCCGGCTAATTTTTGTAGTTTTAGTAGAGATGGGGTTTCACCGTGTTGGCCAGCATGGTCTCGATCTCTTGACCTTGTGATCCGCCCGCCTCAGCCTCCCAAAGTGCTAGGATGACAGGCGTGAGCCACCGCACCTGGCCTTTGAAAACCTTATTTTAGATTGAGGGGGCAAGAGAAGGGAGAGAGGTCTTGTCGCATGCTGTTTTCATCCCATGCTCTGATCTCTCTCAAGGTTGTAGACTTTAATACTAAAAATGGCTATGTTGTTTTCAATTTAATGATGTGCTTTGAATGGCTCAAACCATGGCCAGGACAAGCAAAAAGGCCCACTTACTTATTGACTCAGCTCCATTCGTTGGCCATTTGTGAGGTCTGGAGTTTGGTTCCCAGAAAGGCAATTGACATTTGGGCCCAGTGAGAGCACATGACTGACCAGTAGGATCAAAGGGAGACCCACAGGCACAAGTTCCCCCCTTCCTCTGAGACAGCAGTGATATTTCCATTGTTTGCATGTACTTTTCAAGGAATCACCAGTGGTTGACTTGAGAGCAAATCAGCCAATGGTCTTGTTCAGTCACCAGCAGGAGCCTGAAATGGGGACTAGCTTAACTGGGAAACACTGTCCACCCTGGGAGGGAACCAAGCCCAATCAGAATATGATCATTAGATGAGGAATAAAGAGTTCTGATGGTGTCTGTTTCACTGGGCTGAGGAAGACCATCGTCTAGCCTCCCAAGTATAATGAATGTGGTGAAATAAGAATAAAATAACTCATGCCAATGGGATTATTAAGTACTTTACAATGTACCAAGAAGAATTTAAGCTAGACACAAGTCAGTAAAGGTAGTGCTATGGTTTGATTGTATCCCCTCCAAAATTCAGGTGTGGCCAGCGCGATAGTATTAAGAGGTGGGGCCTTTAAGAAGTGATTGGGCATGAGAGCTCCTCCCTTGTTAATGGGATGAAGGCCCTTTTTAAAGAGACATCATGCAGTGTTAGGCCAGCTTGTCCTGCTGCTGTGTGAAGATGTAGCAAGAAGGTCCTCACCAGACCAGATGCTGGTGCCTTGACCTTGGACTTCCCAGCCTCCAGAACTATGAAGATTAAATTTCTTTTCTTGGGCTAGGTGTGGTGGCTCACACCCGTAATCCCAGCACTTTGGGAGGCCGAGGCAGGTGGATCACAAGGTCAAGAGATCGAGACCATCCTGGTCAACATGGTGAAACCCCGTCTCTACTAAAAATACAAAAAATTAGCTGGGCATGGTGGTGCGTGCCTGTAATCCCAGCTACTCAGGAGGCTGAGGCAGGAGAATTGCCTGAGCCCAGGAGGCGGAGGTTGTGGTGAGCCGAGATTGCGCCATTGCACTCCAGCCTGGGTAACAAGAGCGAAACTCCGTCTCAAAAAAAAAAAAAAAAAAAAAAAAAAATCTTTTTTCAGCCTCGACCTCCCAAAATGCTGGGATTACAGGTGTGAGCCACCACGCCCGACCTGAGGGTTAAATTTCTATCGTTGATAAATTACCCGGTCTCAGGTAGTTTGTTGTAGCAAGACAAAATGCACTAAGACAGAGAGTGAATCCAGGAATGGACTCCCAAGGGAGGCTTGAAACTATCTGTTGTTGGAGTTTTCTAAGACTGGGAAATCTGACATCCAAGGACGCCTCATTGGAGATCCCAGTGAGACAGTTACACGGACTCCCCACTCCTCTGAGATGCCTGTGTGTGTTTCAGCGGCAACACTCCCCTGCATCTATGAGAGTCTCCGCCCTGGGTCCACACATAGAAAATGCCACCCCTGTCTGTCACTTTCCTGCAGGGACCTGGGAAAAATAGCAGAAAGCCCAGCCTCAGATTTGGATCTCATTGGTAGGACCTAGGAGTATGGTCAGTGGTGCTGCGGGGGGAGAGTGGGTATCTGCTGTCTACTCTGCTCAACTTCATTCTGCTTGTCATAACCATCTGTTTCTCAAAAGCAGTGGAACAGAGGGCCAGAGCCTGGTCCTCATGATTTCCTGCTTGTCATGGTTTGCTTCCTTCCAGCAGATGCCATGTAGCCAGGAGGCAGAGTGTGGGCCACCCTAGGTGGCTGGAAGAGGTTGGCAGCCAAAGCTCGGTGGCCTCGGTGCTGCTGCTTCAGAAGATCCGGGCATGGGGGTTAGGGACCTAGGCAACTAGTTTAACCCCTCTGTATCCCAGTTCCTCCAACTCACAAATGGGTCTTATAATCATTGCCATAGAAGGATGTTGTGAAAAATCAAACAAGAGGAGAGCACTGGGAAATGCCTACCTTGCACGTACTTCCCAAAACAGACAGGCCAGCTGCAAAGGAGTGTGCCATGGGAGGGCTGGGGCTGTGTTTTTGAGCTAGAAGAATCAAATGACAGCAGTCTGAGGAAAAGTGGGAAGCAAGTCACCCCATTATTCTGACAGTGACTCTTGATGATAAAAATGGAACAGACCGGAGGGAATACTGACATTTTTGTATGCCTTTGTTTTCTTCTTGGGTGTTTTTTCTCGAGCTCAGAGAAGCACCTCCCACTTCACATGCCTTCCTCCTCCGTCACTGACAGCTGAGAGCCCAGGAGGAGAGGGAGTGCTACAGTGTGGTTTTTCGTTATCACCTCCTCCCTCAGTCTAGCTCTCTGCATTCACCGCTCCTTGGCTCTTCTGTGTCATGCGGCTGAAGCTGTGGGGTCTCTGCAGGGGAAATGTTTTCCCAGGAAATGTTTAGCGGTGGATTCAAAGCTCCTGACATGTCTCAGTCCCTGAATGGGAATGAATTGTGCCCAGATCAACCCTCCTGGCAAAGACTGGAGATGCTCAGGCCCTTGGGCAGCATATTCAGTAATTCAGCGCTCCCTAAATGCCTGTGCGTCACTTTCCCAGTTGCCCTTCTGATCATTCCCCTCCCAGGACTGATGAAACATTTCCCATCTCCTCCCCACACCCACCTTCCATTTCCATAACCTCCTCTTTCCTACTTTCCTATGTCCAGATTTAAGGGACAGTCAGTGGAGTGGAGAGGGGTCGGAGACTGGCTGAGACGATCATCTGATAGCAGCCGAGAGGGGAGACGATGAAAGAAGGGCAGCTTCAGTGGGTGGCCATGCAATCTGAGGGATTGGTGGAGTCCTGAAGCTGAGCTCCTGATGAAATCTGGTGTTCTTCTGCTCTGAAGGACATTTTTGGGGTCCAGAGCTAGAGGAGAATGGAGAGGAAGGACTGGCTGTGAGATCAGCACGTGGATGAAACAAACAAGCAACAGACTTGCTGTGGGTTTCCCTGAATTGCTTTGCCCCTGATAATCTGGTCTTGCACAACCAGTTCCCCCCAGGGTTTAGGGTATGCACCTCATCTACTGCTTGAACCCCCTAAATGGAAGTAGCAGACCAGCAAGGGGTGGGCATTGAAGTCAGAGAGACTGGGATGCCATACCTCATTCTGTTCCTTACTGTTGTGTGCCTGCTGGCAAGTCTCGTAGCCCTTCCACACCTCAGTTTCCCCATCTAAAGAGGATAATAATAAGGCAACTTACCATATAGTGTTGTTGTAGAGATTCAGTGAGACAATGCCATGTTAAAGCTGCTGGCACCCAGCGCATAGGGCTTAATAAATTATAGCTGATGCTAATGCTGTAAGTATGATTGCCACTACCTACTCTGAAACGACTTACTTGACTTCCCACGAAGTTAATTTCTCTTTCCTCTGTGTTACTCCAGCCCTTGAGCCTCTGTTTTCAACCCTGATTTGTTGTTGCTGTTGTTTTGAGACAGGGTCTTGCTCTGTCGCCCAGGATGCGGTGCAGTGGTGCAATCTTGGCTCACTGCCTCCTCCACTTCTGCTACAACCCTGATCTTGCTGTATGATCGTCGCTGGCATGGCTTTCTCCCTCGGCACACTGGGCACTCTCCGGAGCCAGGCTCTGTGCTTTTTTGCCTTTATATCATTCTTCATGCCTAGCATATATTGTAGGAGCTCAGTACATATTCGTAGAATGGATGAGTGGGCAAGTGGATCAAAATGTCTGAGATTATGGCCCGTTTCTGCAAGCAGGCTACGAAGCTTTCTCCATAGGCTTGTTACCTGTTGATGTAAAGCCCTTTTAGTCAAAGCCCTGCCTGGGCTCACCTGGTCGGTGAACATTGATTCCCTGGTTCCATTTGGCTGTGGTGACGCGGCATTGGCACGCTGGCCAGCTCCTTGTGGATTGGGGCTCTGTGAGCGTTTACCAGACCCCACACTCCCCAGGTTGGAGCAGCTTTCTCTTCTCTGATCCATAAAGCCAGGCCCGCCTACTCAGTTCCCTGTGAGCACCAAGCTCACAACCTATTTGTCCTTTGCCTTTCTTTCCTCTTTCCCTAGCCCTACCACTGCCATTCAGAAAGTATTTATTAAGCATCTACTATGTACAGGGCACCAGACCATGTACTTGAGCCATTGATCACATACTTTTTTTTTTTTTTTTGAGTTGGAATCTCGCTCTGTTGTCAGGCTGGAGTGCAGTGGCATGATCTCAGCTCACTGTAACCTCTGCCTCCCAGGTTCAAACGATTCTCCTGCCTCAGCCTCCCGAATAGCTGGGACTACAGGCATACATCACCACACCCAGCTAATTTTTGTATTTTTTAGTAGAAGCGGGGTTTCACCATGTTGGCCAGGATGGTCTCAATCTCTTGACCTTGTTATCCACCTGCCTTGGCCTCCCAAAGTGCTAGGATTACAGACAGGAGCCACCTTGCCTGGCCTTTTTTTTTTTTTTTTTTGGTGGCAGAGTCCCACTCTGTTGCCCAGGCTGGAGTGCAATGGTGCAATCTCAGCTCACTGCAACCTCCACCTCCTGGGTTCAAGCAATTTTCCTGCCTGAGCCTACCAAGTAGCTGGGACTACAGATATGTGCCACCATGGCTGCCTAAGTTTTTGTATTTTTAGTAGAGCCAGGGTTTCACCATGTTAGCCAGGATGGTCTTGACCTCCTGACCTCGTGATCTGTCCGTCTCAGCCTCCCAAAATGCTGGGATTACAGGCGTGAGCCACCATGCCTGGCCATCACATACCATCTTATATGACTTGAAGTATGTCATTTGGGCTTCCCCAACAACACTGTAAGCTCCTAGAGAGCAAGGGAGCTTGTCTTCTGCTGCTTCTGTCTGCTTTACAGCACCTACAGCAGAATCCAGCACGGTCGTGTCAGTAAATCCTTAGTGACTTTCTTTCTAGGCTCATGAGTTGAGTGTGAGCTCTTGCTCCAGGGAAGGATGAGAGCAAGGACAGTACACCTCAGTCGGCTGTGTGCTTTCAGTACAGACCTAATCTTGGGGCTCTTGCACTCCAGGGAGGGTGAAGGGGCAATGATCCCAGACCCTTTGGTTCTCCTTTATTCTTTCCATCCACAAAGAATTCCCCTCCTTCCACTCCCTGATCTTCCAAAGGCTCTTCCCCTCAGCAGCAACTGTGAAGAGCGAATAGCTTGGTAATCTGTGTATCGGCCTGTTGTTCTGCTTATTTTCTCTCTTTGTTCCCAATGCATTCAACCATGTCATTGTCACCCTCTGTTGTGAATTTCTGAACAGCAGAAGCTTGGACTAGGCCTCTTATCCTCACACAGTTTGGGAACTTCATAAATGCGTGTTGGTGATGATGATAGTGGGGGACATTGCAGGGTGAGGGCCTGGGGCCCCAGCGATGAATAGCAGTTGGGTTGTGTAATGCTCAGTGCCTTTCTTCTGCTGTTCTCAGCTTTCGTTTGCCTTCGGTTTCAGGCCCACCTGCCTTTCGCTGTCATCGGCAGCACAGAAGAACTGAAGATAGGCAACAAGATGATGAGGGCGCGACAGTATCCTTGGGGCACTGTGCAGGGTGAGTGAGTCTCCAGGAGAGGGGCAACACACAGGAAGCCCCTTTTGTCTCTTTGTCCCCAGCCACTATATGACAAGTTTCTAAATTGTCTCAAGTCTCTGCTCATTTGGCATGGGTCCCAAATAGCCATAGGAATCACTAGCAAACTAACTCTGGCTCTGTATCAGGATACTCTGATGAGAGCAAGCTCCTTCTGTCTCTAATGGGAAAAGTATTCCTAAAACACAAGGACTTGCAAGGTAGGAAGGAGTGCACCAGAAAGCATGTGTACTTGCCCAAGAAGGTTCACAGTAGCGTCGTTCATAATGACAAATAATTACAAACAATCCAGATATCCATTCAAATAGACTGAATAGTGGGAGAGTGGGAGGGGGATAAGGGTTTTTAAAAAACTACACGTTGGGGCTGGGCACGGTGGCTCACACCTGTAATCCCAGCACATTGGGAGGCCGAGGCGGGTGAATCACCTGAGGTCAGGAGTTCGAGACCAGCCTGGGCAACATTGAGAAACCCCCATCTCTACTAAAAACACAAAATTAGCTGGGCGTGGTGGTGCATTCCTGTAATCCCAGCTACTCAGGAGGCCAAGGCAAGAGAAGTGCTTGAACCCAGGAGGCAGAGGTTGCGGTGAGCCGAGATTGTGCTATTGACTCCAGCCTGGGCAACAAGAGCGAAACTCCATCTCAAAAAAGATAAAAACAATGAAAAACACTACATATTAGGGCTGGGCATGGTGGCTCACACCTGTAATCCTAGTACTTTGGGAGGCCGAGGCAGGCAGATCACCTGAGGTCAGGAGTTCAAGACCAGCCTGGACAACATGGCAAAACCCTGTCTCCACTAAAAATATAAAAATTAGCTGGCCGTGGTGGGTCATGCCTGTAATCCCAGCTACTCAGGAGGCTGAGGCAGGAGAATCGCTTGAACCCCAGGAGGCAGAGATTGCAGTGAGCCGAGATTGCATCACTGTACTCCAGCCTGGGCGACAGAGTGAGACTGTCTCAAAAAAAAGAAATACATATTGGGTATAATGCACACTTATATGATGGGTGCACCACACTTCACCACTATACAGTTTATCCATGTAACCAGAACCAAAAATACTCCAAAAAGCTATTGAAATTTAAAAAAATTAAAATAACATTTTAAACAATTATAATTATTTTTAAAATTGTAATTTTTTTTTTTTTTTTTTTGAGACGGAGTTTCGCTCTTGTTACCCAGGCTGGAGTGCAATGGTGCGATCTCGGCTCACCGCAACCTCCGCCTCCTGAGTTCAGGCAATTCTCCTGCCTCAGCCTCCTGAGTAGCTGGGACTACAGGCACGCGCCACCATGTCCAGCTCATTTTTGTATTTTTAGTAGAGACGGGGTTTCACCATGTTGACCAGGATGGTCTCGATCTCATGACCTCATGATCCACCCGCTTCGGCCTCCCAAAGTGCTGGGATTACAGGCTTGAGCCATTGCGCCCGGCTAAAATTATAATCTTTAACATAAAGTTTAAATACCTAAATATTTAAAAAATACTGCAGAATATTCATATAATGGGGTATTATATAACAACAAAAATGAATTAACTATAGTTATATCTCCATGAATATATCTCAGAAACATAGTATTGAGCTAAATAAATCATAAAAAAATACAAACTGTTGGACCAGGTGCAGTGGCTCTTGCCTATAATCCCAGCACTTTGAGAGGCCAAGGCAGGAGGAGCACCTGAGGTCAGGAGTTCAAGACCAGCCTGGCCAACATGGTGAAACCCCCATCTCTACTAAACATACAAAAAAAATTAGCCAGGCGTGGTGGCATGTGCCTGTAGTCTCAGCTACTCAGGAGGCTGAGGCAGGAGAATCACTTGAACCTGGGAGGTGGAGGTTGCAGTGAGCTAAGATTGTACCACTGCACTCCAGCCTGGGTGACAAAGCAAGACTCAAAAAAAAAAAGTAAGAAAGAAAAAAATACATACCGTTGGATTCCCTTTGTATGTATTCCAAAAGGAGGCAAAACTAAACAAGATATATATATTTTTAGGAATGTATACATAAGAGGTGAAACTATTAAGAAAAAGAAAGGAATGATATCCCCAAAGTCAAGAGAGGGGTTAAGTCTCATTGCCAGGGGAGTGAGGGAATAGAGAGGCAAGAGATTGGGAAGGGGCACTCAGGGGCTTCCAAGGTACTGGTAATGTTTAACCTGAGTTGTTGACACATTGGTGTTACTTTTTCAAAAATTTGTTAAATTGCACATATACATTTCATGTTCTCTTTTGTATGTATGATTATTTCACAATTGAAAAGCAATCATTTATATTGTATTACACGCAGGGAAGTTCCTTCTGGGATCTGCCTGACGTATGTTAACTTACCCTCGGGGCTAGTCGGTTTAATGGGTAAGACAAGGCCTAGGACAGTGCTGTAGGCAGAAGAGGTCTCTGGTCGTCAGAGTCTCCAGCTAGAAACTGGACTGTGGCCTATAGGGGCATCGTGTGAAAGAGTGGCTGGTTCTCTGTAAACTCATCCCTACCATTAAGGAAACACCTGAAAGTGGGCGGCGAGTTGTCCACATGACATATGAAGGCTGGCGTGTTTTAGGACCACCCACAGACCCACTGGCAACAGCTGGATTCCCATAGGTAGGCCAAGCCTGGTTGTCAGAGCTATGTTACATCTGGTCTCTGCCATTCGGAGCCGGGGGTGCTCCCCTAGGAATGTTTGCGAATGGTTTCTGGACCCACAGGCCCACCCTGAGAATGGATTTGGGGTCTGAGAAACAGGAACCTGAAGTGAGATGAGGAGAAGCCAGTAGACATGGTTCCAGTGACTGACTTCATCTGACGTGGACTACCCTGAACCTAACCAAAAAAGGGGATTTTGAAAGGTTTTCTTGTAAGTCTGAGTTGACTGTTCTGCTTCAATGAGGAAGAAGTTGACTATTGCTTAGGCAGCCTACAGGGGCCTTGGAGTCGCTCCTTCTGACTGACCACCAGAGATCACCGTCCAGAGACGGAGGAGGAGATGGCATCTAGCATAGCCCTGAGATGTTGTCTTACTGATGTTGTCTTTAATATTAGCCTGTGTTCTATGACAGCAGGGGCCTTTATTCCTAATGCAGTGGGTCTGAAGCAGAGGGATTATGTGAGCTGATTTGGGCTTTGGAAAGATTACTCTAATGACCACAAGGCAGTCTGCTTCAACCACGGCTGACTGCTCATCCCAGACCCCCTCTCTGCCCCCACTACCCTCTTCCAGACCCTGTAAGACAGAATCTGGGGTGTTCCAATATTTTCCAGATGTTGAAAAATCTGGCCTGTTCATCACTTCAGACACCATTTTTCCTACTTGGTCAAGCCAAATACCACCATCCGACATGGTGAAGACACACCTGTAGCCAGCCACCTTGCCAAAGTGCTGTTCATGACTTGGTCCATCCAGAAATCGATTTTGCTATGACTTGGTCCACGTCTGTCATTCTTGACCACTGCCCAAAATGCACACCTTTGCTTGCACCCTTTTGAGGAGGAGGCTTGTTCACACAGGCCAGAAAGTGGGGTCCCCTTGCTCCTAGTCACCATTGCTACTGTCAGGCCATTATCTACCCTGTAAAGAAACTACCTCCTTGGAAGCTTCTACATCCAGGTGGGCCGTGCCTGTGGTCCACACCCCTCCTTGTCACTGTCATCTATCAATATCCTAATTCTTTCCCCTTATTCTTTGGAGGCTTTGTCACGTGGTTATAGTCTTTGCCTCCCCTACATTGCCTGGGTTTGAACCCTAACTCTGCAACTTACTAGTTACACAACCTTGCCTGACCTCATTGACACCTTACAAGCACCATTCCCTTCTCTGCCTGATAAATTCCTATTCTTCCTTCCAGAGTCATCTTAGGGGTTTTCTCTTCGGTGAAGTCTTCACTTTCCCAGGAGCTCTTAGGCCCCCCTCTTCTGAGCTTTCATTGCAACTTGGCTTTCCCTCCATTTTTGTCATTTTGCATTGAATTGTATTTGTCTGTTTGCATCTATTCTTCCTCTAAAATGTAAGCTCCTAAGAGCAAGATTCCATGACTTCATTTCTGAATTCCCTGTGCCTCACACATACTGGGAACAGATATTCCACAAATATTGATTGGATGGTTGGTTGGATAGATGGATGGACGGATAGATGGATGGATGAATGGATGGATGGACATATGGGTGGACTGATGGATGGGTGGATGGATAGATGATGAATGGATAGATGGATGGACGAATGGGTGGATGGATAGATGCATATGTGCTGATGTCCTATAAGTGGTGCAGACCAAACATTCTTTTGAGGGTTCTGACTGCCGAATTTGGATTGTGGTGCTACTGACTGTGTTAATAAGTATTTTTATGATATCACAGTTTTTTATTACTGCCATTTTTGTAACCTTTCATTTGCATTTTCAGTAGAAAAGAGAGGAATAAATTCACAGGATCTAAATACACAGCTTGCAAGGCAACACCACTGTTAGACATTTTGCCTCTCGTTTCATCCATTTCTGCTTCTGCTGGCCTTCCTTTCAACATACTTTCAATACCCCAAACCCCGCTATGCAGTTGAAAACGAGGCCCACTGCGACTTTGTGAAGCTGCGTGAGATGCTGATTCGGGTCAACATGGAGGATCTGCGGGAGCAGACCCACACCCGGCACTATGAGCTGTATCGCCGCTGTAAGCTGGAGGAGATGGGCTTCAAGGACACCGACCCTGACAGCAAACCCTTCAGGTACCACTCCTGCCAGCCCAGCCCAGACCAGCTCAGCTCAGCCCACCCATGCGGTGTGGAAGCCTTGCCCTGGAGGATTCACAGGGGAGGCCAGACACGGGTGCTAAGACCTCGAGGAGCAGGGTGGCTCACTTGCCAGTTGTGCTTGCCTGTGCACCCTCTGCCTCTGCACGCCTGCCAGGAGAGCTGTGGGGCACAGGCTTGGAAAGCAAGCCTTGCTTTTAAGGGCAAGCAAAGGGAGGAGGCCCAGAGGACCAGCAAGGCTGATCACCACACACACACACACACACACACACACACACACAACACACACACACACGCACACACGCACACACACACACACACACACACACATGCATGCATCCTGGACAACTCCAAGCAGCTGCGCTGGAGGGGATCCCTAAGCTGAGGCCCTGTTCCACAGGGTGGCAGTTTGTAACTGTTCTCTGCCCCTCTTTCTTCATCAAGTGCCTCAGACAGGTTTCCAGTCTGTTCTTTACCCACCTCCCTATTCTCAAACCCAGATAGGACTAGGTAGCAATTCCTTGGCTGCATTGATGAACTGCAGGCTCTTCAGTGGTTGTCCTTAGTGTCTGCATTCAAGTGCAAGTTCTGTTTTGACCATAGGATGTTGATTATCACTGGCATCTTTCTCAAATCAGAATGCTTGGAGAGAAGGGGAATGTTTTTGAAAGCAGGTTATTATGCAGAGAGGAGTGGTATGCCAAGTAGATGCGTCTGATCTCTATGCATGATGTGTGAAATCAGCCCCACAGTTGAAATTACCACGTGGTGCCCTTTATTGTGGTCAGGCATTAATAAGCAAGTGAGGGAGATGTCTACCGGTTAAAAAGACTTTCAACAAGCCTCTGAGATCTTACACTACCTGTTCATAGCCTAAAGCTGGCCTGGGAGCAGACCCTAACCAGTCCCTTGGGGATACTTGCTTCAAGAGGGACAGGCTGATGCCCTCTACTGACAGGTGGGGCCAGGGGCCACTGGCGCACCTGGGGTTGGGGGAAGGCATGCTTGTCTCTTTCTGGTGGGAGCTGCCTGGCTCTTCCCCACCCGCAGCTTTCATCTGCATTTGTAGAGGAGTAGGTGTGCCCCCACCTGGTCATTTGGTCTCCTTCCCTCCATCCTGAATACCTGTTTCCTGTGTCTTCGCTTTCTTCACTCCTTCTCTGCCAGCTCCTTCCCATGCTGCATGTAAGCATTCTTGTGCTAAAGAAACTCTCTTAACCCTGCTCTTTCTTACCAGCCTCTGCCCTGTCAAGAGGTTCTTGACAGGATGAGAAGGAGAAAGAGTTGTTCTATATTTACTGGTTCCTCTTCCCCATCTCTCATTCATTCTTCAACCCAGTACAATCTGGCTTCTGCCCCCAGCATAACCACTAAAATGCCTCTCTCCAAGGCCAGGAATCTCAGACTTGCAGCCAAGTTCAGTGTGGCCTTTGGGTTCCATCTTACTTGATCTCAACACAGCACATTATGCCATTCCCCACTGCTCCTTGAAATGCTCTCTGCCTTTGGCTTTTCTAGCACTTGCCTGGCTGATTCTGTTCCTCTCTCCTGCTGTCTTCTTAGCCTCCTTTGCAGGCTCATTTTCTTCACCTTACTCCTTTAAATGTTGATATACCCCCTGGGGCTCTTTCCTAGGGCCTCTGCTCCTTTCACTTTCTGTTCTCTGCAGCATTCTTTCACTCTCACAAAACCCTGATTACCGCCTAGAAGTAGATGACTCCCAAGCTAGTTTTACTTCTGAGGTCTAAACCCATTAAGCCATTGTATCCTGGAAATTCCCACTCAGACATCCCATAGAGGACCTCCCTGAAAATCAAGCTGTGAACAATCAAATTCATCTTCTTCCCTCTTAACCATGTTTCTCCAACATTCCCTGTTGCCATTCATGATACCAACAACCACCTGGTTGCCCAAGGATAATCAGAATTATCTTGGGCTCCTCCCAAGTCCGGGGAGTTCTGCTTCCCCTACTGCTCCCTCCATCCCCTCCCAGCCCTTAACATTAAGATTCTGTCACTTTTTTTTTTTTTTTTTTTTTTTTTTTTTGAGACAGAGTCTTGCTCCGTCGCACAGGCTGGAGTGCAATGGCGCGATCTTGGCTCATTGCAACCTGCACCTCCTGGGTTCAAGCAAGTCTCCTGCCTCTGTCTCCCAAGTACCTGGGGCTACAGGCGCCTGCCACCACACCCGGCTAATTTTTTTTTTTTTTTTTTTTTTTTTGAGAAAGAGTCTTGCTCTGTCACCAGGCGCCAGGCTGGAGTGCAATGGTGCGATCTCTGCTCACTGCAACCTCCACCTCCCAGGTTCAAGCAATTCTCCTGCCTCTGCCTCCTGAGTAGCTGGGACTACAGGCGCATGCTACCACAGCCAGCTAATTTTTGTATTTTTTAAGTAGAGATGGGGTTTCACCATGTTGGCTAGGATGGTCTCGATCTCTTGAGCTCGTGATCCACCTGCCTCGGTCTCCCAAAGTGCTGCTATTACAGGCGTGAGCCACTGTGCCCGGCCTAATTTTTTAATTTTTAGTAGAGATAAGGCTTCACTATGTTGGCCAGACTGGTCTCAAACTCCTGACCTCAAGTGAGCCACCTGCCTCGGCCTCCCAAAATGCTGGGATTACAGGCGTGAGCCACCGCCCCCTGCCAAGATCCTGTCACTTCTTACTTGGATTGATGGAAAATCTGTCCTTCCCACAACACAGCCAGAATGGTCCTTCTCATTTTCAAATTGGATCTGGTATGACTTCCTACTTTAAAACCATGCAGTGCATACATGTCCAGTTTTAAATATGGCATCCAAAGCTGTTCTCTTCCACCAGGCTCAGGAACTTCGTCTCCCTCTACTCCACCACTACCATGGTGCTCTTTGGCTGTGTTGAACCATGCCTGGCTCCCCAAGAATGTCATTCTCTCTCCACATGTGCTTTCTTACATGCCGCCCTATTTGGAGCACAGTTCCACCTCTTCTTTACCAGGCTATCTCCTTTCTTTCTTTCTTTCTTTCTTTCTTTCTTTCTTTCTTTCTTTCTTTCTTTCTTTCTGTGTGTGTGTGTGATGGAGTCTCACTCTGCCGCCCAGGCTGCAGTGCAAGTGGAGTAATCTCTGCTCACTGCAACCTCCGCAGGTTCAAGCAATTGTCATGCCTCAGCACCCCGAGTAGCTGGGTCTACAGGTGCCCACCAGCATGCCTAGCTAATTTTTTTGTATTTTTAGTAGAGACAGGGTTTCACCATGTTGGCCAGGCTAATCTCAAACTCCTGACCTCAGGTGACCCACCTGACTTGACTTCCTGGAGTGCTCGGCTTCCACTGCGCCCAGCCTCCTATTTCTTTAAAAATTAGCTCAGGCTGGCTGGGTGCAGTGGCTCATGCTGGTAATCCCAGGACTTTGGGAGGCAAAGGTGGGTGGATCATGAGGTCAAGGGATGGAGACCATCCTGGCCAACATGGTAAAATCCTGTCTCTATTAAAAATACAAAAGTTAACTGGGCATGGTGGTGCATGCCTGTCATCCCAGCTACTCCAGAGGCTGAGGCAGGAGAATCTCTTGAACCTGGGAGGTGGAGGTTGTAGTGAGCCAAGATCGTGCCACTGCACTGCAGTCTGGTGACAGAGTGAGACACTGTCTCAAAAGAAAAAAAAAAAAAAAAAAAAACAAGAAAGAAAGAAAAAGAAGTTCAGGCCAGGTGCATCTCCCATTAGAACATGAGTTCCTTGATGGCAGTTATGGTGGCTGCTGGCTCTAGAGGTTGAGTGACTAGCATCATGTCAATTAGTACTGTGTCTAGCACATATGGAGTCTCCTCAAGCATTTGTTGAAATAGTTCATTAATGTGGTCAGTTTCCGAGCCAGGGCCTGGCAGCATTGTGCAGTAGGAAGACCCTGATAAAGAGACAGGAGACCCAGCTTCTGGTCAAAGGTCTGCCTCTAACTAGCTGTGGAGCCTTGAGCAAGACACCTCACCTCTCTGGGCATCAGTTTTCTCATGTGTAGAACAAGAGTATAAAACCAGATATTCTGAGTCTCTCCAGTTCACTAGGGTTTTCCCATCCCCCTCCAGAAGCGCTGTGGGCATGCTAGCATGGGCCAAGCCAGGTGCCCACAGCTTTGTGGTTCTGTTTTTGCACCGGGCTCACAATTGGGGAAGGGAGAATGGAGGAACCCAGGGAGGATCTTTGGGGCCACTTTTATCAAATAGGAGCCATTCCAAAGGAAGAGGAATTAACCTGACCGTGTTCGCAGTTTACAGGAGACATATGAGGCCAAAAGGAACGAGTTCCTAGGAGAACTCCAGAAAAAAGAAGAGGAGATGAGACAGATGTTCGTCCAGAGAGTCAAGGAGAAAGAAGCGGAGCTCAAAGAGGCTGAGAAAGAGGTAAATGTGAGCCTGGTGATTATTAAAACATCAAGAAACAACAGTTGTTATGAGGCTGTAGAGAAATAGGAATACTTTTACACTGTCGGTGTGAATGTAAATTAGTTCAACCATTGTGGAAGACAGTGTGGTGATTCCTCCAAGACCTGAAACCAGAAATACCATTTGACCCAGCAATCCTATAGATCATTCTATTATAAAGATACATGCACACCTATGTTCACTGCAACACTATTCACAATAGCAAAGACATGGAATCAACCCAGATGCTCATCAATGATAGACTGGATAAAGAAAATGTGGTACATATATACCATGGAATACTATGCAGCCATGAAAAGGAATGAGGGGATGTCCTTTGCAGGGACATGGATGGAGATGGGAGCCATTATCCTTAGCAAACTAACACAGGAACAGAAACCCAAACGTCAGGCCAGGGGCTGTGGCTCACACCTGTAATCCCAACACTTTGGGAGGCTGAGGCAGGCGGATCAACTGTGGTCAGGAGTTCGAGACCAGCCTGGCCAACATGGTGAAACCCTGTCTCTACTAAAAGTACTACAATTAGCCAAGTGTGGTGGTGCATGCCTGTAGTCCCAGCTACTTAGGAGGCTGAGGCAGGAGAATCGCTTGAGTCTGGGAGGCAGAGGTTGCAGTGAGCCAAGATTGTGCCACTGCACTCCGACCTGGGTGACAGAGTGAGACTCCATCTCAAAAAGAAAACCAAACACTGCAGGTTCTCACTGATAAGTGAGAGCTAAATTATGAGAACACATGGACACAGGGAGGGGAATAACACATACTGGGGCCTGTCATGGGGACAGGGGGAGGGAGAACGTTGGGATAAATAACTAATGCATTGGAGGCGTACTACCTAGGTGATGAGTTGATAGGTACAGCAAACCACCGTGGCACACGTTTACCTATGTAACAAACCTGCATATCTGGCACATGTGCCCTGGAACTTAAAGTTAAAAAGAAAATGTGAGCCTAGGTGCCAGGCAGGAAGAGAAAGGAGGCTGAACATGGCATGGAAACCCATGATGGGCTTCTGCCTTGGGAGAACAGCCTTGTAGCCTCTGGGTAGGAATGGGGCTCAGCCTCTGTAGCCTTGCCTTGGCTGGCACAGAGGAAGCTGTGAGAACTGTGTCTCCTTGACCACCTCATTTCTAAGGCTGGGTTGTTTTCCCATCGTGTTACTTAATTCTCTAGAGCATCGCTGTCCCATATGGTAGCCGTTAGTCATATGTGACTATTTAATTTAAAAAAAAATTTTTTTTAAACTTTTATGTTTTTTTTTTTTTTTTTGAGACGGAGTTTCGCTCTTGTTACCCAGGCTGGAGTGCAATGGCGCGATCTCGGCTCACCGCAACCTCCGCCTCCTGGGTTCAGGCAATTCTCCTGCCTCAGCCTCCTGAGTAGCTGGGATTACAGGCACGCGCCACCATGCGCAGCTGATAAATTTTTTTATATTTTATTTTTAATTGACAATAATTGTATATATTATACAATTATTTGGCCTCCCAAAGTGCTGGGATTGAGCCAAGTGCTGGGTTTACAGGTGTGAGCCACTGCACCTGGCCCACAGTATTCTTGGGTTTCTGGTTCTATTCAGGACTAGTTAAGCCTCCCTTTAGTTAGGCTGAGGTGTCTGGACTCATTCCATGTCATAAAGTCCTTTTATTTCCTTCCACGTCCAAAGCCAACGTGATGTTTTGATATATGTTTACATTGTGGAACGCTTACATCAAGCAAATTAGCAAATGGATCATCATCTCACAAACTTACCTTTTCTTGTGGTAAAAACATTTTAAATCTACTCTTTTTGGCTGGGCATAGTGGTTCACACCTGTAATCCTAGCACTTTGAGAGGCCAAGGCAGGAGAATCACTTGAGGCCAGGAATTTGAGGCCAGCCTGGGGAAAAAAAAAAAAAAAAAAGTGAGACCCCCATCTCTGCAAAAAAAAAAAAAAAAAAAAAAAAAAAAATCAGCTGGGAAGGGTGGCACATGCCTGTATCCCAGCTACTAGGGAGCCTGAGGTAGGAGAATCACTTGAGCCAGGAGCTCGAGTCTGCATGTATGATCATAAGCTATGATCATACCACTGCACTCGGGCCTGGGTGACATAACAAGACCCTGTCTCAATCAATCAATCAATCAATCAATCAGTGAAATCTACTCTTTTAGCAATTTCAAAATATATAATAAAATTTAGCCGGGCGCGGTGGCTCAAGCCTGTAATCCCAGCACTTTGGGAGGCCGAGGCGGGTGGATCACAAGGTCAAGAGATCGAGACCATCCTGGTCAACATGGTGAAACCCCGTCTCTACTAAAAATACAAAAAAAATAGCTGGGCATGGTGGTGCGTGCCTGTAATCCCAGCTACTCAGGAGGCTGAGGCAGGAGAATTGCCTGAACCCAGGAGGCGGAGGTTGCGGTGAGCCAAGATCGCGCCATTGCACTCCAGCCTGGGTAACAAGAGCGAAACTCCGTCTCAAAAAAAAAAAATAAATAAATAAATAAAATTTAAAACTCAGTTCGTCAATCATGTTAGCCATGTTTCAAAAGCTCACCCCTCAGGCACCTAGTGACTAATACTAAACAGCAGAGATACAGAACATTTCTGTTGTCACAGAAAGCTCTACTGGGGCCAGGTGTGGTGGCTCATGCCTGTAATCCCAGCACTTTGGGAGTCCAAGGCAGGCAGATCACTTGAGGCCAGGAGCTCGAGAGCAGCCTGGCCAACATGGTAAAACTCCATCTCTACTAAAAATACAAAAAAATTAGCTGGGTATGGTAGCGCGTACCTGTAATCCCAGCTATTCAGGAGGCTGAGGTGAGAGAATCACTTGAATCAGGAAGCAGAGGCTGCAGTGAGCTAAAATCGCACCACTGCACTCTAGCCTGGGCAACGGAGCAAGACTCCGCCTCCAAAAAAAAAAAAAAAAAAAAGAAAGAAAGCCCTATTGAGCAGTGCTGCTACAGAGTTAGGCCTTTGGGATTGGGTGTGAGCTAGTTCTTCTTCTTCTTCTTCTTCTTTTTTTTTTTTTTTTGAGGCAGTTTCGCTCTTGTTGCCCAGGCTGGAGTGCAATGGTGCGATCTCAGCTCACTGCAGCCTCCATCTCCCAGGTTCAAGCAAATCTCCTGCCTCAGCCTCCCAAGTAGCTGGGATTACAGGCATGCGCCACCACGCCTGGCTAATTTTTGTACTTTTAGTAGAGACGGTGTTTCACCAAGTTGGCCAGGCCGGTCTCGACCTTCTGACCTCAGGTGAACCACCTGCCTCGGCCTCCCAAAGTGCTGGGATGACAGGCATAAGCCACTGCACCTGGCCATTCTTTTTCTTCTTCCTGGGAGTTTGGAGCTCAGCATGGACAACTGATCACTTTCTTGGCTATTCTGCCCCATCCTAACTTCTCTGATGGCTGTGGGGCAAGATGGTCTCGGGTAGTCCTACGTACTTTGCTGAAACCTAAGACAGCTATTATTGTTCCCATTCCTTTGGATATTCTGTTCCATTTCATTTTAGAAATAAAGAAACATTGGCCGGGCATGGTGGCTCACACCTGTAATTCTAGCACTTTGGGAGGCCGAGGCAGGTGGATCTTGAGGTCAGGAAATCAAGACCATCCTGGCCAATGTGGTGAAACCCCATGTCTACTAAAATTACAAAAAATTAGCTGGGCATGGTGATGCATGCCTATAATCCCAGCTACGCAGGAGGCTGAGGCAGGAGAATCACTTGAACCCAGGAGGTGGAGGTTGCAGTGAGCCAAGATTGTGCCACTGCACTTCAACCTGGGCAACAAGAGTGAAACTCTGTCTCTCTCTCTCTTTTTTTTTTAAGACAGGTTTTCACCATGTTGGTCAGGCTGGTCTTGAACTCCCGACCTCAGGTGATCCCACCCGCCTTGGCCTCCAAAGTGCTTGGATTACAGGCATGAGCCACTACACCCGGCCTCTGCTGGGTTTTTTAAGTAAGGGATTTTCATTACTGAAGCTATGCCTAAGCGCATGTAGTTAGTCTTCTATCCCATGGCCTTGCCTCTAAGGTCTCCTCTAGCAGCCCAGCTCCTGCTGCCAGATTAATTGGCCTAAGGTACAGTCTGGGTCATGTCAGCCATTGCTTCACCTCTCTGCACCTCAAAACCCTCAACTATAAAGAAAGGAAGTACTTGGTTGGGCACGGTGGCTCACGCCTGTAATCCCAGGACTTTGGGAGGCCGAGGCAGGTGGATCACCTGAGGTCAGGAGTTTGAGACCAGCCTGGACAACATGGTGAAACACTGTCTCTACTAAAAAATATAAAAAGTAGCCAGGCATGGTGGAGGGCACCTGTGATCACAGCTACTTGGGAGGCTGAGGCAGAAGAATTACTTGAACCCAGGAGGCGGAGGTTGCAGTGAGCTGAGATTGCACCACTGCACTCCAGCCTGGGCAACAAGAGTGAGACTGTCTCAAAAAAAAAAAAAAGGAAAAGAAAGAAAGAAAAAGAAAGGAAGCACTTAATTACTTCACGAGTCTCTTCCACATTTAACCTGTTGTACTCTCAAGGGTTGTCACCAAAGCCCATGACAAGGGTATCGATTTTTTCAGTTTCACTGAAAAAAAGTGAGACAGGTGCCTTGGCTCAGGCCCATAATCCCAGCACTTTGCAAAGACAAGGCGGGAGGATTGCTTGAGCCCAGTAGTTCAAGACCAGCCTGGGCAACATAGTGAGACTCCATATTAAAAATACAAAAAATTAGCCAGGTATGGTGGCACGTGCCTGTAGTCCCAGCTATCCAGGAGGCTGAGGTGGGAGGATTGCTTGAGCTGAGAGATTGAGGCTACTGCATTCCAGCCTGGGTTTCAGAGTGAGACTCTGTCTCAATTAAAAAAAAAAAAAAGAAAAAAAAATATCAGCACTTTTAGGAGGTGAAGTGAAGGGATCTCAAAGACAAATGTATAAAAGTACAATGAACAAAAGCCAGGTTAAGGCAACTGATAGGCAGCCCAAATGACTAGTAAAAGCTGGCTTATACAGCAGGTCTGTCACTCACCTACCTAAGTGACAGTGTCAAATACCCACAAGACCCGGAAAACTAACTCCTTCATGGTATGCTGCAGTGCTACAGAATCCTAAACTCTCTAAAAAAGAAAAAAAAGAAAAAAAAAAATCCTAAACTCTCTCCTGAATCCATGAAAGAAAGTGAAATTTTGCTCACTCTGCTCTTACTGTTCAGCGTAGTTTATTGCATTCTAGTCTCCTGTGCCTCCACTTATCAAAATGGCATGCCAGAATATTCTTTTGTGGTTTTTTTTTTCCCCCGAGACAGAGTCTCGCTTTGTTGCCCAGGCTGGAGTGCAGTGGTGCGATCTCGGCTCACTGTAAGCTCTGCCTCCCAATTCAAGCAATTCTCCTGCCTGAGCCTCCCGAGTAGCTGGGATTACAGGTACACGCCCCTATGCCTAGCTCATTTTTGTATTTTTAGTAGAGACGAGGTTTCACCATGTTGGGCAGACTGGTCTGGAACACCTGACCTTGTAATCCACCCACCTCAGCCTCCCAAAGTGCTGGGATTGAGCCTAGTGCTGGGATTACAGGTGTGAGCCACTGCGCCTGGCCCACAGTATTCTTGGGTTTCTGGTTCTATTCAGGACTAGTTAAGCCTCCCTTTAGTTAAGCTGAGGTGTCTGGACTCATTCCATGTCATAAAGTCCTTTTATTTCCTTCCACGTCCAAAGCCAAGTATTTCCATCAACTGGCTTTGCCATTACTGAAGTTTTCTCTGCGATCCATGGTGATCCTCCCTGATTGCAGGGGTTAAGAAAAGACAGGGGTACCTTACATATAAGAGGTCCTGTTACCTAATGCTCTAAATACTGGGTTGACCTTAGTCAAATTCCTTACTTCTCAGACCTTCTGTTTCCTCATAAAATGGAGATCATAACAGAACCTACCTCATAGGGTTGTGGTAACAATTAAATGAATAAATATACATAAAGAGCTTATAAAAGTCAGTGCTTAGCCTGTAATAATTACTCAGTTTTTTTTTTTTTTTTTTTTTGGAGATGGAGTCTTGCTCTGTTGCCCAGGCTGGAGTGCAATGGTGCGATCTCAGCTCCCTGCAACCTCCACCACCCAGGTTCAGGCAATTCTCCTGCCTCAGCCCCCTGAGTAGCTGGGACTACAGGCATGTGCCACAATGCCTGGCTAATTTTTGTATTTTTAGTAGAGACAGTGTTTTACCATGTTGGCCATGCTGATCTCGAACTCCTGACCTCAAGTGATCCGCCTGCCTCAGCCTCCCAAAGTGCTGGGATTACAGGCCTGAGCCACTGTGCCAGACCAGCACTCAGTAAATGTTCTGTTATGATAATTGATGTTATTATTAACCATGTGGGGTAGCTATGGGGACTCTTTTTTTTTTTTTTTTTTGAGATGGAGTCTCCCTCTGTTGCCCAGGCTGGAGTGCAGTGGTGCAATCTTGGCTCACTGCAACCTCTGCCTCCTGGGTTCAAGCAATTCTCCTGCCTCAGCCTCCCAAGTAGCTGGGACTACAGACATGTGCCACCAGGCCCGACCAATTTTTGTATTTTTAGTAGAGATGGGTTTCACCATATTGGCCAGGTTGGTCTCCAACTCCTGACCTCGCAATCCACCCATCTTGGCCTCCCAAAGTGCTGGGATTACAGGTGTGAGCCACCGTGCCCGGCCTATGAGGACTCTTTTTAACAAAATGTCTGACTAAAGACAATACAGTGTTCCTTTACCATATTCAGGAGCAGATACTTGGAGATAAAATGGCAGGAGGAGAGAACGATCCAGAGTATGGTGCCTTTGGTGCCATCATGGCAATTCCCGACAGAAATGCCTCCTGAGGTTTCAGGGTCCTGCAGGGTCACAGCCTTACTGGTCCCCAGCCTTACTGGTCACAGCCTTACTGGTCCCACTCTGGGCTTGGCCAGACTGGGGGCTGCTCACAGGGGACCGTCTCCAATCTCCCTGTGCTTCCCTGCCAGCTGCACGAGAAGTTTGACCGTCTGAAGAAACTGCACCAGGATGAGAAGAAGAAGCTGGAGGATAAGAAGAAATCCTTGGATGATGAAGTGAATGCTTTCAAACAGAGAAAGACGGCAGCCGAGCTGCTCCAGTCCCAGGGTTCCCAGGCTGGAGGCTCACAGACTCTGAAGAGAGACAAAGAGAAGAAAAAGTAAGTAGCAGGCTGCTCTGGGGTGGTTCCTTCTCTCTCCTCCTGCTCATCCTCCCGGGGCAGGACGTGGCACCTGAAGGGGCTGAGGACTGGTGCCCAGAGGTGAGCTGCGGGCTGTCAGATTGGTTGGGGCACCTATAACTGGTCTCAGCATCCCTGTGGGATCTTTGGATTCCCTGAGTTTGGGGAGCTGAGAGTAGGGGAGGGATGTGGTCCCGGAGGCCCAGCCCATCCATCCAGCTTGCTTAGGAAAGCCCTGAAAACTCAAGGCCCATAGGAGCGGAAGGAAAAGGAGAGGAAAAGCAAATGGAGAGTGAAGGAGCAGAAGGGAGGAAAAAAAATGAGAAGGGCAGCAATATAAGAAAGAGAGGAACGCCGGGCGCGGTGGCTCAAGCCTGTAATCCCAGCACTTTGGGAGGCCGAGGCGGGTGGATCACGAGGTCAAGAGATCGAGACCATCCTGGTCAACATGGTGAAACCCCGTCTCTACTAAAAATACAAAAAATTAGCTGGGCGTGGTGGCGCGTGCCTGTAATCCCAGCTACTCAGGAGGCTGAGGCAGGAGAATTGCCTGAACCCAGGAGGCGGAGGTTGCGGTGAGCCGAGATCGCGCCATTGCACTCCAGTCTGGGTAACAAGAGCGAAACTCCGTCAAAAAAAAAAAAAAGAAAGAGAGAAACAAGGCTGGGTGCAGTGGCTCACGCCTATAATCCCAGAACTTTGGGAGGCCGAGGCAAGCAGATCACTGGAGATCAGGAGTGTGAGACCAGCCTGACCTACACGGTGAAACCTTGTCTCTAATGAAAAAAAAAACCAGAAAGTAGCCCAGTGTGGTGATGCACGCCTGTAGTCCCAGCTACTCAGGAGGCTGAGGCAGGAGAATCACTTGACCCCGGGAGGTGGAGGTTACAGTGATCTGAGATGACACCACTGCATTCCAGCCAGGGCAATGGAGCGAGACTCCATCTCAAAAAAAAAAAAAGAAAAGAAAGAGAAACAGAAAGAAGTACAGATATGGGCCAGGCGTGGTGGCTCACACCTGTAATCCCAGCACTTTGGGAGGCCAAGGCAAGTGGATCACTTGAGTTCAGGGGTTCAAGACCAGCCTGGCCAACATGATGAAACCCCGTCTCTACTAACAATACAAAAAATTAGCAAGGTGTGGTGGCACATGCCTGTAATCCCAGCTACTTGGGAGGCTGAGGCAGGAGAATTGCTTGAACCCAGGAGGCAGAGGTTGCAGTGAGCCGACATCACGCCATTGCACTCCAGCCTGGGTGACAGAGTGGGACTCTGTCTCAGAAAAGAAAAAAGAAGTGCAGATACAGAGTAGTGGAAGAAAGAGAAAGCCTTTAGCAGAAACTCTGTGCACCCTCTCCCCACCCCTGCCCTATATCTGAGGTTGCTCACCTCTCCACCCTGCCTCAGTTCTTACTTGCTGCAGCCAACCGAATTTAACTGCTGCCACTGAAGGCTGCAGCCCAGCCCTGATTTCCCATCCCTTTGTGATCCCTCACTGCTGGCTGCTTAGTTCTGCCCAGCCTGGGGTGCTGAGAACTTACGAGGGAGCCCTCAGATGCCAGTGTACCTGCATGTGCCCCATCCTCAGTCTGGGGAATGATTTTAAGACTTCCCATCTCCTCTGGTACTAGAACATGGGCTCCTGGATACCATGTGGGTCAATAATCCTCACCCAACCCATCTCTGCTTGCTGAAGTTACCCATTCCTCATCCCAGAACCAGAGAAAAGTATTTCCAACAGGATCTAGAAAACCCTCTGGGTGCCCTTGTACCCTGCAGTTGTTTCTGCAGTGTGACTAGAGGAGCTCCCAGGTGGACTGTTCAGCAGTGTCTTTACTAAAGGGTACTGAGGATGCAAAAGATGTCCATGGTCATTGCCTTCTGTTTTCAGCCACTTGTTCCTGGACTTCACTATTGGATATTTTGCCAGAAGGAAGAAACACCTTCCTTTCCTCTGTCTTATCACTTAGAAATAACATGGTAACTTTTGCATAACAGTAAACTATGTTATATTTGAAGGCACTCAGCTTTGCAATCCAATTACTCTTTATTCAAATGTGTAATTTGAACATCTTGGCCAGGTATGGTGGCTCACGCCTGTAATCCCAGCACTTTGGGAGGCTGAGGCAGGTGCATCACTTGAGGTCAGGAGTTCGAGACCAGCCTGGGCAACATGGTGAAACCCTGTCCCTACTAAAAATACAAAAATTAGCTGGGCATGTTGGTGCACACCTGTAGTCCCAGCTACTTGGGAGGCTAAGGCAGGAGAATCACTTGAGCCTGGGAGGCGGAGTTTGCAGAAAGCCAAGATCATGCCACTGCACTGTAGCCTAGGTGACAGAGACTTTGTCTCAAAGAAAAATATCTTCACCAATTAGTCCAGAGATTTTTGTTACTGAATCTTAATACTACATGTCAAATTCATTGAAGAATGAACTTTTTTGGTATTACCTGATGGATAAAGTTCAGTTAGCCAGAAAAAAAAGTCTCTTTAGACACACCCTGTACTGTATTCACTTATCTGTCATGGTGTATTAGTTGCACCAGCAGGAATGGATTGCTATTTTTAAGATCAGAAAAATCTAATTTCATCATCCAGCTGTAACCTGCTGCCTCCACAGTCCTGTGGTATTTGTTAACTCAATACCTGGGGTAGTTTCATCGCCTGGTTGTTAGGAATTGGTTTGTTCAGGCTGCATTGAAACTATAAATATTCCCTATTCAGATGTTCAGTAAAAGTTATTTTTAGATCAAGCTTTCCCCTTGTTGCCTCAAACTGACTGACTTCTCCCACCCCAGGCAGGAGATCCCAAGGGGGAGATACCCCTCTCTACTCTCCAGGAATATCTGGCATTGGTGACAGCACCCCTTTCCAATTCTGAAATGGGTGAAAACCCTGCTGGCATGTGGCACTTCATATTAACAATAAGGGCCTAACAGAATGACCTGTCCTCTTCCATACTTCCAGATGTCCAAGTGGCCCTGGGTTTCGTCTTCTTATGTAATTTCATGAGCAGTTGGTTAACTCCTGGAAGAGCCACCATTAGACCTGTGCCACCTTCCTCCCATAGTCGTGATGGTGGGTTTTGAGGGTAGAAATGGTGGTAGCAGTATTTCTTCTTGAGAGATGGTGGTTGGATCTAAGAGTCACATATTCAGAATTTCCTTTAGCTTCCCCTAAATTAGAGATTAAGAAAGTACTGGCTGGCCGCAGTGGCTCACGCTTGTAACCCCAATACTTTGGGAGGCCAAGATGAAAGGAATGCTTGAGTCTAGGAGTTTGAGATCAGCTTGGGCAACATAGTGAGACCCTTGTCTCTACAACAACAAAAAAAAAATTAAGCATTAGCTGGGAATGATGGCACTTGTGTATAGTCTCAGCTACTCGGGAGGCTGAGGTGGGAGAATCGCTTGATCCCAGGAGGTTGAGGCTGCAGTGAGCCGTGATTGCGCCACTGCACTCCAGTTTGGGCAAAAGAGAGAGACCCTGACTCAGAAAACAAAAAAAGAGTATCAGTGTTTCAGGGGTTCCTACCAGTCCACCCTTCCCACTTCCCCTTCTTGCTACTCCTGATCACCTTTGACCTCTAACCCTTCATTGTTTGTGTCAACTCATAATATTTGATTTCTCCTCATGCTCACTCCATCTTCATCAGCTCTTACTGTTTTACAGTTAACTCTGCTGTTTGCTGCATGCTGCATGAGACCCAGGGTCCTGGTAAGCTTGATTAACTCTAAATAGAACTAGCAGTGGCTTCTAGAACATATCTCCCCCAGTCCCGCACCCCCAACACAAACATCCAATCTTAGAAGAAGCTGCTTCATTGGTCTAGCTGGTTTTCTCTTGTGACTTATAATATGAAGAAATAGCCTGGTGTGGTTTCAAGTGTACATGTGGAATGTCTGCCTGATTAAAGTGAGGGATTGTTTCAGACTTTTACTGCTGGAACAGCTGGTTAACATAGGTGGATCTTGTGATCAGTATTTGAGGTTTCAGTGTGGGTAGTTTTTTTTCTTAAAGAGCCATAATTGAGCTGGGCACAGTGGCTCACACCTGTAATCCCAGCACTTTGGGAAGCTGAGGTGGGTGGATCACCTGAGGTCGGGAGATCAAGACCATCCTGGCCAACATGGTGAAACCCCGTCTTTATTAAAATACAAAATATTAGCTGGGCATGGTGGTACACGCCTGTAATCGCAGCTACTCGGGAGGCTGAGGCAAGAGAATCGCTTGAACCTGGGAGGCGGTCATTGCGGTGAGCTGAGATCACGCCATTGCACTCCAGCCTGGGCAACAAGAGTGAAACTCCGTCTCAAAAAAAAAAAAAAAAAAAGAGTCATAATCATTATTTACAAAATTAATGAAACTGTAGTGATGAGAGAAACTCTGGGGTTCACAAGCCCTGTCCTGCAATGTCACAGTCAGCATTAACCTCCTCCCATCCCCCTGCATCAGGTTTGACAATATCCAGAGTCAATGGAAGCTCACTTCTCTGTTTCCCTCTGGTGGCTGTTTCTTATCTGAGGGGTTCAAGTTCTCAAATTCTGTTTGACCGTACCCCCTCAAAACCGTAACAAAAGTGGAGGAAAATGAAGAGACCTTAGACATTATAGAGAATTCCTTACATTTAATCCTACAAGTACCAGCTTCATGAAAACCTCTTACAAGACCAGTAGGTAACCTTTGGTAAGGATTCCTGAGTGCTAGATTTTGTGTTTATAGTTTATAAATCATCACCTAGTTTATGGGGAGACTGAAAGCAGGGATTAAGCACCTTCTATCTCCTCTACTAGACTCAGGTAGTGAATGGAAAGGAAATACCAACATTTTAAATTTAACATCATTAGGTTTTGTTGTTTTTGTTTTTGTTTTGTTTGTTTGTTTTTTTGAGATGGAGTCTTACTCTGTTTCTCAGGCTGGAGTGCAGTGGCACAATCTCGGCTCACTGCAACCTTCGCCTCCTGGGTTCAAGCAATTCTCATGCCTCAGCCTCCCAAGTAGCTGGGATTATAGTCATGGGCCACCATTCCTGGCTAATTTTTGTATTTTTAATTGAGACCGGGTTTCACCACATTAGCCAGGCTGGTCTTGATCTTGTAACCTCAGGTGATCCACCCACCTTGGCCTCCCAAAGTGCTGGGATTACAGGCGTGAGCCACTGCACCCAGCCTAGGGTTATATTTTTAAAACTTTACCATGGAAACTTTCAAACATGAACAAAAGAAGAGAGGATAATACAGTTCGGCCCACAACCCAGCCCCCAAACAACCATAAACATATGCCCAATCTTGTTTCATCAATTACTGCAGACCTGCTGAATTATTATAAAGCAAAACCATATCCCTTTATCTGTAAATACTTTAGTGTGTATATATATATATATATATATATATATATATATATATATATATCTATTTCCAAGAGAACGATCCTTTAAAAAAACAACCACAACCCCACCATTATCATACCTACAGAATGAACAATAATTCATTAAGATGAAATGTCTAGTCAGTGTTTGAAACATCCTAGTTGTCTCATAAATGCCTTTTTACATTTGGTTTGTTTGGATCAGGGAATAGAAAATATAGAGAAGACTTTTCCCCACTCACCCATGTAGTTTATGATTTAAATGGAAAGCCTGCTGTTAGTCACCAAACTGATTGTTGCAGCTATTGCACTGGGGACTTGGGGCAGCTGGCAAAACATCCTGCTTGGAAGCAAATCCTGAAGAGGAAGTCCACAGAGGTTTCTGCAACATAAGGCCCATGAAACTGGGCCAAAGGAAACAATCTTGAAAGAACAATGACTTGATTTACTGTCTGGCTTAACAGCAAGTCTTGGTGCCCCTGCTAGTTGACTGAAATTAAACAGCAAATTTCCATTTAGGAAGACAGTCAATTCCTAGAATGTCTGTCCATTCTTTGCAGTGTAGTTTCAGTGCCTGGCGAAGTGCCTGTCATGTAATAGGACCTTGGTTCATGCGTTATGTTCTTTGTTCCTCCATTTTTCTGTTGTTTTTTGTTTTGAGACGGAGTCTCTCTCTGTCGCCAGGCTGGAGTGCAATGGCGTGATCTCGGCTCTCTGCAACCTCCAACTTCCGGGTTCAAGCTATTCTCCTGCCTCAGCCTCCCAAGTAGCTGAGATTACATGCTCATGCCACCAAGCCCAGCTAATTTTTGTATTTTCAGTAGAGACGGGGTTTCACCATGTTGGCCAGGATGGTCTCTATCTCCTGACCTCGTGATCCGCCTGCCTCAGCCACCCAAAGTGCTGGGATTACAGGCATCAGCCACCATGCCTGGCTGTTTCCCCATTTGTAATGAGGAGAGCAGCAAATATGTATTCTAGTTTGTGAGATTTAAGTTTATTCAGGTTTCATTGCACGTGGCTTGACACAATTGCATACAGGTTTCCCCAAGTAAATCATTGTAGTGGCCATTCCTAAAGTGAACTCTGGCAAAACTATAATTAAAGCTACACTTTACAAGTGAGACGCAATTGGCAACCAGCTGGAATAGCCAACCCCAACTCCAAGTAGGTTGGCTCTCCCTGGCAGGCTTCTCCCTGGTAGGCCACGAAAGCAGTTCCAGACCAACTAGTCAGGGGAGGCTTGGGCTGCCAGGATCTGAAAGCAGTAAAGGCAACCCGCCCCCTCCTCAAAGCCCTCATGCTAGGGGTGGATCATAAAGGCCACCTAGAATGCAGGCACTGAGGCTTACTGTGCCCCCACATTTTGAAATTGCTTGAGGCACTGCATTTGTAAAAGCGATTCCTTTGTGATTCCCTCCAACATATTTGCAGATACTATACCTCAATTGTTATTGGTCCTTAGGAGTGCACAGTATATGGATAGTATACAAACATCAAACTATATCAGCTTTCCTGTGAAACTAGAATACAGGCCATTGCAGTACTTTTTAGGTTACTCTTCCCCTAGGAAGTAGACAAAGAATAAAAAGATATGAGGCTGGGCACGGTGGCTCACGCCTGTAATCCTAGTACTTTGGGAGGCCAAAGCGGGCAGATAACCTGAAGTCAGGAGTTCAAGACCAACATGGCCAACATAGTGAAACCCCCTCTCTACTAAAAATATAAAAATTAGTTGGGTGTGGTGTCGCATGCCTGTAATCCCAGCTACTTGGGGGGCTGAGGCAGGAGAATGGGTTGAAGCCGGGAGTCGGAGGTTGCAATGAGCCGAGATGGCACCACTGCACTCCAGCCTGGGTGACAGAGCAAGATTCCATCTACAAAAAAAAAAAAAAAAAAAAAAAAAAGATGAGAATTTGTATAGCTTTTTTTACTTTCCAAAGTGTTTTTGTTTTTTGTATGGCATCTCATTTTACACTTATAACAGGTCTATGTGGTAAGAAGGAATAATCCCGACCGGGCGCAGTGGCTCATGCCTGTAATCCCAGCACTTTGGGAGGCCGAGGCGGGTGGATCACGAGGTCAACAGATCGAGACCATTCTGGTCAGCAGGGTGAAACCCTGTCTCTACTAAAAATACAAAAATTAGCTGGGCATGGTGGTGCACACCTGTAGTCCCAGCTACTCGGCTCGGGAGGCTGAGGCAGAATTGCTTGAACCCAGGAGATGGAGGTTGCAGTGAGCCAAGATCGCGCCATTGCACTCCAGCCTGGGTAACAAGAGTGAAACTCCGTCTCAAAAAAAAAAAAAAAAAAAAAAAAAAAGAAGGAATAATCCCCAGTTTACAAAATGAGTAAATGGAGGCTAGGCACAATGGTTCACTCCTGTAATCGTAGCACTTTAAGAGGCTGAGGTGGGAGGATCACTTGAGCCTAGCAGTTAGAGACCAGCCTGGGCAACATGGTGAAACCCCATCTCTATATTTATTTTAAAAAAAGAGTGGCCAGGCGCAGTGGCTAACACCTGTAATCCCAGCACTTTGGGAAGAAAAAAAGAGTAAATGGAGGAGCAGAGAATTTAAGGAACTTACCAAGGACCACACAGTGAGTTGGTGGCAGAACTCCTATTTTCTGTTATAAATTACCATTCACCTCAGTGTGTGTATAACTTAAAAGTGTGTGTGGGGGAGTATATTCCCTTTGAGGAAGTGACTGTAAAACATACTCATTTATGCCCATATTTTTATCCCTGCCAGATATCTAATAGTCTTTATTTAATGGGATAAATTAATTCTTCGGGTAATAAATAGGGCTTAGATTCATAGCCAAGGAATTCTCAGGGAAATTGCATGTGATAGAGTCTTACATAAACAGCTCTGAGCCCAACTGTGACTCTTTCTTTGCAGCCACAGGCAAGTCTATTGACTTCTTTGTTTCTCAGTCTACTTATATGTCAAATGGGGATCAGTCCTACTTGCTGTATTTATGTCACAGGAATGAAATTTACATGGAAGAGAAGTCAAAGTATTATTTAAGCGCAAACCCATGATGGGTTTCCATAGCTCAAGTTCTCAGGTACCAGCCCCACACACTTTGCAAACAGGCCTTGCCCCAGAGTACCAGGTAGCTGACTAGGACAGTTCTGAGGGCCTCCTGGGGTGAAACCTTCGCCTCCTCTCCTTTCCCTTTGGGACAGAAAATGCAGTAGCTAGAGTCTGGGGCTCTATCCAGTGGCCTGAGGCCACCCGGAGATTTTCGGAAGGTATTCCTGTAGAAGGTATTGGGTGGTGACGGGGGAACATTAGTCAGGACCTAGTCATTAAGAAGAGATAGTCGGGCGCGGTGGCTCACGCCCGTAATCCCAGCACTTTGGGAGGCCGAGGCGGGCGGATCACAAGGTCAGGAGTTTGAGGCCAGCCTGACCAACATGGTGAAACCCTGTCTCTACTAAAAATACAAAAAATTAGCCGGGCATGATGGCACACACCTGTAATTCCAGCTAGTCAGGAGGCTGAGGGAGGAGAATCGCTTGAACCTGGGAGGTGGAGGTTGCAGTGAGCCGGTATCATGCCACTGCACTCTAGCCTGGGCGACAGAGCAAGACTCCGTCTCAAAAAAAAAAAAAAAAAAAAGAGAGAGAGAGAGAGATGGCAGGGTGCAGTGGCTCATGCCTGTAGTCCCAGCACTTTGGGAGGCCGAGGCAGCGGATCACCTGAGGTCTGAGGTCAGGAGTTCCAGACCAGTCTGGTCAACATGGAGAAACCCCATCTCTACTAAAAATGCATTAGCCGGGCATGGTGGTACATGCCTGTAATCGCAGCTACTTGGGAGGCTGAGGCAGGAGAATTGCTTGAACCCAGGAGGCAGAGCTTGCGGTGAGCCAAGATCATGCCATTGCACTCCAGCCTGGGCAACAAAAGCGAAACTTTGTCTCAAAAAAAAAAAAAAAAAAAAAAAAAAGAAGAGACAAAAAATATTTCTGTGGTTGTAGATCATGATTTTGCTGGCTAATGCCACTGCTGCCATCATGTGGGAGTGTGTGGAGTGTATGAGAGAGAAAGTATGTTCCCTGGAGCCAATGCAATAAGACTTTTAAGACCATCTAACATAGCTATATTCTAATTTAGCCATTAGTCCTCATGACTTAATTTTCTTCTGACCTTTTTTTTTTTTGGTACATTAATCTATCTGTTCATTAACTCAGCTTCTCTTTTCATTTTCAGTTTGGGCTTCCTGTAGAAACCCTTTACCTGCGCAACAGAGCTGTGCCTCCCTTTCTCTAATTTCCCCCTTAACATGCCCGGGGGGCATACCATCCAACCCGGTCCCTCTCCTCTCTTCCTGCCAAGGTTTATAGAAACCTGAGAGTCTGAGGACGATGTCTGGCCGCTGGTCAAGAAGCCAACAGTCATGTGGCTCACAGATGCATCCTGCTTCCCAGTCCCCATCCCGGCACCCCCAACCATTCCCCCTGTCTTCCCCGCCATCTTTGCCAGAGGTGCGACATAGTCAGGGGGCCCATCTGCTACTCTTCCCCACCAACTCCCCAAAGTAACTGCACTCAAGCTGTGCTCAAAATTTGCAACACATTTATTTACACCAAACCCTTCCCATAAAACACAACTGCTGGAGAAAATAGCAGGCGTTTACCCTCTAACTCTGGGTATCCCACAGATGCAAAAGGGAGAATAAACCTGAATATTATTACCAGTCTAGAGTCTTGAATGATAGCCTTACTGAATTCTTCTTGTGAGGTATCTCGGGGTAATTTCCGGAAGGGCTCCATGCCATCCCAATAGGATGAGGCCAGTAGCAGGAACAATAAATCCCACTTTGTAGACTGGAAAACTGAGCTGTCAAAGAATCAAGTGTTTGCAGGTTTGCTCTGATGAGTCTTCTAGTTCACTCAGTGAACGTCATGATGATTTTTCACATGCATTTTGCATGCATCCCCCAATAAGAAGAGATGAGACTATCAGCTGGAGAGAAGATAAGAGGTGTTCCAGCTTGGAAGGCCCTTCACTTTGTTTCCAATCTAAGGAGTTGAGAGTCTAAAAATATTCCAGCCCTAGTTTTTATCATGGGTCTCATCTGATAGTGGCTTTGTGAACCTCTGTGAAGTACAGAGCCCTCCCTTGTCAGGGTTACGAGGCACAGTGGTCTTTGGGGTTTGGCCAGTGACAGAGTGAGCGTTGGAGTTGACCTGGCAATGATCTGTGGCTAACATGCCGTCTCTCTGCCCTTCCTTTGCAGTAACCCATGGCTGTGTACTGAATAGTATTCCCCGCTACAGCTGGACTGGACTCCATTTAGCCTTTTAAGCCAAGGTTCCTATTTTAACTGACAGCTTTCCTTCGGGGTGCCAGGCAGCCAGGCCCCCCACCCCTACCCTGCCATGTACTTCAAGCTCACTTCTTCTTTTTGAGTTCTGCAACCTGCTCCGGCCTCCCAGTCCCCTGGCACTGACTGTGACCACCACCTTCTTCTTCTTTTTTTTTTTTTTTTTTTTTGAGTTTCTTTTTTTGATCACTTACTTTCAAAGCACACAGTCAAACAAGATTATGCCAAATTTCCAGGCCTTTTCAAAGTATTGAGAAGAGGAAGGGGATTTCTTGCCTCAATTATAGATTATAATAGAAAGTGAAAAGAAAAGAAAAATGAAAAGCAAACATATGCACTTGCTTGCTGGCAAAGCAAGAGTAAAGGTTTGCTGTGCGCCATTTGGTGATCTACTGATTGATGAGTGACCAGAGTAAGTACGAAGGTGATGCCAAAGCACAAGCCAGTTTCCTGGGAAAATTCAAGTCACGGTGGAGTATTTTTTTTTTTTTTTTTTTTTTTTTTTAAGACTGTATGCTTGGAGGTAGAAACAAACCAACAACCAGAAAAAAAAAAAAAGCTGCTCAGATACTGAGCCAGTAGCTCAGAGAGATGCTGAGTTAGGCCTGTCAGGTCTCCTTGGGAAAGTCTTCTTATTTGCAACTTTGATGATTCTGTGTCCAGCTTCAGAGCTGCTTTCCCAGAAATTCACACCTAAACAGCCAACCGGTAATCATCAGCCCTCTCACCCGCCCGGTAATTATTTGCATTGCAAACCTGAGGCGCCCTCATTTGCATTTGTGTACAGATTAAGTCTTGAGAAGCTCTGAATACTTCAAAAGTATTAGACCCGCACAGCCTTGGGGAGACCTTCAGAAACTAAGGAGGAGTTTTACATTAAGGGAGACATTTTAGTTGGTAAGACAATAGGACCTACTTAAGTCTGGAAGGGGAACTGAAGGCCCAGAGAAGGGAAGTGACTTGACTGAGGTCCCACTGCTGTTTCAACGCAGAAGCCAGACTAATTTCCATGCCTCCTGACTCCCAATCCATTTCACAAAGAGATTCAATCTGCTTATATATGTTCCTGGAGACGAGGTCTTTTGATGATCAGAGAAACTGAGTAGTTAGTGTTAGAAGACCCTTGAGTTTTTTCCCACAGAAAAACATCTGAAGATGGAGTGAGTGAGGAGTGGCAAAGCAAAGGCATAATGGGCCAGCTTCTTAACCCAGTGATGCTGCAAGGCTGGAATGGGGTCCAGGAGACTGTGTGGAAAAGGTGCCCTAGGTGACCCTTATAATCAGGGAACTTGATAAACAAAAATCTAACCCGTGAGTGAATGTAATTTAAAAAGTTGATCAAGCCTATTAAAGTGTGTATTTAATTGGATAGCTTTTCTCACTTTAGACAGATTTTTTCCTCCTTCAATGAAAAGGCTTTTAATTAGTACAGCTGTTACTATTTTTAAAAAACATACCGTTAGTACTCTGTTTACCTCTGGTGAAACAAAACCAGTCATTAGAAATGGTCTGTGCTTTTATTTTCCCAGACTGGAGTGGCTTTTCTGAAACAGCACACACACACACACACACACACACACACGCGCGCGCGCACACACACACACCCTCTCACTTCTCTTATGCCAAGTTTGCTTTCCCTAGCTGCAGTGTAGATGGCTCTTGTTTTTGTTTTTTTATTTTAATCATTTGGCATTCATATGTGGCTGTTAATATGTGCTTGTTTTTAATTAAAACAAGAAGCTTTAAACTCTTGTGTGGTGTTCTTAAAACTGCATAGATTTCCCCATGGTGATGGCCTATCAGTGACCCCCATTTCTAACCTGTCTTCTCAAACTATAATCTGTGCTACCTCATACTGCCCACATCCCTCCCCCTGTCTTACTTTGAGTGTCCTCTTTCTTTGGCTAATTTCATGTTTTCTTTCTCTTTCTCTCTCCCTCTCCAGCTTTTTTTAATCTTGTCTTCAGCAGCTGCACTAAGTCTAAAGGAGAAGACTGCCATTATAGAAGAGTTAGGGCTCCATATTGTCTCAAATCAGAAATGAACCAGTTCCCTCTCCCCTCAAACCGCCAGCACACACACATACACCACAGCACTCAACAAGTGTTCATGTGTCCCTGTGTCCAGGCAAGAAGCTCTCTTCTGACTTACATGGTATTTTAAATGGAAGTATTTTGTCCTAACTAACAAGGCAGGAAAAGAACCATCAGAGCTGGAAAATGGACCAAATGTAACCTCAGAGAAACAACGACAGGACCACTCACCCAAGTGTAAGTGACTGGGGCAGGACACCTCAGCTGTGGGTGTGGAAGTACTGTTCACAAGGTTTTGAGTTTCATGTTTTTCTTTTAAACATTTCTCTGGTTCAATGGGTTGACTGTCTACAGCCACTGTTAAACATTTCTGAATGTGGAAGAGAAAGTCAAGTGACGTATGTATCTTCTTCAGCATTCACAGACCTTCTGTAGACTCCAGCAAGGGGGAAAAATGGATCCACTAACACTCAGGTGGAGAAGGGAGAGAAGGGAGGGGGTTTAAGCTTAGTGAGAGCAAAATTACTCCATTCAACCTTCTGAGACCAGTTGGGGTTTTGAGAGACGTTTCTGCTCAACCTAGGATCTGGAGGGAGAGCTTTGATGTTGGTAAATCTGCCTTGAACTCATTGGTTTAACTTGCATCAAAATACCATGTGAGCGTGCCCATTCCATATATCCCTACCACCATTCTGCTGTTCAATATCTCTTGAGAGAGCCTCTTTGCATGTTTGCCAGAATCTGTGTGTGTTTTTCCTTTCTTCTCCTTTGTTCTTTTTGCCCAAAGGTGTGACCAGTCACTGCCCCTCTGGGGCTTTCATTCTCCAGGAGAAACATCCCAGAACCAGCACTGTTTAGCTTGATACCTTTCTAATGTCCATGTCAATTTTCAATAAAATTCAAAGAAATGCTAAATGGCTGTGTGATCTGATCTTGTCACTGGGTGATGCGGGTGACTTGTTGAAGGGCTTAGGGAGGCACCACCAGCCTATGAAACCTTCCTAGGTGGGTTGCCATCCCCTGTGCGTGCTTCCTCCAACTTTCTTTCATCTGGGCCTGAAATTCCCACCACAGCGGGGTGGAGGTGGGCAGGAAGTCCTCTACTTTTTTCTTTATTAGCATGGATTCAACTAAGTTGGGCTGATTATCATCTAGTATATTAGACGGAGGAAGTGGAGTGCCAGATCCTACAGAACAAGATTCAGGTGAGTTTTAATTCTGGAAGGAAAAGAACTCCACCACGTGTCTTCTCTCATGTAATCCTGGGATGTAAGCATCCCCCAAAATTCACGGATATATGGCTATGACTGCTCTTCACGACTTGAAAAGCATTCTATAGATACTAAGTATTTTGTGTCCTGGGGCTACCAGAGAGCGGAGCCTCCCATCCTCCCATCCTCCCAAGCATTAAAGTGGGCAACAGAGAGAGCCGTCACTTTAAAGAACCCTGGTGACCCTTAGGGAAACGAACTTTCCTCACCTTCGTTTCCCTAAGGGCCAGGGTGCAGAAATCAGGGCGGGTATCTTCTCGGTACGGAGGCCTGGAGGCCTCAGAAAGTACCCCCGTACATAGGCCTGGCTCTGCGCAGCTCGCACACTAGGGGGCAGCCGAGTGACACAATACGTCTGTGACGTTTGTGACGTCACTGAGCAGAGGCTGGCACTAAGACGTTATGGAAAATTACAAGCCCTGGAGTCCTATACACTTGTGAACTGTGTGCTCTAGAGGCAAGTTGTGTTTAAAACGTCTCTAGAGGCCGGGCGCGGTTGCTCACGCCTGTAATCCCAGCACTTTGGGAGGCTGAGGTGGGTGGATCACCTGAGGTTAGGGGTTTGAGACCAGCCTGGCCAACATGGCGAAACCCCATCTCTACTAAAAATACAAAAATTAGCCGGGCACGGTGGCACATACCTGTAATCCCAGCTATTCGGGAGGCTGAGGCAGGGGAATCGCTTGAACCCAGGAGGTGGAGGTTGCAGTCAGCCGAGATCCTGTCATTGCACTCCAGCCTGGCTGACGAGAGCAAGACTCCACCTTAAAAATAAACAAACAAAAAGAAGTCCTGGCCGGGCGTGGTGGCTCACGCCTGTAATCCCAGCACTTTGGGACCCCCGAGGTGGGCGGATCACCTGAGGTCAGAAGTTTGAGACCAGCCTGACCAATATGGTGAAACCCCATCTTTACCAAAAATACAAAAATTAGCCAGACATGGTGGTGGGCACCTGTAGTCCTAGATACTCAGAAGGCTTAGACATGAGAATTGCTTGAATCCGGGAGGCAGAGGTTGCAGTGAGCCGAGATCGTTACCACTTCACTCTAGCCTGGGTGACAGAGCAAGACTCCATCTCAAAAGAAGAAGAAGAAGAAAAAGAAATGAAGACACATCGCTGGAATTTTAATACAAATTAGTAGGGGTGAGGGGAATCGGTTTGCATTTATTAAAATTTGCATACAGCGTTGCTAGCGCATCAATGGGGGCGGGGCGTGGGTCTGCTGTGGTGACCAGAGCCATTTCCCGGGGAGAGAAGTTGCTGAACATCTGAGAATGCCACCTGCTTCTAGGAGAATGAGTCTCTTGGCTTTCATGAAGGGTTCTCTTCTTCTCCTTTTTTCCTTGGCCTGTGGCTTACCTGCACCTAACAGATCTCTCTGGAGTACCTTAATAAAACTAGTTAAGGACTGCCTGTTGTATATAAGCAATGCATTTATATATCTTGCTGTTAGCAGTAAAAAAGAAAGAAAGAAAGAAAAAACATGAGTCTCTTATACCCTCAAAAAGGCCAAGCAACCCAGGGCTCCACTTGGCCGCATTGAGGTTAAAAATGTCCTCTCCGATTTGAAATGTTCCCATTTAGGGAGATTCATCTTTCTGCTAAAAGAACAACTTTCTTGCAAGGCCATTCTTTTAAAACGAAGGCACCCCTTGAGACAGTTATGCATTGGGACAGCAGGACCTCATAGTGGTGTTGTTACTTACCATTGTAGCCATCCACCTCTTGCACTACCTCTTAGGTTATTTGCCTTGGGCTTTAGAAAGTCTGTGCCCTGGGCTTAATATCTATGTAACATAATAGTCACTGTTACAACATATAGGACTGGTTTTTTTTTTGTTGTTGTTGTTTTTGAGACAGTCTTGGCTCTGTCGCCCAAGCTGGAGTGCAGTGGCATGATCTCAGCTCACTGCAACCTCCCCGGGCCCCTTCAAGCAGTTCTCCTGCCTCAGCCTCTGGAGTAGCTGAGATTACAGGCCCCCCCGCCCTCCACCACACCTGGCTAATTTTTGTATTATTAGTAGAGACAGGTTTCCTCATGTTGGTCAGGCTGGTCTCTAATCCCTGACCTCAAGTGACCGTCCCGCCTCAGCCTCCCAAAGTGCTGGGATTACAGGCGTGAGCCAGTGCACCCAGCAGTTAATTAAATCTTTTTGCCTGAGATCTAATTAGATGCTGCCCTTGGGGAACTTGTGGACAGGCCCCTTGTATCTACTCAAGCATGTTTTCCAATACTTCCTAATATTCATTCTGTCCAGTCTATTCCATCCCTGCACAAACCTCTCCCTGAGTTACACAAACTGTTCGTTGACTCTGTCTGAAATAGCCTCTACTGCAGGCGTCCCCAAACCACGGCCCACGGGCCGCATGCGGCCCCCTGAGGCCATTTATCCGGCCCCCCGCCACACTTCAGGAAGGGACACCTCTTTCATTGGTGGTCAGTGAGAGGAGCACAGTATGTGGCGGCCCTCCAACGGTCTGAGGGACAGTGAACTTGCCCCCTCTGTAAAAAGTTTGGGGACGCCTGCTCTACTGATTTAAATCCTATCTTCAAGGCTCAGGTCCTACCTGAAGACTTTCTTGATCTCATCCACCTATCCTGATCCCTGATCTCGTCTCCATTTTCAAACTTTCTAGTTGAACATTTTTGTTGTTGTTGTTGAGACAGTGTCTCACTCCATCATCCAGGCTGGAATGCAGTGGCATGACCATGGCTCACTGCAACCGCTGCCTCCTGGGCTCAAGCTATCCTTCCACCTCAGCCTCCCGAGTAGCTGAGACTACAGGGGCCACTATCATGCTCAGCTATGTATTTTATTTTTATTTTTTGTAGAGACGGGATTTTGCCATATTGCCCAGGCTGGTCTCCAACTCTTGAGCTCAAGAGATCCGCCCACTTCGGCCTCCCAAAGTGCTGAGATTATAGGCCTGAGCCACCGAGTCCCACCTCTAGTTGAACTTTTTTTTTTTTTTTTTTGAGACTGTCTCGCTCTGTTGCCAGGCTGGAATGCAGTGACGCGATCTCGGCTCACTTCAACTTCTGACTCCCTGGTTCAAGCGATTCTCCTGCCTCAGCCTCCTGAGCAGCTGGGACTACAGGTGTGCCACCATGCCCGGCTAATTTTTGTATTTTTAGTAGAGGTGGGGTTTCACCATGTTGGCCAGGATGGTCTCGATCTCCTGACCTCGTTTTATCTGCCTGCCTCAGCCTCCCAAAGTGCTGGGATTACAGGTGTGAGCCTGAGTGCAGTGGCTCATACCTGTAATCCCAGCACTTTGGGAGGCTGAGGCAGGAGGATCACTTGAGGTCATGAGTTCAAGGCCAGCTTGGCCAACAGGGTGAAACCCCATTTCTACTAAAAATACAAAAAAATTAGCCGGTGTGTTGACACATGTCTGTAGTCCAGGCTACTCCAATGGCTGAAGCAGGAGAATCACTTGAACCCAGGAGGCAGAGGCTGCAGTGAGCCAAGATCGCGCCACTGCACTCCAGCCTGGGCGACACAGTGAGACTCCATCTCAAAAAAAAAAAAAAAGAAGAGGTAGCTAGATTTATATTCTTCACCAATGTCAGGAGCTAATGCACTTTTTAAACAATTCATTTTGAAATTAAGTTACAAGAATAGTACAAAGTATACTCACATACTCTTAACCCAGATTCACCAGTTGATAACATCTTGCCCTATTGCTTTATCATTTTTGTGCCCCATATGTATGTATCTACACCACATATCCAGATAATATTTTCTTTCATAACCACAGACAGTTATCAATTAATCTATCAAATAATATCCTTTATAGCATTTTTTCTTGCAGTACAGGATCTAGTCTAGGTTTATGCATCGTGCCCTGTCTTTTTAGTCTCCTTTCGTTTAGAATAGCCCTCGTTTGTCTTTCATGACATTGATATTTTTGAAGTCTTATTTTAAAAATATGATGTTCTCATTTAAGGTCAAGGTGTTGCCCAGTTTCTCTAGGATATAATTACTGTTTTTTTTTTTTCTTTATTGCTACTAATAAACAATCTGTGGAAAGAAACTGTTAAGTTCCTGGAAATATCTTACTCCTCATCAAAAATTCTCCTTGGATTGAGCATCTATTGATAATGCTTGCCTGGACCAATCTATATAAAATGATGATTTCCTAACCCCAGCACTCCCTCCATATTTACCAGTTAGCACATGGTATTCGGCTGCAAGCAAAGGCCCTCCCTTTTCTCTAAAGTATTTATCTTTTTGGTATCACTGTAGACTTACGGCTCCCTATTTTTCAATGGTTTATAATTCATTGCTGTCTTTAATAATATTGGTGCTCACGTTACTCACAGTTGGCCAGTGAGAACTCCTAGTTATGCTTTCAATCCGTTAGTAAACATTCCTCAAGAACACATGGTAGTGCAGAATACTCGGGCCAAGAACTTTTCGGATCGTTTATGGGAGTGGTGCTGCATCGGGTTCCAAGTTTTCATCTTTTCATTGCGTACTGACTCCCCCTATAGGCAAAAGCAGGGAAGGAAGCTCAAAGCAGTCCAAAGGCAGGGTTGCCTGTCTTAAGGCAGTGACAGACGCCTGCATTGGAGGGAAGGAGGATAGATGATTACAGGAGGTTTCTGGATTTTTTTTTTTTCTTTTTTGAGATGGAGTCTTGCTCGTTGCCCAAGCTGGAGTGCAGTGGCGCGATCTCGGCTCACTGCAACTTCCACCTCCCAGGTTTGAGTCATTCTCCTGCCTCAGCCTCCTGAGTAGCTGGGACTACAGGTGTGTGCCACCACACCCGGCTAATTTTTGTATTTTTAGTAGAGACGCGGTTTCACCATGTTGGCCAGGCTGCTCTCGAACTCCTGACCTCAAGTGACCTGTCTGCCTCGGCCTCCCAAAGTGCTGGGGTTACAGGTGTGAGCTACCTTGACTGGCCTTCTGGATTGTTTAGGATTGTAATGGCGACCTTTATTATCTACACCTACACCTCTCTTCAACTAATGTATTTCTGCTCAGGGGTTTCAACTCCTGCTCACTGAGAAACCATCTGTGGCTGTGAGAAAGGAATGGGCTAAAATAGATAGGCTGATAGATTTTCTTGTAATCAGAAGGATACCAGGTAGGGAAGGACATGGAGAATCCTGGAAATTTGTTTTCTATGGATGAAACTGTTTATTCCTTAGTGGGATTTACAAATGAAATCCCGTTATGGTTGTTCCAGAGCAGATGCGCTCTTACATCAGTTCCATTGCCTTTTGTTTTGTAATCCAAGTTCAAAAGTCAGATTACAATTATTTGTTTGTATATAACAGAAAAATTTTAATCCAGGCTAAGAAGAAGTTTATCTTTTCACAGATTGTTTTCTAGGAAAGATGTATATTTATTACAATGTTGATTTTCATGAAAGTTGGCAACTTAGACTGTGTCTTAGTCCATTTATGCTGCTATAACAAGATACCTGAGACTGGGCAACTTATAAAGAATATAAATGTATTTCTCAGTGTTCTGGAGCCTGGGAAGTCCAAGATCAAGGCACCAACAGGTTTAGTTGTCTGGTGGGGACGGCTCTCTGCTTCCAAGATGGTACCTTGTTGCTGCATCCTCCAGAGGGAAGGAGTGTTATATCCTCACATGGCAGAAGGCAAAGGGCAAGTGACCAAACACTGTGTAAAGCCTCTTTCATTAGGGCCTTAATCCCATTCTGGAGGGAGGAGCTCTCATGGCTTAATGACTTCTTAAAGGACCCACCATTTAATACCATAACATTATCCATTAAGTTACAACACTTCAATTTTGGAGGGGACACACTCAAACCATGGCAGGCCGAAATAAATCTAATTATGAAATAACAAATCAGCTTAAAATGTAGGCTCCAAGGAAGTGATTTTCGCTAGGTTGGGACAAAGAGAAGAGCTTCATTCGTTTACCCACTTAATTCAACAAATATCTCTGAATGCCGACAGGATCAAGGTGTAGGCGCTAACAAGACAGGTAAGTTCCCTGCTTTCATGTAACTGACATTCCAGTGGATTACATCCAAAAAACCGAAAGGAAAGAAAGAAAGTGGTTTTTCTCTGTTGTCCTGGAATTGATTACAAGCTTGGTAGGGAGAAACAGCCCTATATAAAACTAAATGTCCCACCAGCAGCAGGACCACTGGATGAGGTAGCTTTGACTCAGTGCCCTCTTTAACTCTCTCATGACATATTTGTAACCATATGACACCTTAGGTGTAGGGGTGTATTGGACTGAGAAGAGCAGCAGATAAAAGCACTTTGTAGTTTCAGAATTCTTTATTTCCATGTCTGTTTTTCTCTATGATGGGCATTCATGTTTATTGAGGTAATGTTAGTCTCTGAACCAGCAAATCAAAGAATACAATACTAAGAAGGAAGGTTAGCGATCATAAATCAAGTCATGATTGTATGAGTGAGAAAAATAAGGCCAGAGAGGTGAAGTGACTTGCCGAAGGCTGTAGAGATAGTTGTTGGCAATGATGAGATGAGAATTTAGGTCACCTGACTCCCCATCTAGTGTTCTACCCCATTTGCCTTTGCACTCTCCTATTTATTATTATTATTATTATTAATTTTGAGATGGAGTCTCACTCTATCGTCCAAGCTCGAGTGTACTGCCGCAATCTCAGCTCACTGTGACCTCCACCTCCAGGGTTCAAGCAATTCTCCTGCCTCAGCCTCTGGAGTAGCTGGGGCTACAACCACATGCCACCAACCCTGGCCATTTTCTTTTTTCTTTTCTTTTCTTTTCTTTTTTTTTTTTTTTTTTTTTTGTAGAGATGAGATTCACCATGTTGGCCAGGCTGGAATCAAACTCCTGACCTCAAGTGATCCTCCCGCCTTCGCCTCCCAAAGTACTGGGATTACAGACGTGAACCACCACATCTGGCCTGTTTTATTTTCTTTACAGCATGTATCACCTTTTGAACTTTTTAAAAACAGTTTGGGCCAGGCACGGTGGCTCATGCCTGTAATCCCAGCAGTTTGGGAGGTCGAGGCAGGAGGATCACAAGGTCAGGAGTTTGAGACTAGCCTGGCCATCATGGTGAAGCCTCGTCTCTACTAAAAAAAAAAAAAAAAAAAATTATCTGGGTGTATGGTACACACCTGTAATCCTAGCTACTTGGGAGGCTGAGGAAGGAGAATCGTTTGAATCCGGGAGGTGGAGGTGAGCCGACATCAAGCCATTTCACTCCAGCCTGGGTAACAGGGGAAGACTCTGTCTTAAAAAACAAAAACAAACAAAAAACACAGTTGTTACCCCAATAAACATGAATGCCCACCATAGAGAAAGACAGACATGGAAATAAATCATGGAAGTGTGAAAAGTGCAGTTATCCTCTGCTCCTCTTGGTCCGATACACCCATACACATAAAGTGTCACAGAATTAGACATACTTCATTAGAGAGTTAAAGATGGTAGTGGGTCAAACCACCTCATCCAATGGTCCGGCTCCTGGTGGGACCAAGACTGTCGTCAATTCCAGCACAGTAGAGAAATCCCACTTGCTTTCCTTCTTTTTTCGTATTCTTGCTGTATTTAGCACACAGTTGGTGCTGTGAAAATTCCCGCTGACATTCATTGATAAACTGCTTTCGTGACACAGGTTGGCAGACAGGGAATGAAGTTACTGAGTGGAGACGACTCCAGGTGGAGTCATACCTTTGGCTACAGTGATCCAACGGCTTGCGGCCGAACAGTACCCTCTTCCCTGGGCCCCTTTTATCTTGTAATCTTTTTTTTTTAATTTTAATTTTTTTAATCTTGTAATCTTTTTGCACTTAAGTTGATATATGAAATAGAGACTTACTTGCAGTCGTGATCATAACTGTGTAAACAAGTGCCTGTGTTCTTCAGCAATTGGGATGCCGTACGGACTTAAAAGTGGCTAACTTAAGCGGCGCTGTGGATGATTTTGTTTGCAAAGTGTTTCATTTTTACTACGTTTTCGCAGTAAGTTATTATACAAAGCTAATGATGCACGATGCACAGAGCATTTCAAGCTTACTCTCTGAAGAAAAGGCACCTAGGAAGGTTGACAGTTCGTTTTGTTTTGTTTTGAATGTAAAGTCCACGGCAGACCTAAATCTCTTACAAGGAACAGGGTCTCACCCTCGTGCTGCTTAGAAATCCAGGGAAAAGCATCAGACGATCGATGGGCTCCCAACATTCACCTGAGAGCACCGTCTAACCATATTCTCGAACCTCCGAGAATCTTCCTAAATTCCCTTGCTGGAGTCCCCGCCCTCTACTTGTCAGCGTAGTGCGTCAAAGGCCCGTAGCCGTCACTGGAGGGAAAAAAGTACGTCGCGCGAGACTCTGCGACGGGATTCGGAAGTTAGTGAACAGCCGCGGCGCAAGCGCACTGGCCTCACAACCCCGGGCGGCACGCGGGTAGGTAGGCTAGAGCCTAGAGGAAGGGAGCAGAGCGTGCTGGGGTCTTTTTTCGCTCTCCGCGCAGTGCGTGGGTCAGCGGATCCGTGGAGGTGCGGAGCCTGACTAGGCCTCCCCGGCTCGCGCGTGAGTGCAGCGGAAGCCCTTCTGTTCCTCCACGAGTTGGAGGAGTGCAGCGGGCTTGCACCCCGGTGTCGGGACGCGAGCTAGTGCTCCTCATTTCCTCCTAACGGTGCCCCCCACGCATACACTCCAGTCCCCCCGAGAGTTGGTCTTCGCCCCTCGGCGCGCCCCTCCTCACCCGGCCCCTCCCACCGGCCCCCAGTTTCCGCCGGCTTGCTAGCTGCCTAGCTCGCGGTCCGTAGTCGGCTTCGTCCCTGGGGTCCCTGCTTGGGGGCGGAGAAGATGGCTGGAGGACGTCTGCTGTTGGGGGGCGACTTCCTGTCGCCGCCGCCGCTGCCCCCCCTCCCGCCGCCGCCGCTGCCGCCCCTCCCGCCGCCCCCGCCCGAGCCAGTGTTGGAGCAGTGGCGCTATAGCCACGAAAGTGACTGGCAGTGGGCTCTGCGGCGCAGCTTCATCTGTCGGCACTTGCACAGCTATCCCGGGGCTGCCCTCGACCAGCTCCTCGCGCTCTCCGCCGCCTGGACCAACCACGTCTTCCTGGGCTGCAGGTGAGAAAGGTGTAGGGGTCGCGTTAGGGACGGGAGTAAGAAATCAGTGATGGGAGATCGGGTTAGGGACGGCGGTGGAGGGATCGATGATGGTGGTTGGGATAGGGACGGGGGCGGGATGCGGAGGATAACTTGGAGGCTGGAGATTTGGAGGTGCTGGAGGGCACTATAGGGATCACTATTGGCCTGGGGGTGGGGTGGCCGACTGTGGTGGCTCGGCATGACATAACAGCTAGGAGGGTGCAGAGATCCCAGGACCAGGGATGGAGATAAAGCAGCGCCTGGAAGAGGATTATTGAGAGGTGGTTGTTGTGGTTGGTGGTGGTATTAGAGGACGTGGGAAATGATGAATAGCAGGATCTCGGACCTGCGTAGGGCCTTCCAAGGATGCGGTATCCGCAGAGAATATATATATTCGACAGTCGGGGTTTTGAGGGAAGGGCGAAGGGACCCCACCGTTCTAATCCTAGTCTCCTCCTTGACCACTTTTTTCCCATCCCTCTTAAATAAAATACCCTCCTCTGCTTGCAGCCCCCTAGCAGGGTCATACTGTCTTCTCCTGGGGAGGTGGTACGTATCAGCTCTCTGATCCGCAGCAGCGTCAGCCTTGCTTGTAGATTTGCGCATAATGTGTCTGGACTCAAACAAAGAAATGGATATATCTACTGTAAAAATGGATTGCCCTCTTTTTACCCTGAATGGGATCAGAAGGATTAGCATTTGGCTCTGAGTGAGGTTTTCGGTGTGTGAGTGAGTGTGGTGGTGGTGGGGGTGTCTGTCTGTTTGTTTTTCCCCCCCTTTCCTAGAACCTGGTGACGTTCTGAACAGGCCTCTTTAAAGCTCTTTGCATTCAAGGGAGACTGCAGTATGGTTCCAACGCAGTTGTTTTTTTTTTTTTCCCAAATAGGCTACTTGGACCTCTGTCCTTCGGAACCTTTAAATTGGCCGTTTACTGGACTAGTCATTCCTTTGATAGACTGGGAGACTACTTCTTTTGACATTCCTGCAATCATAGTCAGTTTTTTTTTTTTTATCAGGAATGATAAAAAATTCTGGAATATGATCAGGTCAGTTTTGGCCAATTCAGTTCCAGGAGTAACTGTAACAGATGTAGAAAAATAGGATTGTCTACTCCTCTTAATTATTGAACATGGCATCTAGTGTGATATACTTTGCTCTCATCACAGAAATTTATTTTTCTGTCTTCTCTAGGTTAGCATAATTTCTATCTCCAGAGATAATGATTATTTTGTGTGAGGAACTGGTTACAACTAAGGAAGCCTTAGTTATTAAACAAGTCAGATAAATCTACTTGACCTTTGCCTAACAATATTGTTCTTGAGTTCAAAAGTTACCTTTATCCTATAATCGTAAGTCTCCATAAAATCACAGAAGGCTGTCAAAAATCTGAATTCTTAACATAAAAAAAAAAAAAAACTTAAATGAGGAAGGAGGATAACCATCCTTTTTTTAAATAATAAATCTTACCTTCCCACCAGAATGTAAGCTCCCTTGGGGAAAGGGATTTTGCTTTCTTGTTTACACCTTTATCCTCAGTGCCTAGAAGATAGCCTGCTAAATAATAGCAATAAATGTGCGTGGAGTGAATGGATGTATGCAGCTTTATGATGTACAACACATTTAAAATTTTTATTATCTCATTTCCTACAACACCTTTGGGTATTAGGTGGTGTCTCATTTTTACTGCTAAATCGGTGGAGGACAAGAAGTTAAGTCACGTGTCCAAGGTCCCACAGCTGGGGCTAGGATCCAGGTCTTCTGATGCCCAGACTAATGCTCTTTCCACTGAGCTACAGCTACCATATTTGGGAAGGATGGATCATGAATGAAAGCAAGTAACTGACATAAGCCACATCATTATATCATTATATCTCAGGATTTAATTCCAAGAACAACACCCTTGTACATAATCAGGGCATTAAAAACACAAAGTAGGCCAATAGTAGTTGGTGTTAAAGGCTCAAGCATTGCAGGGTATTGTGTATGCACACAGGTGCATCTGTGAATAGTATGTATGCTATAGTTATCATGTTACATTGCAGCTAAGTCAGTTTAGTTAATACAAGAATTGCCATTACATTATCAAATAGCTTAACTGAAAAGTAATGTTTGCATTGTATCTGATATAGGAGATATCAGATTTACTTCCATATAGGAGAAAGGGAAGGGCCAATGAAGAATCTTGGAAGCTAGGGACCAAGTGCAGTCTTCCATTTTAGATGGGCTTTATGTTACCTCTCATCTTCAGGTGGGTAAAACTTGTGTTCCAATACTTGATGTTAATGTAGATGTTGGCAGAGGTCTTGTTTTCTGTGACAGAATACTCTTCTCTCAAGTGAATTGCAGAATACCTGGTGAAATAGCTCTTTGTAAATTTCAGTTGTTAATCTTGTTAATTTTGTTGTTGTTGTTGCTCAGGCTGGAATGCAGTGGCATAATCTCAGCTCACTGCAAACTCCACCTCCCAGGTTCAAGCAGTTCTCATGTCTCAGCCTCCTGAGTAGCTGGGATTGCAGGTATGCGCCACCACAGGCTAATTTTTGTATTTTTGATAGAGACGGGGTTTCGCCATGTTGGCCAGGCTGGTCTCGAACCCCTGGGCTCGATTGATCCTCCCGCCTCGGCTTCCCAAAGTGCTGCGATTATAGGAGTGAGTCACTGCACCTGGCCTTAAATTGTTGATTTGTTGGTCAAGGTATATCACTTGGAACAGGTTGTGAACAATAGCAAAAAGGAAATTCCTTGCTCTTTTTTCCCTCTGACAAAATGTTTTGTGTTCCATTTTACTTGGGGCTAAAATAAATTCCTAGGTCAAATAAGTCTTTGAAAATTCCTTCATCATAAGACCCAGCCAGGAGGAACTCGGATGTGCAGGGAAACAGACAATATTTCATTGCTTTTGGTGATAGTGGCAATTTCCACAGAACAAATTTGAATATCTTCTTGACTCTCACTGGGGTTTTCAAACTTAAATACGCATCAAAATCACCTGTTAGTCTTGTTAAAACACAAATTGCTGGGTCCCAGCCCCAGGGTTTCTGATTCGGTAAGTCTGAGGTGGTGCCTCAGAATTTTTTTTTTTTGACAAGCTCCCAGGTGATAACTGATGTTGCTGATCCAGAGAGCAGCACTCTCAGAACCACTGCCTTATAGGATAAAATAAAACAGTGTCTTCCAGTTTGTTTTTAAATCATTTTTCCCCCTCGTTGTTCAGGCAACCAGAAAGCTCAAATGGCTGAAATTATTTCTCTTCGTTTTTTCATTTGTCTGTTTTGCACAAGTAAACAGCTTACCACGAATTTTTTCAACAAGCAGTTTCTAAGATATGTCTTGTGGCTAGTGAAAAATTAGTTCAGTTTTCTGACCAACTACATCAACAGCACTTAAATAATTGTACCTATGAATGCCTAAAGAACTGTCATTTTTACTTAAAAATTGTAGATAGTGTCTCCATATTTAATAAATCAGTTTGATTAACTGGGGCATTTAATTTTCCAGTCGTTGTTGATCAATAAAATTAGAAGGAGAATCCTGGCCTACTATTCACCTTTGATGAGACATTAATTAATAGAGAAACTATACCTTAAAATGAAACCAGCTTTGCTTCCTTATTTGTCTCTTCCTGGTTGATACAAGACTGGTATTTGGAAGGTAGATGCTGGCTGAGTGTTACAAAACTGCACATAGTAGGGAAAGTGTATAAATCACTAGCTAATGAAATGAGTGTGGGAGCTTTTGAAATATTTATCAATAATCTGGGTGTATGTTATTCACTTACGATGTCAGGAGTCTTACGAATTTTTTTTTTTAATAGAGACAGAGTCTCCCTGTGTGGCTCAGGCTGATCTCGAACTCCTGAGCTCAAGTGATCCACTCACCTTGGCCTCCCAAAGTGCTGGGATTACAGGAGTGAGCCACTGGCCTGAGTCCTTTTCTTTTCTTTTCTTTTCTTTTCTTTTCTTTTCTTTTCTTTTGAAACAGTTTTGCTCTGTCACCCAGGCTGAAGTGCAATGGGGGGATCTTGGCTCACTGCAACCTCCACTCCTGGGTTCAAGTGATTCTCCTGCCTCCGCCTTCCAAGTAGCTAGGATCACAGGCATGTACCAACACGCCTAGCTAATTTCGTTTGTATTTTTAGTAGAGACATGGTTTCACCATGTTGGCCAGGCTGGTCCTGACCTCAGGTGATCCACCCACCTTGGCCTCCCAAAGTGCTGGGATTACAGACGGGAGCCATTCCACCTGGAATAAGTTTTCCTCATGAATAGTTTTGAATAAACAATTTTATACTTGGAAACCTGAATCTTTGCTTAATTTTCAAATCTTAACTTTTTTATTTGAACTTAGTAGAATAGTTTAATATATTTTTTAAAAGTTTTAAGGCTGGCGTGGGGGCCTATGCCTGTAATCCCAGCACTTTGGGAGGCTGAGGTGAGTAGATCACTTGAGGTCAGGAGTTTGAGACCAGCCTGGCCAACATGGTGAAACTCTGTCTCTATCGGGCGTGGTGGCACGTGCTTGTAGTCCCAGCTACTCGAGAGGCTGAGGCGGCAGAATCTCTTGAACCTAGGAGACAGGGATTGCAGTGAGCTGAGTTTGTGCCACTGCACTTCAGCTTGGGCAACAGAGCGAGAGTCCATCTCAAAAAAAAAAAAGTTTTGTAAGCATCTGTTACTGAATATTTATTAAATTTCAGCTGCCATTGTATATTATAGTGGCTTATGTTATTCATAGGTATGCATATATATGTACCTGCTTTATGTCCAGAGATGTAAAACTTATGTTCATTAGAACATAACATTACATTAGATGTAAAACTTTTTGTTCATTAGAATCATCTTTTTATGTGCTAGTGGGACAGTTGAGTCATATCCTGGTTCCCAAAAGTTTGGTATAATATTAGCTACTTTTGAGAACCATAAGACCTCAAAGAATTTTTTTTTCTTTTTCTTTTGAGACAGTCTTGCTCTGTTGCCCAGGCTGGAGTGCAGCCACGTGATCTTGACTTACTGTAACCTCTGCCTCCTGGGTTCGGGCGATTCTCCTGCCCTGCCTCAGCCTCCTGAGTAGCTGCGATTGCAAGCGCGCGCCACCATGACTAGCTAATTTTTGTACTTTTTTTTTTTTTTTTTTTAGTAGAAAGGGGGTTTTAGCATGTTGGCCAGGCTGGTCTTGAACTCCTAGCCTCAGGTGATCTGCCCACCTTGGCTTCCCAAAGTGCTGGGATTACAGGCATGAGCCACCACACCTGGTGTGGTTTTCTTTTTTAAGAGTTTGTAATCTAAAGGGTAATTTAGCAGACTAAAATATATAGTACACATGCATCTTAAAAAATTACTATATTAGATTTGCCTTAATGATATCTTACATTTTATTCAATAATATGAATACTGTATAGCCATTAAAACTCGTGGTAATGATGTGGAGAAAAGGCTTATGATACAGTAAATTAAAAACAAACCCCACCAGATTTCAAATCAACATAGATGCCCTCATAGTGATGGGGAATTATTGGAAAGACAGAAAAAGGAATAAAAAATAAACTGCAGCATGTCGATGAAGTTATCACTGGTTAGAGTTACTATTTTTGAGACAGGTTCTCACTCAGTCACCCAGGCTGGTGTACAGTGGTGTGATCACAGCTCACTGTAGCCTCAACCTCCTGGGCTCAAGTGATTCCAGTAGCTGTGATTGCAGGCATATGCCACAGTGTCCAGCTTTTGTTTTGTTTTGTTTTTTTGGTAGAGACAGGGTCTTGCCATGTTGCCCAGGCTGGTCTTGAACTCCTGAGCTCACGTGATCCTGTTGCCTTGGTTTCCCAAAGTGTTAGGATTACAGGCATGAGCCACTGCTCCTGGCCGGTAGTTGGGAATGTAGGTGCTTTTCTTGGTGGATTTTCTAAAATTCCCCATTTTAAAGGTGTTACTTTAAACACACTATTAAAAAATAGACTATGGAAAAACTGAGTAGTAAAAGCTTTACTGCCTTGGTTTACTTTAAATGTGTGGCACCACTTCTTTATCTTTGGATAGCTACTCTGAATAATTCTAGAATCCTTGTCTTATTAAACATTCTAGATTCGTATTTACATTGTTCTTTGAATAGTCAAATGTTTGTTAGGTGCCATATGGTCTTTTTCATTATTGTTCAGACTGTTTGGTCTTCTTCAGTATTACGACTTTCTAGCAAAGGACGTAGAACTGCGTCAGCAACCTACACAAAGACTCTTTTTTTTTTTTTGAGACAGAGTATCTGTCGCTAGGCTGGAATGCAGTGGCATGATCTTGGCTCACTGCAACCTCTGTCTCCTGGGTTCCAGCAGTTATACCTCAGCCTCCCAAGTAGCTAGGATTATAAGCACACGCCACTATGACCAGCTAATTTTTGTATTTTTAGTAGAGATGGGGTTTCACCATGTTGGCCAGGATGGTCTCGATCTCCTGACCTTGTGATCCGCCCACCTCGGCCTCCCAAAGTTCTAGGATTACAGGCATGAGCCACTGCACCCGGCCACAAAGACTTATTTTTATGGCCTATGGGTAAAGTTGAATTTTGTGGCAAATGTAATGAATAGGGTATATAGTAAGTAGCTAGAATAATTACTGATGCTGGAAGAAACCTGAGAAAAGTGAGCACGAATGAGCCCTAACTGCATCATACCGTAAGACATACATGCCATTTGCAGTTGTACACTATACTTGGAATCAGGCTCTAACTGAAGGTCTAGAGCAAATTGACTGGAATTCAAGGTGAGTTGCCTGGTTGTATGGCCAGTTTTGATAAGGGTGTAGGATTACCAGTTTAAGATTTTTAGACTCATCTCATTTTCCTACTCTTTATCTCATACTTTGGAGATTAGACTCCCAAATTTGAAGGGAAGTGATATGTAGAATGCATGGTTTTTTAAAATTTTGTTGTTGTTGTTGTTGTTGTTGTTATTTGAGATAGAGTCTCACGCTTGTCATCCAGCCTGGAGTTCAATGGTGCGATTTTGGCTCACTGCAACCTCTGCCTCCTGGGTTCATGCGATTCTCCTGCCTCGGCCTCCCAAGTAGCTAGGATTACAGGCACCCACCACCATGCCCGGCTAATTTTTGTATTTTTAGTAGAGACGGGGTTTCACCATGTTGGCCAAACTGGTCTTGAACTTCTGACCTCAGATGATCTGCCCACCTCAGCCTCCCAAAGTGCTGGGATTACAGGTGTGAGCCACTGTGCCGGCCATATTATGTTTTAGACTGTGCTTTCTGGTGTTCAGATAAGAGTAAATGAAAATAAAATTAGTCTTGGTATTTAAATATTTGTGCTAGCTTTAGCAGCAGCAGTTGTCAGTGAGAAGTACAGGTTACAACTGAGCCACCTTCCAGCAATCTGTCAGGGAGGCCACCGTGCTTTGACTTCTGCTTTGCTTTGAACAAGACATGATGGGTGTGGAACCTGTTTTACTGAAAATGGAATATGTTACCCTCTTTCTAGTTCAGAACCGGCTGCTGTAAAAGCATGATAGTTACTCATTGTCAGAACTTTCTTCCCAAATGCTACCAGGAATCCCTTTTTTGGACCTAGGCTGGGAAGGCTCTCAAGGTAGGAAGGGAGAGCAGATAACTGTGATAACAGACACTTTACTTGAGCTCATGTTCCTGTTTCTCTGCAGTAAAATGTTATTCTATCAAGCAGCCAATCTGCTTCATAAGGAGCTTTTTTTTTTCTTTTTTTCTTTTTTTTTTTAAAGAAAGAGGATCTCGGCCAGGCTTGGTGGTTCATGCCTGTAATCCCAGCACTTTGGGAGGCCAAGGCAGGTGGATTACCCGAGATCAGAAGTTCAAGACCAGCCATGCCAACATGGAGAAACCCTGCCTCTACTAAAAATACAAAAATTAGCTGGGCGTGGTGGAACATGCCTATAATCCCAGCTACCCGGGAGGCTGAGGCAGGAGAATTTGCTTGAACCCAGGAGGTGGAGGTTGCAGTGAGCTGATATCAGACCACTGCACTCCAGCCTGGGAGACAGAGCAAGACTCCGACTCAAAAAAAAAAAAAAAAAAAGAGTAGGCCAGGCGCGGTGGCTCAAGTCTGTAATCCCAGCACTTTGGGAGGCGAGGCGGGTGGATCACGAGGTCAAGAGATCGAGACCATCCTGGCCAACATGGTGAAACCCCGTCTCTACTAAAAATACAAAACGTTAATTGGGCATGGTGGCGCGTGCCTGTAATCCCAGCTACTCAGGAGGCTGAGGCAGGAGAATTGCCTGAACCCAGGAGGCGGAGGTTGCGGTGAGCCGAGATCGCGCCATTGCACTCCAGCCTGGGTAACAAGAGCGAAACTCCGTTTCAAAAAAAAAAAAAAAAAGAAGAGACAGGGTCTCACTCTGTGACCCACACTGCAGTGGTGCAATCACAGCTCACTGTAGCCTTGACCTTCCCATCTGAAGTGATCCTCCCACCTTAGCCTCTCAAGTAGCTGGGACCACAGGCATGGGTGACCATGCTTGGCTAAGTTGTTTGTTTGTTTTTGTAATGATGGTGTTATGCCATGTTTCCCAGGCTGGTCTTGAACTCCTGGCTTCAAGTGATCCACCCACCTCCACCTCTCAAAGTGTTGGGATTACAGGCATGAACCACCATGCCCAGCCAGGAGCCATCTTTAAAAGTGTGTATTTTAAAGCTTTGTCTTAAAATTTCAAACACAGCAAAGTAGAAAAGAGTTTAATGAACCCCAGGTACCCATCTCTCAGCAGTCATCAATAGTCTCCCGTACTACCCTTCTTCCTTCATCTGTTCTGCCCTAGCTTTTTGTGGGAGATAGTTATATTTTTTAAAATCCTGACATCATTTCACCTGTACGTTTGTCAGTATACATCTGTATCAGATAAGAATTTTTAAAAATAGTCACCATGCCATTATTCATAGTCAACAAATTAATGGTAATGTCTTTTGTTTTGTTTTGTGTTTTTGTTTTGAGATGGACTTTTGCTCTTGTTGCCCGGGCTGGAGTGCAATGGCACAGTCTCGGCTCACTGCAACCTCCGCCTCCCAGGTTCAAGCGATTTTCCTGCCTCGGCCTCCCGAATAGCTGGGATTACAGGCATGCGCCACCACGCCTGGCTAATTTTGTATTTTTAGTAGAGACCGGGTTTCTCCATGTTGGTCAGGCTGGTCTCGAACTCCCGACCTCAGGTGATCCACCTGCGTCAGCCTCCCAAAGTGCTGGGATTACAGGCGTGAGCCACTGTGCCTGGCCAATTAACGGTAATTTCTTAAAAATCACCCAATGCCTATTTGATGTTCAGTTTTCTTCCTTTGTCTCAAGTGTCTTTTTACAAATGATTTGATTCATTCATGATACAAAGTGTATACGATATATTTGATTGATCAGTCTCCTTTAACCTATAACCATTTCCTCTTCCTTTTATTTTCATTCTACAGTATTTATTTGATGAGGAAACCGGGCTGTCACATACTGTTCCCTCATTCTGGAGTTGGATGGTTCCATTCTTGTGGTGTTGCACGTGTTTCTGGGAGTCAGGAACTTGATTAGGTTCAGGTTCAATTCTTTGGAGAGCCGTAATGCTTTCTAGATAGTGCCCTGTATATCCTATTGTATCACATCAGGGGGGTACATGTTTGGTTGTCCCACTTTTAGTGATAATAAGATGATAAAGTCCTCCATCAACTTTTTTAACTGAAATTTTTCTTGAGATAATTATAGATTCACATGTAATTGTAAGAAATAATACAAAGAGATGGCCGGGTGCAGTGGCTCATGCTTGTAATCCCAGAACTTTTGAGAGGCTGAGGTGGGCAGATCATCTGAGATCAGGAGTTTGACACCAGCCTGGCCAACGTAATGAGACCCTGTCATACCTAAAATACAAAAATTAGCCCTGCATGGTGGTGCATGCCTATAGTCCCAGCTACTCGGGAGACTGAGGCAGGAGAATCACTTGAATCCAGGAGGCAGAAGTTTCAGGAAGCTGAGATCGAATCACTGCACTCCAAGCCTGGGCGACAGAGCGAGACTCTTTCTCAAAGAAAAAAGTTTGTTCCTTTTTGTCCCAAGTAGTGTTTCATGTTGTATATGGACCAGAATCTAACAATTTACTTGTTGAAGGACGTCTGGGCTGATTGTAGTTTTGGGCTGTTATAAATAAAGCTGCTGTGAACATTCATGTACAGGTTTTTGTATGAACATGAGTTCTCATTTCTCTGGAATAAATGTCCAAGAGTGTAATTGCAATTGCCGGATCAAGTGGTAACTGATGTTTGTTTTTTTTGTATGTTTGTTTTGTTTTTGAGACAGAGTTTTGCTCTTGTTGTCCCAGCTAGAGTGCAATAGCACCATCTCAGCTCACCACAACCTCTGCCTCCCGGTTCAAGCAATTCCCCTGCCTTAGCTTCCCAAGAAGCTGGGATTACAGGCATGCACCACCACACCTGGATGATTTTGTATTTTTAGTACAGATGGAGTTTCTCCATGTTGGTCAGGCTGGCCTTGAACTCCTGACCTCAGGTGATCCGCCTGCCTCGGCCTCCCAAAGTTCTGGGATAACAGGCGTGAGCCACCATGCCCGGCCTGATGTTTGGTTTTATAAGAAACTAACAAACTGTTTTCCATTGTGACCGTACCATTCCCACCAGCAATGTCTGAGTGATCCAGTTTCTCCTTATTTTTGTCAGCATTTGGTATTGTCACTATTTTTTTATTTTGACCATTCTAATAGGTGTATAGTGATACCTCATTGTGGGTTTAAATTGCATTTCCCTGGTGGCTAGTGATGAACATTGTTTCATGTGCTTATTTGCAATCTGTCTATCCTCTTTGGTGAAATATTTTGTTCATGTCTTTTGTTCATTTTTAAATTTGATTTTTTTTCTATTCAGTTTCACATACTAGACTTGTCAAGTGTGTGGTTTACAAATATTTTCTCCCAGTCTGCAGCTTGACTTTTTGTCCTCTTTGCAGTGTTTGAATAGAAAAACTTTTTACTTTTTTTCGTTTTTTTTGTTTTTTTGTTTTTTTGAGATGAAATCTTGCTCTCTCACCCAGACTGGAGTACAGGGGCACAATCTCAGGTCACTGCAACCTCTGCCTCCTGGGTTTGAACAATTCTCCTGCCTCAGCCTCCCAAGTAGCTTGGACTACAGGTGTGTACCACCATGCCCAGCTAATTTTTTTTCTATTTGTGTAGAGATGGGGTTTTGCCATGTTGGCCAGGCTGGTCTCGCACTCTTGTCCTCAAGTGATCTGCCCACCTTGCCCTCCCAAAGTGCTGGGATTACAGGAGTGAGCCACCGTGCCCAGCCAAAACTTTTTAATTTTAATGCGGTCCGTTTTTATCACCAGTTTCTTTATGGATCATGCTTTTGGTGTCAAGCCTAAGAACTGTTTGCCTAGCCCTAGATCCTGCAGATTTTCTTTGTTTTTTTTTTTCAATAAATGTTTTATAGTTTTACATTTAGGTTTATGATGCATTTTGAGTTAGTTTTGTGTAAGGTGTGAGGTTTATTTTAGATTATAGATATCCTTCCTCTGTTGAATTACCTCGGCACTTTTGTCAGTAATCAGTTGAAAATATTTGCATGGGTCTGATTGTCAGCTCTCCACCATTAGCTTTTCACCTAATAGGTTTAGCAGCCATTGATAATCTTTTTTTTTTTTTTTTTTAGAGGGTGTCCCACTCTGTTACCCAGGCTGGAGTGCAGTGGTGTGATCTCAGCTCACTGCAGCCTCCACCTCCCAAGTTCAAGCAATTCTCCTACTTTAGCCTCCTAAGTAGCTGGTATTACAGGTGCCCACCACCACGCCTGCATAATTTTTATATTTTTAGTAGAGATGGAGTTTCACCATGTTGGCCAGTCTCGAACTCCTGACCTCAAGTGATCACCTGCCTCAGCCTCCCAAAGTGCTGAGATTACAGGCGTGCGCCACCATGCCCGGTCTGATGATGGTTTTTTATTTTATTACGGGTTATAGAATGGTAGTAGTTCATGATTCCTTCATTTATTAGCTGGAATGCTTCTCCAAAAGACATTCTCCTCATCAGCTCTGTGGTTGCTCTGAAGTACAATTTTTACAGGAAAATACAGGATAAATGTTTGCTTTCTTCCTTTGGTATATACCTGTTTGCAGAATAATGACATGGTTCCTTCCATCCTCCAAAGGTGACCAATAATAATTTCTAAGTATCATTATGAACTAATGGATTTTCAGCATGTTTGATGTGTTTCAATCCATTGCCATAATTGTTGTTATTGATACTTGAGTTGGCTCACTTTGCCAGTAGGAGTCTATTCAGATTGGCGTCTGAATCCATTTGACACAACTCCTTTGATCTTTGACAGTTTTCTTGTTTTTGGGTGCAAGATTTTTCAGGCTCACCTTAGACACTTCCTGCCACACGCTTAGAATCAACCATTTCTCTAAGGACCTTCATTCCATTTCACGAGAAATGATAGAGACCACAATCAAAACAAATCATGAATTTATACTGATATTTTCAATTCAAATGAAAGACATTTTTGCTAAAATTTCTTGAGTTTATATTTGTATATCTTACTATGCTGAAAAATCTTGATTCCTAATTAGTAACATAATTATTCGTTTGATAGGTAAATATTTTAGGGCCGATTCTTTGGTTTTATAGCCAAGATACCCTGTTGATAAAGTCTTGTGGGAACAATTATAAGACTGGCTTATTTAGGAGCTTTTTAAAAAAGACATCCCTACCTGTTTTAACTGTAGATTATATTAACTTAAATAGGTACAGCCCACGCTTGATGGAAAAAATTCTCCAAATGGCTGAAGGTATTGATATCGGGGAGATGCCTTCATATGATCTGATGCTGCCCAAGTCTTCCAAAGGTCAAAAACGTCACCTCTCAACATGTGATGGTGAGTATACTTGTTTCTGAAAGATGGGATTTCAAGAAACAAATGGCTTTAAAAAATGATATGAGTGTGGTATATTATTTCAAATAACATTGGTAACATTAGTTCTTACACACATGTAAAAGTTTTTGCTTTTAGTTATATACATTTTTTTGAGGATGCTAAATAGAATTGAAACTAAGAATACTGAAATCATGCAATCCTTGAAGTTTATGCCATGGAACCTCCCTCTAACTAGAATCTTATATTGTGATCACTTGAGCATCTAAGTCACTAAATCCTCTTGAATGGGTCTGGGATGGATGAGCTTTCTACTGAGCAGTGTTATAGGAAGGAAGCTCTGGTGTCTGGCATAGCCTCATCTGAGTTCTTCCATAGCTTTAAATTTGGCATCTCCCCTAAATCATTAGTTTCCAGCTGTTGTTCTAGAAAGAAAATAGAGCAAACACCCTTTTGTGATGAATGGGTCAGAACTGAGGTTTTGAAGTTGAAAACCTTTGGAATCTTTTGATAATTCTTTTTCTTTGAGTTTTAGTCACAACTATGTAAAGCACCATCACAGAGTCACTCACTTCTGATACAAAAGAGAAAGGCTTTGTAACTGCCTCTGGTCATCATCTTTCTTGCATTAGAGCCATCTGTTCCACTTGTAGTCCTTAAGTGAGCTTTTCAGCATGGGTGATATGAGATTGTACTGGAACAGTCTTCCAGTTCACTTCACCTTCCAGCACAGGGCAAAGAGTGTATTTCACCTGTGCTTTAGCTCATTTTTGATGCAAAAGCATCTACCAGTCATGTGTGGTGGTGACCTGCATACTTGACTCAATCGTATATTTTCTATCAAAGGTCTTCCCTTACATGTCGAAAGATAGGGAGCATCCCTCCTTATGCTGGAATCTTAGATTGATAATTGAGTCCCTTCACCCAAATGACATGAAGTTTTTGTGATGGGAAGTATCTCGTACCAACAATGCAGCTTGCAAATAATATGGTTGGTACTGTTTTCCTGCTTGGTTCTTTTGAAATATTCCCCATTTTAATGAATTGTAAATTTCACTCATTCTATAGGTCAAAATCCTCCTAAAAAGCAAGCCGGTTCCAAATTCCATGCGAGACCTCGTTTTGAGCCTGTACATTTTGTAGCTAGTAGTTCAAAAGATGAAAGACAGGAAGATCCTTATGGCCCTCAAACAAAAGAGGTAAATGAACAAACACATTTTGCCAGCATGCCAAGAGACATCTACCAAGATTATACTCAAGACTCTTTCAGTATACAAGATGGGAATTCTCAGTATTGTGATTCATCAGGATTCATTTTCACAAAAGACCAGCCTGTAACAGCCAACATGTATTTTGACAGTGGGAACCCCACCCCAAGCAGCACATCACAGCAGGCAAACTCTCAGTCAACTCCTGAGCCTTCACCATCACAGACATTTCCCGAGTCCGTGGTAGCCGAGAAGCAGTATTTTATTGAAAAATTAACGGCGACTATCTGGAAGAACCTTTCTAATCCAGAGATGACTTCTGGATCTGATAAAATTAATTACACATACATGTTAACTCGTTGTATTCAGGCATGTAAGACAAATCCTGAGTACATATATGCTCCTTTAAAGGAAATTCCTCCTGCCGACATCCCCAAAAATAAAAAACTTCTAACTGATGGCTATGCTTGTGAAGTTAGATGCCAAAATATCTACTTAACTACAGGTTATGCTGGCAGCAAGAATGGGTCCAGGGATCGAGCTACTGAGCTAGCTGTAAAACTCTTGCAGAAACGTATTGAAGTTAGAGTTGTCCGGCGGAAATTCAAGCATACGTTTGGAGAGGACCTCGTGGTGTGTCAGATTGGCGTGCCCTCCTATGAATTTCCTCCAGCTCTGAAACCACCAGAGGACTTGGTGGTGCTGGGTAAAGATGCTTCCGGGCAGCCAATTTTTAATGCTTCCGCCAAACACTGGACCAATTTTGTCATTACAGAAAATGCAAATGATGCAATTGGTATCCTTAACAATTCTGCCTCATTCAACAAGATGTCAGTTGAATACAAATATGAGATGATGCCAAATCGCACATGGCGTTGTCGAGTGTTTTTACAAGATCACTGCTTAGCTGAAGGTTATGGAACCAAGAAAACAAGTAAACATGCAGCTGCTGACGAGGCTTTGAAAATTCTTCAAAAAACACAGCCCACTTACCCATCTGTCAAAAGTTCACAATGCCATACAGGCCCTTCACCCAGAGGATCTGGAAAGAAGAAAGATATAAAGGATCTTGTGGTTTACGAGAATTCTTCCAATCCCGTGTGCACGCTGAACGACACAGCTCAGTTTAACCGAATGACAGTTGAGTATGTCTATGAAAGGATGACAGGCCTCCGCTGGAAATGCAAAGTGATTCTAGAGAGCGAAGTAATTGCAGAAGCAGTTGGGGTGAAGAAAACTGTCAAATATGAAGCTGCTGGGGAAGCTGTTAAAACCCTCAAAAAGACCCAGCCAACTGTTATTAACAACTTGAAGAAAGGAACTGTTGAAGATGTGATTTCAAGAAATGAAATTCAGGGCCGCTCAGCAGAGGAGGCTTATAAACAGCAAATCAGAGAAGATAACATTGGAAATCAGCTGCTGAGAAAGATGGGTTGGACTGGTGGTGGTTTAGGTAAATCTGGTGAGGGCATACGGGAGCCTATCTCAGTCAAAGAGCAGCATAAGCGGGAGGGGCTTGGTCTGGATGTAGAGAGGGTGAATAAAATTGCTAAGAGAGATATTGAACAGATCATCAGAAACTACGCCCGCTCTGAGAGCCACACAGATTTGACTTTTTCTAGAGAGCTGACTAATGACGAACGGAAGCAAATACATCAGATTGCCCAGAAGTATGGTCTTAAGAGTAAGTCTCATGGGGTGGGCCATGATAGGTACCTGGTGGTAGGTAGAAAAAGACGGAAGGAAGACCTACTAGATCAGCTCAAACAGGAAGGCCAAGTGGGCCATTACGAGCTTGTTATGCCTCAGGCAAATTGAGATCTTCCTATGCCTCAAGCCAATTGAGATCTTCCAATGCCTCAAGCAAATTGAGATCTTCCTAATTTATTTTGTAAATGCCTAATGAGGCAGATTTTTGAATTTAAGAAATGCTACATGTCCTGGTTGCAGAGTATATTCATCTTAAGATGTCTCACCTTGTTCATTTCATATAGTGGTTTATTAAATATTGGAACCTAAAGAATTCTGTCCACTTGTATTAGCTTAATCCAGCAGATATTGTGCAGTTACTGTTTGTGTCTTTTATATTGCTGTGTCCCTCAGATTTTAGCAGTTTGACAAGCCAAATGGAATTTTACCCCAAGAAAGAAATTCTCATTTTAAAGGGCATAGCACAGCAATCTGCAACAATATGTAAAGTTGATATTGACTACCATCTCTTAATTCCAGATTTACTGAAAATGTCAGATCATTTTGTATTAATCTATTTTCATCTTTGTGTGAAGCCAGTTATAGAATGTTTGACAGTAAATTGTGCTGTACATGTAAATGTCCTTACCAACTAAATGATGTAAAACTTTCTTAAAGTAATTTTAGTGTTCATTTATTTGTAACTTCTACCATGTGATTTCCAGAATATTGGAAGTGGTTTACTGTATCTTGTGATATATGGGTTTTAACAAAATCTAGTCTTCACGCTGAGAGAGCACTACTTGAGAGAGCAGTTGAAAGTTTCAAAAACTTTGGTTCAATCTGAAGAAAGGAAGCTTGAACTGTTTGTTCTTGGTGCCTTGCAGAGAGACTCACAGCAACTCTCCATTATAGCTTTCACACGGTTTGGATGTGCAGGACATCCAAGGCAGCCACAGCTGTGGTAGAGCTTGGTAAAAGACTGAAGACACATTGGTGCTTTGATGCAAAGGTCAGTTGGCTGGTCCCTCTCTCAAAAAGCTTATTTAGCCGGAAAAGCCAACTTTGTAACATATTTAAAACTGCTATTTTCGCTTATTTCTGGAATGTAAAAAAATGTATAAAAAGAATTAGTGTATACTTCCTGAATAAAAAGGAGCCAAAGTTGATGAGAATGGTGGCGTGCTCATTTCCGGGCAGCAGCCTTGTAGCAACACTGGGTCTTTGGAGAAGGGAAGTGGTGTTTGCGCAGAATATTTCAACACCCAGAGCACGTGTGGATGAAGGTACTGATTTAACAGATAGGAATCAGTCAGCTATCACTTTTTTCCTGTGGACCAACACGCTCGCTTCAACCAAATCTTAGGCTGCTGCCTTTTATATGATTTTTGTATCTCAGCTAGATCAAGTATAACCTCATAACAGCACAGGTGAATATTACCATTGATCATTAAACACCTCTAATGAAATGATGTTTGGGACAATTAGGTGGTTTACGATGCCTGAAAATATTTAGCACCATGCTTGACATGTAATTGGCCAACAAGAAATAGTAATTTCCTTTCCCCTGGTTGTTTTTTTTTTTCTTTTTTTGACATGGAATTTTGCTGTTGTTGCCCAGGTTGGAGTGCAGTGGTGTGGTCTCGGCTCACTGCAGCCTCCACTTCTGGGGTTCAAGCAATTCTCCAGTGTCAGCCTCCCAAGCAGCTGAGATTATAGGCACTCACTACCATGCCTGGCTAGTTTTTGCATTTTTAGTAGAGATGGGGGGTTTCACCACATTGGCCAGGCTGGTCTCGAACTCCTGACCTCAGGTGATAGGCCCACCTTGGCCTCCCAAAGTGCTGGGATTATAGGCATGAGCCACCGTGCCTGGCCCTGTTTTTTATATTTTACATTAAGCAGCTGCCCACTGTAGTTAAATTATTTTTAAAATATAAAGAGATGGATCTGTGTAACTTAATCATTTATGGTGACTAACCAGTATGGTCATTGCTTTCCATTAACCGTCTTCCTACAGTGCATAGCCTTTCCTAATGTTGGTAGGAAGAGAAATGTGTCTATTTTATTTTGGCACTTCATATTAACATGGGCAAAAAGAACTAAGCAAAATATTTATAGATTTTATATGATTACAATTTTTTTTTTAAATGAATGAGAGGTTCTTACCTGCCTAGGCTGGCGTCGAACATGTAGCCTCAACTCCTCAAGTGCCAGGACAACTGGCCTGAGCCACCGTGGCTCCCACAATTTTTTTTTCTTTTTTTTGAGACAGGGTCTCACTCTGGTTACCCAGGCTGGAGTGCAGGCACAATCTCGGCTCACTGTAACCTCCAACTCCCGAGTAGCTGGCACTACAGGTGTGCATGACCTGGCCCATCTAATTTTTTGTATTTTTAGTAGAGATGGGATTCTGGTCTCTGCCAGACAGGCCAGCCTGGTCTCAAGCTCCTGGACTTAAGCAGTCTACCCTCCTCAGTCTCCCAAAGTGCTGGGATTACAAAGGCATGAGCCACCACACCCAGCCTACAGGTTTCTTTTTATTTTATTTTATTTTTATTTTTGAGACGGGGTGTCGCTCTTGTTACCCAGGCTGGAGTGCAATGGCGCGATCTTGGCTCACCACAACCTCCACCTCCTGGGTTCAGGCAATTCTCCTGCCTCAGCCTCCTGAGTAGCTGGGATTACAGGCACGCGCCACCATGCCCAGCTAATTTTTTTTTGTATTTTTAGTAGAGATGGGGTTTCACCATGTTGACCAGGATGGTCTCGATCTCTTGACCTTGTGATCCACCCGCCTCGGCCTCCCAAAGTGCTGGGATTACAAGCATGAGCCACGGCACCTGGCCCAGGTTTCTTTTTAAACTTGCAAGGTTCATGCCAATCTTGAGAAGCTATGGTTGAATTTGTGAGTTAGAAAAAACCTGTCTCCAATTTTCTGAATAAGAGTGGCTTTGGGGATTAAGGGATATGAAAACTTGACTGATTCCTCTCTTTACATTTCTTTCTTCTTCCCCAAATGATTTTAAGGTGGGGAAAGGTAAGCGAATGTTAAATATGAATCTGGTTTGTCTAGGTGAGTCCAGCAGAACAGAATATTAAGGTAGTTAGAGTTAGGAAGGCTCGCCAAATAATTGCGCCAAATAGATACAAATTTGGTTACTGGATTTGAAGGGCCAGATTGCCTAACTTGTTAGGATCTGTGATACTGATACAGAATTAGAGCAAAATCACCTAACTTGCTTGAAGATAAAATAATGTTGAGAATGGCATTGGCATGAATGAGCTGCTGACAAGCTTACTGTTGTTCCATTTTGTCCCCTTTCAGTTGGTTCCTGTATTTTCCCTTTCTTTGAAATGTAGTCATTCTTAACCCAGTAACCTTCCTATAAAATCTGCACAGGTACATAAGCAGTTTCAAATTGTATTTGGATTACTTAAATGTTTTTTATACTGAGGAACTGTGCTTTCCATTTTATATCTAGCATTGAGTCTCACAGATCTACTTTTTGGATTTTTTCCTCCCCTTTGATTGCAAAATGAATGGAAATATGCATTTTGTTGGGATTCTTTTTTAGTAGTATACAATGCATTTTCTTTTTTTTTTTTTTTTTTTTTGAGACGGAGTTTCGCTCTTGTTACCCAGGCTGGAGTGCAATGGGCGCGATCTCGGCTCACCGCAACCTCCGCCTCCTGGGCTCAGGCAATTCTCCTGCCTCAGCCTCCTGAGTAGCTGGGATTACAGGCACGCGCCACCACGCCCAGCTAGTTTTTTGTATTTTTTAGTAGAGACGGGGTTTCACCATGTTGACCAGGATGGTCTTGATCTCTCAACCTCGTGATCCACCCGCCTCGGCCTCCCAAAGTGCTGGGATTACAGGCTTGAGCCACCGCGCCCGGCCGCATTTTCTTTGCTATGAGTAACCCCTGAAGCTGGAGATAGGTCCTAAATAAAGGATTCTAATTGCAGCTTTGATTCCAAATCATACCTCCTTCCCCACATCAGCTGGTGCAGAATTGAAACGTTCAAACCTGACTGCTATTTGAAAAAGGGACTTTGCACATTTGTTTTTGTTAACTTTGTTATCAATACATGCAGATAGCCTGTATTGTATTGTGGTGTTTGTTAAAAATTTTAAAGGTAGAAAGAGGCAATTAGCATAAAATGTTCAAATGAATGGTTTGTGGTGCCTTTGATCACGCATATGTTGTTTTGGGAGGTCAGCTTGTTGTCTCTGTTGTAAGGTTTTAAACAGATTATCCCATGAAAGAGATTGGGAATAGTGTTTCTTAGGTGTACAAAAGAAGAAAGTTATTAAACCTGACCATTCTGAGTCTCGCCTTAAATTTTTTCAGGTATGATTAACAGTGTCAATATTTAAGGCACTCAGCCATGTGGCAGGATGAAAAACTTAATGTAAAACAAATCCACCAAATGGAGAAATTTAATGTGGTTCTACTTTGAAGTAGAAATGAACTTGGGGGAAAATATTAAGCAAATGTAAGGACACTGCTCCTAGGTGAAACAATCCAAGTAATGTGGTCATTAGTGCAGATTGTACTCCCCCATACTGAGGCTTCAAGTACTACGTCTTAAAGGATGAATGGGATACATGTGTCATAAGGACTTCATTTAGCCCCATCCACCCAACCAAACAAGTACCAAGAGGTGATCATTGTTTTTTTGTTTGTTTGAGACAGGGTCTCCCTGTGTTGCCCAGGTTGGAGTGCAGTGGCATGATCTTGGCTCACTGCAACCTCTGCCTCCCAGGTTAAAGCGATCCTCCTGCCTCCGCCTCCCTAGTAGCTAGGATTACAGGCATGCACCACCATTCCTAGCTAATTTTTTAATTTTTAGTAGACGGGATTTCGTCATGTTGTCCAGGCAGGTCTCGAACTCCTGACCTCAGGTGATCCACCCACTTTGGGAGGCCCCAAAGTGTTGGGATTACAGGTGTGAGCCACTGCGTCCACCCAGGTGATCGTTTTTACAGTCATTGTCCTTGCCTCTTTAAAATGAGATGAGTTGCTGCTCAGAAAAAAGCAGGTTTGTTTAATCAAAATGATTGCGGATACCTGTACTCCCAAACTTTACACAGGATTTAAAATGCCATCTAATAATTTGGTAGTTTGTTTTTGAGCTAGGGCTTTTAAAGAGGTGGAATGTCAGGATCAACAAGTTAGATCAGGCGTCCCCAAACTTTTTACACAGGGGGCCAGTTCACTGTCCCTCAGACTGTTGGAGGGCCGCCACATACTGTGCTCCTCTCACTGACCACCAGTGAAAGAGGTGCCCCTTCCTGAAGTGCGGCGGGGGGCCGGATAAATGACCTCAGGAGACCGCATGCGGCTCTCGGGCTGTAGTTTGGGGACGCCTGAGTTAGATCTTGGTCTCTGAGGGTGGTGCTAAATACCCAAGTTAGTTCATTCCCCCCTCCACTCGCCACCTCATAACTTCATTCCCTTGATTGACTGTAATGCATACTGAGGTAACTTTGTTTCATTTAATACTTTTATATTCTGTTAAGATGTTTAAAAAGCATCACCACTTACGACTGAAAAGAAAAAAAAAAGGTTCTCTCCAACAGTATGTCTTGGCTTTTCCGCTCCCAGAATGAGTTTTACCTTAATGTTTAAGGGGGCGAAATTAAGCACATATGAGATCCCAATAAGAAACCAATACAAAAAGTTTCTACTGAGCTAAAATAAAATTATACCTTGACTATGAAATTTTAAGGTTATTTTTATTTACAACTTTTGAAAAATGTACATTTTTTTTTACATGGGTTACTTGTGCAAAGTTAGATTTAGAAGTGATAAATGCATAAAAGGTGACAATAGAACATTAGACAAAACATTTAAAAGCCTTGTCCCATACTGCTACTTAAAGGTACTATATATCTAAAAGTATAAATATCCAAAAAAAGATTGCAGATGTTGGCTTTAAGGTTCTCAGATGCTGAAAGGGAAGAAATTAAAGCATGCAGCAATAACTCAGGATTTGAGTGGAAAATAGTTTGCCACAGATATGCTATGCTCCCTTCCTTGAATTTATTAAGACTATAAAATAAAGATGGTGAATTGAGTTTTATTCATCTAGGGCAGCAATGACCCTTTAAAAAGATGAAAGGATCTCCAACTTTCCCTAGCTCAAAAACTGATGGTTGTTTCCATTCTGCTCCCACACCTATTTTAAAAAGCAAAAACCCAGAAGACCAATATTCTGAAACTCAGCAAGGCTGTGCCCAGTCAGTAGATTGCAGAGAGGATTTGTCAGTTACTACAATTGCTGTACTCCTTTGAGTCCTTCAACATTCTCCTTTTTGCCAGTAAATACTATCTAGTAATTCATATGCGTGAGATCCTAGTAACAACAGGACTTCTAGCTCCCATACTTCTCAAAATTGTTTACATGGATTTGTTTCTTTTCTCTGTAGACCACATTCCAAACACATTCACTTCTAAATCCAACAGAAGTGAAGGACTAGCCGGGATGAAACACTTCAGCAATCATTTTGTTAAAAATAACATCCTGGTCATCAAGCTATGCATATGCACCTCTTGTGTAACAATTTACCTTAAATCTTAAAGTCCAATAATAAAAATAACTGCCTGAAAACTGGAAATGAAATACAACAGAAAAACTTAAGCATTAGTAATTTTTTGCAAGTAACCCAGGTACAGTACATTTGATTTCAAAGAAGGTGTTTTCTGATGTTTAAGGAGAAGGTAGAAGGGGTAGGAAAACTTGGCGAGGGAAGATGGAAACAGCACAACAGCTATTTTGCTTTTAATAAAGTAAATGTAATGACAAGAGTAGGGAGGTGACAAACACATCAATATATATTTTTCTTATGGCCAGCTTCTTCTTTAACTGTACCCGGGGTCAACAGTCGCGCCAGCTTTGTTCTACTATTGCAGAAACACGCTTTTCATATTCCCGCTTGTTCTCCTGGTACAGCTGAGCAGCCTGGCTGTTTGCTGGACTATTGGGATTGGGTTCATCCAACAGAGACTAGAAAGACAATTTTTTAAATGTCAGGTCCTTAATGCAAAACAAACAAGCTATTTTATAAGGTAGTGACACTCAACTGAATTGTCCGAAGTACAGCTACAGTTCTTCAGCACATAAACCCAGAATTATATGAATCTGCTAGTAGCTAGGAAAATATATGTGGCTTAGGTCTTTTTTTTTTTTTTTTTTTTTTTTTTGAGACGGAGTCTTGCTCTGTCGCCCAGGCTGGAGTGCAATGGCACGATCTCAGCTCACTGCAACCTCAGCCTCCCAGGTGCAAGCAATTCTCTGCCTCAGCCTCCCAAGTAGCTGGGAATACAGGCATCTGCCACCACACCTGGCTAATTTTTGTATTTTAAGTAGACATGGGGTTTCACCATCTTGGCCAGGCTGGTCTTGAACTCCTGACCTCATGATTCACCCGCCTCGGCCTCCCAGAGTGCTATGATTACAGGCGTGAGCCACTACGCCCGGTCCCAGCTTGGGTCTTAATGCTCTACTTTTCATCTATAAAACAAACAAGCTTTGACCAAAAATAAAATGGTCTATTACATTATGACTTTCAAAAACAATTCAATTGCTAATATAAACATACTAAAAGTTATAGGTTTGTCAAATAAGGAAAAATTCACCTGTATGGATGTTAGAATCGAAGACACATCATAGGTTGGACTCCAACGGTTCTGAAGTATATCCAGACATATACTACCATCTGCATAGACTATGAACAAAGAAGTAGGTACATTAAACCTAACAAGACCACTAAGGTTTTAACATTACAGACAAAACAAAAATAGTCAAGAATACTTTACTTCTGAAGTTTAAAGATTCCTAGATTGCTTCCTAGTTAACTGCCTAAAAAGATGAGTCATAACCATTACTAGTGAAATAATCTGGATGATCAGAGAATGTCAGATGTAACCAGTAAAAAACTGAAAGATACTTAGTGTTCATTCTTCGGAAAAGGCTGCCCTATTATCCAGGAAATCAGAAACATTTTTGAACAGGGTCCCTAGCTCTCCACAGACATATGGGAAATTCATTCCACCAAATTTGTAGGCTGTATCCCCTAACTGAAATAACAAAAGATGGCTCAGAGTTCACAGAGTTTCAGTTTGGCAAAAAGATAAAAATATCTGATACCCTGAAAAATACTTCATTAACCTAAATAAAAGGCAAGCTGTTCTAGGCTTACCACTATTTTAAAAAGTGTAAAGTGGTAAGTTAGAATCACCTGTGGTGCTTTTCTGATAATGTATGCCTGGCCCTCAACAACAGAATCTGATATTCAGTAGGTCTGGAGTGGGGCAAAGTCATCTGTATTTTGAAAATGTTACACAGTAATTCTGATATGCATCCAGTGAAACTGACTTTTCTAAATGCTAGTGAAAATAATTACAACACAAGACTATCCCAATCTGGCCTAGCATTAAAAGGAGACCTCAAGAGCATCCTTCGTTGTTTAATAAGTAAATGAAAAAGATCATCAAAGTCAGGAGGCTCCCAGACTCCAAGCAAAGGGAAAATACTTCCACTGCTTCAGTTCTAGGACAAGACAGTCACAGACAACCAAGAACAAGTTCGGCTTTCAGGAAGCAGCAAGCTGCCTAAACAAATACTCAGGCACCACAAAATACACAGGAACTGTGGAATTCTGCATAATAAACACTGTAGTAGTTTAAAACTGTACTAAAAGTGATACTTGCCATTTGGATGGAACATCTTAGAGACAAATCTAACTGTAGGTGGCTTATTTGGATATTCTTCAGTGAATTCTATTGTAAGTTTAAATGTTCCTGTAGTTAGAAAAGAAAGATTTAAGAAAACGTATTTATCACTTTGTTCAGTAGTACTTTGTTTTTAATGCTATGTGGGTTTTTCCAAGTATTAAATAATGCAAAGACACAGGGTAGACAGAAGAGGTCAGGTAAGAAATATATCTCTAGGAATTGCTCTACGAACTACTCTAACGTGATTTGCTTTTTTGTTTTGCCACTAGTTTTCCCCAAACTTGAAGACAACCATCATAAACTCAAAATTACAGCTTACAAGGTAACTTTAGCCACTGTACATTTTGAAAACATCCTTCAAATAAGAAACTGGGCCTAAAACGTGGCCTTCCTCCTTTAGAAGACCAAAAGACCTCAAAGGCCTATTTTAGTCAGCTGCCATCTTAAACTCTCCAGTGATTTTTAAACAGACTAGAAAGAATGAAAGCGCAAAGCTTCAAAAACCAATGCCAGAAATACAAATCCATAATCAAGTTATTTTTAAAATAGAGGGGAATAAGTATAAAAGTGTTCACACTGGTTCCTTTTCATGTTATAGTGACTCTGTAATGAAAACTTAATTGAACTTAAGCAAGGAAAAACTTCACAGTCCCTCTCAGAAACCCTAAGAATGGCTCATAAGGTATTTCACTATAAAATCAACTCAATGATTCACATGTATGGAGGGAGTTAATGGCAGAAAAAATTTTAGAATCACATATGGTTTAGATTGCATTCACATCTCCAGCAAATTTCTAATGATGTTTGATCTTTCTAATGATGTTTGATCACGCTACTATTGAAATGAAATTATTTTTCTTAAATATGTGTCAATCTAAGGTAGCAAGAGGCCCTAAAGCATAGTAGGTTATAAATTTACTTACATGGCATGTACAAACTGGATCTCATTCAATTGTAAGAGGTAATCTCAGGAGATTATGTCCTTTAAAATATTATTTTCAATTGTTTGTTGAATAAATTCAAGAAAACAATTGAGCAAGGTTTTTTCCTGACTGAAATCTGTTCAAGTAAACTTAAGACAATCAGTCATTTTCTGGTAAAAGGTGATGCATGTTGCACTATGTTACTCTGGTCCATTTAACAAATTATTCTAAAACAATAGACCATACTTCAGTGTATTTCTTACTGGTTCCCTTTTGTTCCCATTAACAAGTTTATCACTGCTTAAGAAAAAGAAAGAAGACTATAATCATTCTATGACTAGATCTGTGACAAAACTATATTAAAAAGTTTGTTTTGGCCAGGTATGGTGCCTCACACTTGTAATTCCAGCACTTTGGGAGGCCTAGGTGGGCAGAACACCTGAGGTCGGGAGTATAAGACCAACCTGACCAACATGGAGAAACTCCATCTCTACTAAAAATACAAAATCACCTGGGCATGGGGTCACACACCTGTGATCCCAGCTACTTGGGAGGCTAAGGCAGGAGAATTGCTTGTACCTGGGAGGCAGAGGTTGCAGTGAGCCGAGAGCGCACCACTACACTCCAGCCTGGGCAACAAGAGTGAAACTCTCTCTTAAAAAAAAAAAAAGTATGGAATTCATCTTTATCACCACCTGATCATAAATCTTCTTCTTTTTGAGGAAGAAAGCACAGTTCTTCCTTTTGAGTATTAATTGACAGTATAATAGGCAAGAAAAAGCAGCAATGTGTTAGAGTTCAAAATTTTGAGTGTCCTCATGTTTTATGATCTCAAGTGTAAACACACTTGGATCAATGCTGCAATCTGACTAAATTATGGGTAAGAGACACTGCTCCAAAACTGGGCAGATGTAATAGCACATGGAGATCCCAGCTACTTTAAAACCATCACTAAATATGATATCTAAAGGTAGTAAAGCAAGACATAGGGAAGCCGTAGGCAAAAACAGTAAACCATACTGGTTAAGAGCATGAGCTCTGCAGTCAGACAGTTCTGGGCCCGAGTCATTGTTTTGCTACTTACTAGCTGTGAGACTCTAGGGAAGGTGTTCTCCTTGACTAAACCTTAAATTCCTCATTTGTAAAATGAGATGAATACTAGTACCCACCACACAGCATTGCTGTGAGGTTTACATGAGGGAGATATGCATAGTGCCACAAAGTGCTCCAAAACCATGAGCAACTATTTCTGCTGTAATAATTCTAAAGTTTCACATCTCTAGACTCAGCTGAAAGAGGCAAAACCCCAAAATCAGAACTTCACTATCAGTAAGAAATATACAATTAAGGCATTCAGATATTAAATAGTACTTTCTGGTCTACATCAGACACTCACAGTTCAATGCAAGTTGAGTACCTATGTTGGTGGCTCACAAGTTCCTTAACTTGAGCTTTCTGCGTAACACTTGCCCAGTTGTTCAACAAGGTGACTACCTAGCTACCGAAGAAGTTAATTGCAAGTTCATTTAATATCTTAAGAACAGTGAGGCAATCTATTTATGTCTACTTGAATATAAATTAAGACTTAACCCAAATCTTATTCAAGGTACACATTAAAAAGAGAGTACTTCACACTTTTAGCCACATTAATCAGAACCTGTTTAGTATAACCTTCAATGTAATTTCTGAGCTCTAAAACAAATGTTAAGGGAATTTAAAATCCCAGAATTAGTATTATGCAGCCTGAGACTACAGCTTACCCTCTGAATATTTAGAAGGCTAGGCTTTAAAATAACTGAAAATTTAAGCCTCACCATTGTTGTACATAATGTATACTAATTTTCTTCATCTTCCTGAGGAGGCTAAAACATTGTAAGGAAAGTATCAATTAATCCATCTATACAGTGAGACCATGGAACTGATATAAATGTGTTAAGTGGTGTATAGCAGTAAGGATATGGTTGAACTAGAAGGGGTATATGTTCTGCCTAAAGACATTCACAAAGTCAAGTTTGGGAAAACACTGTGTTGGCCAAGAAAAACACACTTGCAGGTGTTTTCTGCCATTTGGCCACCAGTTTGTGACCCCCGAGAAGAAAGCAAAATACATATATACTTCAAAAGTATTTCTGATGACTGAAAATTGATTTTTAAGGTAATAATCCAAAACTCTTCATCATAGGATTTATTTACCTTAAAAACACTCTTAGTGGACTTTAGAGATTCATTTTGAAAAAGATTGTATGACTCTAACATTTCTAAAAATTAAAAAAAAAAAATAAAGGCCAGGTGTGGTGGCTCACGCCTGTAATCCCAGCACTTTTCCAGGCTGAAGCAGGAGGATCACCTGAGGTTGGGAGTTCAAGACCAGCCTGGCCAACATGGAGAAACCCCATCTCTACTAAAAATACAAAAATTAGCCGGGCGTGCTGGTGCTTGTCTGTAATTCCAGCTACTCAGGAGACTGATGCAGGAGAATCACTTGAAACCAGGAGGCGGAGGTTGCAGTGAGCCGAGATTGTGCCATTGCACTCCAGCCTGGGCAACGAGAGTGAAACTCCAACTCAAAAACAAAAGAAAAAAGATTTATACACCAATTCTAAAGAGCGCATTTATTATGAAAAGCAAATACCAATACCTTACCACATCTATTAACAATTTTTAGATTATGTGATGAAGACTATATTCCATAACCTTTGTATTTAGCATGTATACCAAGATATTCTGATGAGAAAGCCTTTCTCCCCAATGTTTTGGTAGTGTAAGCTCTTGAGACTATATTCTTCTTACTTCAAGTGTGTGAAGTTAAACCAAAATACCCTTAAGTGTTGCTTAAGATTTCATCACTCTAACTAGGGCCTGGCTGTTCCAGAAACTTCCATAACCAATGGTTTACAACAACGAAGCAAAGGTAGTTTTGGGGCTCTTAATTTACATAATACATTGAAAACAGCGAAACCAACTATGCCACTTATCCCTAATCAGTCTTTTCTCTAACTGTAAATTGCTCAACTGTAAATAAAGGGTACTCAAAAAAATGGTTAAGGCTGGGCACAGCAGCTCATGCCTGTAATCCCAGCACTTTGGGAGGCCAAGGTAGGCGGATCACCTAAGGTCAGGAGTTCAAGACCAACATGGCCAACAGAGTGAAACCTATTAAAATCCCAGCACTTTGGGAGGCTGAGGCGGGTGGATCACGAGGTCAAGAGATCGAGACCAACCTGGTCAAATGGTGAAACCCCGTCTCTACTAAAAATACAAAAAATTAGCTGGACATGGTGGCGCGTGCCTGTAATCCCAGCTACTCAGGAGGCTGAGGCAGGAGAATTGCCTGAACCCAGGAGGTGGAGGCTGCGATGAGCCGAGATCACGCCATTGCACTCCAGCCTGGGTAACGAGCAAAACTCCATCTCAAAAAAAAAAAAAAAAAAAAAAAAAAAATTAGTTGGGTTGTGGTGTCGGGTGCCTGTAATCTCAGCTACTTCGGAGGCTGAGGCAGGAGAATTGCTTGAACCTGGGAGGCAGAGGTTGCGGTGAGCTGAGGTCGTGCCATTGCACTCCAGCCTGGGTGAGAAGAGCAAAACTCCATCTCAAAAAAAAAAAGGTTTAAAAAATATTTTTGGGGAGCCACAGTGTTCCAAACACCTGAGGAAGCATCCACGGGTAGCAGACTGTTCAACAGAACAAATCAGCCAGCCTGAGTCAATAATGCTAGGATGGAGATACACATCATCAAAAATAGAGTCAGTAATGTCAAAGCCGACAGTCCTGGCAGATAATGGATTCAGTAAGTACCTTTTCAATTCATACCACTTAAGAGAAGCACCCTTGAAATATCTAGGTAGCCAACCCCCAACAAAGTGATGTACTATTAATAAAGCTGTGCCCAGCATAAAACAGAGTAAAACGAGGAAAAAAGAAGCCAATGAAAACAAAGCCGAGGCCGGGAATGGTGGCTCACGCCTATAATCCCAGCACTTCGGGAAGCCCAGGCAGGCAGATCATGAGGTCAGGAGTTCGAGACCAGCCTGGACAACATGGTAAAACCCCATCTCTACTAAAAATACAAAAATTAGCCAGGTGTAGTGGCATGTGCCTGTAATCCCAGCTACTCAGGCTGAGGCAGGAGAATCGCTTCAACCCAGGAGGCAGAGGTTGCAGTGAACCGAGATCACGCCCCTGCACTCCAGCCTGGGTGATAAGACGACTTGTCTCAAACGAAAGAAAACAAGAAAACAAAGCCTTCTAGAGCTAAAGCAAATACACAGTTAATCTGTACATTTAAAGCTCAAGTATAAAGAACTAGTGCCAATATGGTAGAGGAAAATTAGGTCTAGCTATACTTTTCTTGCTACAGATCAGTTCAAATTATTAACTGAGCCAAAGTAGTATGCCCTTACAATCACTGTCTCTTGCTGTCATTTCATTGCATCCCTGAAGAGCAAAGATATTTACCCAGCAGGTAAAGGCAGAGAGGAAGCTGAAAATATTCAGGTGATTGTCCACAGTTTCCTGGGGAAATCTAAGTATTTGAGATGAATTATAGACTTAGTTGATATTGACTTACCTCACAACGTTTTGTAGACTGGTGGCATCAAAATGCAATCCGTCTCAGCAACGTAAGTACGTATTAAGTAGTTTGCAGAAATGTTTTTGTTCCCATCTTCAAACTGAAGTGTGTGTGTGCGTGTGTGTGTGTAAATGCTATGTGACCGAAGGAAGATAAATCATCGAAGAAAAAACAGAAAGACCCCTTTCCTTTTTTTAAAACACCTCAAATATTAAAGAATTTCATGAGTTCCAATACTTTAATCATCCTTTAAATGTATTAAACTTTGAAAAAATAACCACACACACACACTACACAGACACCTGAGTATAGAACAATCAATGTCATTTTCCTGGTTGTGATAGGGTTTAGTCATTCAAGATATTACCAAACGGGAGGGTTTGGGAGAGGACTGAGTTAAGTGTATAAAGGGTGTCTCTATTATTCCCTGCAACTGCATATGAATCTATAATTATCTAAACCCATAAAGTTTTAAAAAAGCAATTTATATATGTGTTTTTAAAAGTCAAACCTAAATCATTTACAAATTATGTAGCTACTGGTACATGCAGTATCTTCAAGTAGGCTGGACACTGATCAAAAGGGTACATTAACGCAAACTTCAATTGTGAAGCTGCTTTGAAATTACTGACCATAATGTCTTGATGAAAGCACACACTGCAAATTCATTTAAAAATAAGAAAGAATGGCCAGGGGCGGTGGCTCACCTCTGTAATCCCAGCACTTTGGGAGGCCGAGGCGGGCATATCACAAGGTCAGCGTGACCAACATGGTGAAACCCTGTCTCTACTAAAAGTACAAAAATTAGCTGGGCGTGGTGGTGCGGGCCTGTAATCCCAGCTACTCAGGAGCCTGAGGCAGGAGAATTGCTGAACCCGGGAGGCGGAGTTTGCAGTGAGTGGAGATCGTGCCACTGCACTCCAGCCTGGGCAACAGAGCAAGACTCCGTCTCAAAAAAAAAAAAAAAAAAGACAAGAAAGAATACTATATTCAACTTAGACATATAAGACCATCTTAGAGCAGTGAGGCTGACAGGCATTCAATGTCCGATTGTAGAAACCAGACAGTTGTATGTAAGGGATTCAACATCCAACACACACCTATCAAGCCCCTGCTGAACACAATTCCTGCCCATGGGGTAGAATTCTGAACCAGACGGTCTCTGGGGTCTCTGCTGACTGTCAGCAACTGGTTGGGTTTATACTAATTCAGTGATGGAGGGCTGAATTTAGCAGAATCACAGCCCAAGCTTCGAAAATCCTTAATACCAGGGCTATGATTGCTCCTTTTAAAAAGTGACTGCCGTACCCAGACTATTTTACAAAGAAAGCAAGAAGAAAGGTGCAGTTCTAGTCAAGCATACAATATCCAGAACAACCAGCCACACACTGCACTCCATTCAAGCCTTTAGCAGACAGAGGCTAGGCAGAGGCAGGTTCCTAAGTAGGAGACACTTCCAGGATGACTGGGAACCCTTTCCCCAGGTGATCAGGCTCCTGAAAGGTGGGTAAAGAAACTCTCTCTTACCATCCTCAAATGGGGTCCCTTCAGGCCTGCAACACAGAGAAAAATGGTCAGTTCCCGCTTAAGGGGCCCCCTTCTCCCTGTTTCATCTGAGATGGCTATCCCAAGCCCTGCCATCTCCAGCACTGCTGCCTGGGTCGGAAGCCACTACAAATAGATGTCCTGGGTTCAGAGACACAGTGCAGGCCGCCGCGCCTAACCGCCACCACTCCCCGCCCCGCCCCCCTAGAACCCCAAGCGGTTCCCCCTGGCAGCGGGAACTGAGCTAATCGAGGCACAGGCTCCGAGGAGGCGCCTAGGCCCAGCCAGACCCAAACATTCTCCCCGACCCCCTTGGCCTCCGCGGGGGGCCGGCCCCGGAGAGCAGACCAAGGCTCACGTCCCCAGGTCCCTCGCCACCGCCACGAACGCAGACTCACCCGAAAATGACCGCGTTCCACACCATTATGTTGTTCTCGGACGGAGCCCCGCTGACTCCGGCTGGAGGATCCTCCTGCAACCTTCCGGAAGACAGACAGGGGTCCCCCTAGGCCGGCACTGGCGCCCGCTCCCGGCAGCTCCCCAGCCCTCCCCGCCAGGCGCGCCTCGGGACCCGCCCTGTGCCCCGGCTAGCAGCCCCCGGCCTCAGCCGTCCCCTCAGTTTACCTCTTGAAGTCCCGCATGAGGCGCCGGCGAGCCGGGGTGGACATATCGCGAACGGGGTTAGGGCTGGGGCATACACTGGGGTCTCGGGTTCCCGCGGCGGGCGAGGAGGCCGAGGAGGCAGAAGCAGCCGGAGAAGGGGAGGCGGAAGCACCCAAAGGTACCGCGCTACCTCTCCGAAGTCGAGGGTCGGTCTGGCGCCGGCTAAGCACCACCCCAGTGTAGACGGGGGATGAACCAACCTGAAAGCAGAGAGAGGGGGGTGGAACGTCGAGCGCCGGACAGGCCATACCAAGACGGGGCGGGGGGTGCTGGAGGAAAGTTGCTTATGTCATTAAAGCCCCGCGGGAGGCCCGGGGCGGGGCCAGGAGGGCAGAGGCGCTGGCTACGCGGGAGCCCCGGGCGCTGGAGGACCTCGTGGTGGAACGGGGTCCATCCCCACCTGCCAATTCTAATGCAAACCTTGGGAAGTTTTTGGCTTTTTAAATGTTTATTTCTCTATTCTTTTTGCTGTTGCTGTTGTTTTGTGACCAGATCATTCATGAAAGTGCGCACCATGCCCCGGGAGGAGGAGAGGAGAAGTTTGGAAGTCCCAAACCAGAGGACGGAGGAGTGGGCGGAGGCAAAACCGGTTCTCAAAAAGCGGCAACTCTAGCATGCCCAAGCCCTGCGGACATCGGAGACTGAGGGCGGAGGTGGGGAGGGTGGTGATTGGTTAAAATCACGGAAAATCAAAAGAATAAATCGGCCTTGACTCTGATCGGGGGGTGCTGTGGGACTAAATGCAGGCTTGGGCGCTCAACGCTTAGGCCAATGATTACCCCAGAGGAGAATGAAATTAGAGCTTAAGGCAGGCAGAGTAGGTTTTTGTTGTTGTTGTTGTTGTTTTCTTTTTTCTTTCTTTCTTTTTTTTTTGCTTTGGGCACTCACAATTTGGCTCTGGAACCACATTTTTCCCTTGGTAGTTCAACAAGCCAAGCGGCTATTATATGTTCAGAAGAATCCAAGGTATGAGACTATCCGACTGCAGGGACAGTGGGTCTGAAGTCAAAGGAACGGTAAGATGCACTTAGAAGAGCTGCAGGTGGCAGGAAGAGTCGCAGTAGGTGGACCTGCAAAAGCAATAACAGTTTTAAAGGAGAATTTTTAAAGGTCAACCCAAAATAACTTAGAAGATAGGCATAATACACATTTAAAAATTACTGAAAATAGAAAGGTAGGCTTGGGTTAAGCCATCAAGAGTTTCGAATGCCAAGCTAATGGATTCTTTGGAAGTCCATTGAGCAGGGAAGTGACATCATTAGAGCTGTGCTTATCAGAAATTGATCTCAAGAGAGCAGGCAGGAGACTCTTGCAGTATTCTAGGTGCGAGATACAGAACCAGACAGTGACAATAAAGGCGAGTAGGATACGAATGAATGGGGAAGACCTGGCAACACGTTGAACATGGAGGCGAGAGAGAGGAAGGAGTCAACAGTGGCTGAAACTCTAAACCCCAAGATAACTGGGGATCTGAAGGTGCCATTAGCAGAATTACAGAATAGAGAGAGAGGGACAAGTTTGGGAGAGGAAATTTCGAGTGGGACTTACTGAGTTCATGGGACTGGTGAGACATCCCCGTGAAGATGTCCAGAAGATATCAGATGTGCAGAAATTTGTTTCTAACATGAGAGGCAGGAGGCACTTGACAATGGTAGTGATTCTAGCTGCTGCTTAACAACAGGTACTTCCATGATCAAGGATTTCTTATCTCCCATTAACTCCAACATATCAGTTAAGACAAGTCTCCCTAATAGCATCACATTATGGTTGTAGTAGAAAGGGGGTACAAAAATTTTTTTAAAAAATCCTTTTCCTCTTATCTAGGAACTTGCAGTCTACTAACACACATACACACATGTGAAATCAACAAAAGCAAGATCTACAAAAGCAAATGCATTCATATTCATCACTGCTTAACAAATTACAAGTTGTTGGCCAAGCCCAGTTCATTGCAATTGTAAGACTTTGGTACCTATTTCCTTGCTAGCTGCCACCTGGGAACTACTCTCAGCTCCTAGAGACCACCTACATTCCTTGCCACATTGCCTACTCCATCTTCAAAGTCATCAACAGAGAATTTCTCTCCCACTGCATCCTTCTCCCTCTTTGAATCTTGTTTTCAGGAAAAGCCCAGTCTACTTTAAAGGCTTATCAGATCATGTCAGGCCCCCCTTGTGGATAATCTCCCTATCTTAAAAACATCTAATCTGGAACCTTAATTACGTCTGTTAAATTTTGCCACTGCAAAATCTACATTGGTTTTTCATTTAATAACTGGGAGAGGCCAGGTGCAGTGGCTCACGCCTGTAATCCCAGCACTTTGGGAGGCTGAGGCAGGTGGATCACCTGAGGTTGGGAGTTAAAGACTAGCCTAATTCAAGATGGATTAAAGGTTGTCATAAAATAAATACATACATACATACATACATACATACATACATACCAGCCTGACCAACATGGAGAAAACCCATCTCTACTAAAAAATACAAAATTAGCTGGGCATGGTGGCATATGCCTGTAATCCCAGCTGATTGGGAGGCTGAGGCAGGAGAATCACTTGAACCCAGGAGGCAGAGGTTTCAGTGAGCCCAGAGCGCGCCGTTGCACTCCAGCCTGAGCAACAAGAGTGAAAGTCTGTCTCAAAAACAAAAAGCTCACGCCTGTAATCCCAGCACTTTGGGAAGCCGAGGCAGGTGGATCACAAGGTCAAGAGATCGACACCATCCTGGCCAACATGGTGAAACCCCATCTCTACTAAAAAAAAAAAAAAAAAATTAGCTGGGTGTGGTGGTGCATGCCTGTAATCCCAGCTACTCGGGAGGATGAGGCAGGAGAATTGCTTGAACCAGGGAGGAGGTGGAGGTTGCTGTGAGCCAAGGTTGCGCCACTGCACTCCAGCCTGGGAAACAGAGCAAGAGTCTGTCTCAAAGAAAAAACGAAAGAAAGAAAAGCAATTTGGACCATGGCACTCTTCTGTTTAAAATGACCCAGTGGGCCCCAATTGCCTCTATCTATCTATTTATCTATCTATCTATCTATCTATCTATCTATCTATCTATCTATCTATCTTTGAGACAGAGTCTCACCTTGTTGCCCAGGCTAGAGTGCAGTGGTGTGATCTCAGCTCACTGCAATCTCCATCTCCCGGGTTCAAGCTATTCTAGTGCCTCAGCCTCCTGAGTAGCTGAAACTGCAAGAGTCCACCACCACACCTGGCTAATTTTTGAGCTTGGCTAATGGGGAGTTTCTTGGCTGGGGAATGATGAGACCTCAGCTAGGAAAAGTGAGGGTGACAGAAGTTGATTAAATGCCCTCAAATTTGAGGATGGGGAATTTAGGCAGCTTTTAGAGGTGTTTGAGCATGAGAGAGATGTATTGAAAATATTCTTTGAGGCCAGCTATGGTGACTTATGCCTGTAATCCCAGCACTTGGGACGCCAAGGTGGGTAGATCACCTGAGGTCAGGAGTGTGAGACTAGCCTGCCAACAAGGGGTAACCCCATCTTTAAAAAAATACAAAAAAATTAGCCAGGTGTGGTGGTGGGCACCTGTAGTCTGAGCTACTCGGGAGGCTGAGGCAGGAGAATCGCTTGAATCCAGGAGGTGGAGGTTGCAGTGAGTGGAGATCATGCCACCACACTCCAGCCTGTGCGACAAAACGAGACAAAAGGGAAAGAAAATATCCTATGAAGAAGCGGCATGTATGGGCATGGTGGCTCATGCCTGTAATTCCAGCACTTTGGGAGGCAGAGGCGAGCGGATCAAGAGGTCAGGAGTTTAAGACCAGCCTGGCCAACATGATGAAACCCCCTATCTACTAAAAATACAAAAATTAGCTGGGCATAGTGGCGTGTGCCTGTAATCCCAGCTACTGCGGAGGGTGAGGCAAGAGAATTGCTTGAACCAGGACCCAGGAGGTGGAGGTTGCAGTGAGCTGAGATCGTGCCACTGCACTCCAGCCTGGGCTACAGAGCGAGACTCTGTCTCCAGAAAGAAAAAAAAAAAGCAGCAGCATGTACCGTACTGGAGAGTATGAAAGGGTCTGAGAAGCTCCTGCTACTGGATATACATGTCTGAAATGTATTGAAGGATATAGATGTATGGAAGTTTATTGTGAGCTTTTCTGTTTTTTGAAATCTGCTTTATCTTCCTTCCTTGGACTACGTAATCAAGAAAAGTCAGGAGCATGACCCAGACGGTTGGAAGCCCCCAGGCACCTGAATGGGAGTGGCATTCTCTAAGAAATGGAACTGCATTGCTGGGCGCGGTGGCTCACGCCTGTAATCCTAGCACTTTGGAAGGCCGAGGTGGGTGTATTACCTGAGGTCAGGAGTTCAAGACCAGCCTGGCCATCATGGTGAAACCCCATCTTAAAAAAAAAAGAAAAAAGAAAAGAAATGGAACTGCATTACAGTAACATTGTGACCCCACATTCCTCAGCAGAAGCAGGGTTGTCATAGCAAGCAGCGATACAGAAGATTGCTTTCCAGCATGATGATTATCAGGCTAGAACGTACTAACTATAGCACGGTTTGGCCAAGCATTCTTTCTACCCTCTTTTCACCTTGACATCTTGAAGAAACACCCTTCTCACAGCCAAGCATCACCACTACCCAAGAGCAGGGGCCCAGAAAGGACAAGTCTCCTCAATTTAAAGAAAAGTGGACTGGGCACAGTGGCTCATGCCTGCAATCCAATCATTTTGGGAGGCAGCGGTGGGAGGATTGCTGGAAGTGAGGAGTTTGAGATCAGTCTGGGCAAAAATACAAGACTTGTCTCAAAGAAAAAAAAAGATAGTGAAATTTCATTCATGAAGATTTCAACATGCAAAATCGATTTTAATTTTCCTGAACAATTTTGGGTTAGGAGAAGAGACCAAATTAAAGATCATTTCTTGCCTTATCAGGCTGTAAATTTGTATTTCTGTTATCCAGTGAAGGCAAAGGAATTTTATTTTCCTATGGCTTTCATCTCTGTTGAGAAAATTAAGTATAGGGCTGGGCGCGGTGGCTCACGCCTGTAATCCTGGCACTTTGGGAGGCCAAGGTGGGTGGATCACCTGAGGTCAGGAGTTCAAGACCAGCCTGGCCATTCATGGTGAAACCCCATCTTATAAAATAAAAATTAAAAAAAATTTTAAAAAAGAGAAAATTAAGTACAAACGGCAACCAAGCAACAACAGAAAATAAAATCGAAAGGTTTTTCTTGACTCCAACAATCTCAGAAAATATTTCAAGAGAATCAACACTTTAGGAAGCAACACTTAGCAAAGGGTGTGCTCTTGCTCTTGAGATCTGGTAATATGTTGTTCGTCTTCAGCCCCTATGACATAAGTGGGAAGAGGAGGAGGAGAAGAGAGAGAAAGAGAAAGAGAGAGAGAGACAAAGAGGGTGGGCTGGAGGGAGGGGAATATCAAGGCTAAGAGAAATGGTGAAATTAAGGCCTTGAAAATGGGATTTCAGTCTGGGCACAGTGGCTCATGCCTGTAATCCCAGCACTTTGGGAGGTCAAGGTGGGCAGATCACTAGAGGTCAGGAGTTTTAGACCAGCCTGGTCAACATGGTGAAACCCCATCTCTACTAAAAATACAAAAAATTAGCTAGGCATGGGGGCGTGTGCCTACAATCCCAGCTACCCAGGAGACTGAGGCAGGAGAATCGCTGGAACCTGGGAGGCAGAGGCTGCAGTGAGCCGAGATCATGCCACTGCACTCCAGCCTGGGTGACAAAGAGAGACTCCATCTCAAAAAAAAAAAAAAAAAAAAAAAGTTGGGGGTGAGGGGAACAGGATTTCACTACCTGCTAAATTACTGAATCAAAGAAAACAAAGGCATGGTATGGTATGCTGAATAATGTACAATTCTATCCCCCTACCCCCCAATATCTCCATTTCCTTATCTCTGTAACTGGTGAATATGTTACCTTACATGGCAAAAGGGACTTTGCAGATGTGGTTAAATTAAGAATCTTGAGATGGTGATATTATCCTGGATTAAAGGGGTGGGCCTGAGGCAATCACACCAGTCCTTTTAGGAGGGATGAAGTAGGAGTCAAAGAGGAGGCCATGTGATGACTGAAGCAGAGACTGGAGTGATGCGGCCATCAGCCAAGAAGGCAAAGGATGTCGGCAGCAGGAGCTGAAAGAGGTGAAAGATGGAAACCTGAAGCCCCCAGAAGCAATCAGACATGCTAACACCTTGACTTTGGACTGATGACGTTGGTTTTGGACTTCAGATGTCCAAAACTCTTTTTTTTTTTTTTTTTTTTTTTTGAGACGGAGTTTCACTACTTTTGTTACCCAGGCTGGAGTGCAATGGCGCGATCTCGGCTCACCGCAACCTCCGCCTCCTGGGTTCAGGTAATTCTCCTGCCTCAGCCTCCTGAGTAGCTGGGATTATAGGCACGTGCCACCATGTCCAGCATGTATTTTTAGTAGAGACGGGGTTTCACCATGTTGACCAGGATGGTCTCGATCTCTTGACCTCGTGATCCACCTGCCTCGGCCTCCCAAAGTGCTGGGATTACAGGCTTGAGCCACCGCGCCCGGCCTCCAAAACTCTTAAGATAATAAATTTGTGTTGTCTCAGGTCACCAAGTTTGTGGTAACTTGTTATAGTAGTAATATGAAACTAATACGCATGTCTACCATGTTGTACATGGGAATCCAGTCAAACCAGCCACATCCACCAGACTAGATCAGCAAACTACAGCCAAATCTAATCCGCCATTATTTTTCTATGGCCTACAAACTAAGAATGGTTTTCCACAGTCTTTTTTTTTTTTTTTTTTTTTTTTTGAGTGGCTCTTGAAGCCACTGTTCTTGCTGAAAGGTGAATAGTCTTCAACAAGTTTTATTTTTCTTGAGCATATTTCTTTGACTTCTGCAACCAAACACAATTTAGCTCAATATCAATAAATGGCTTTCCTTGCTTGGCTAACAAACGAGCCTCTCAGAAACTTACTTTGGCTACAGGCTCATTTTTTTTTCTTTTTCTTTTTCTTTTTTCAAGATGGAGTCATGCTCTGTCACCCAGGCCAGAGTGCAATGGCTCGATCTCAGCTCACTGCGACCTCCACCTCCCAGGTTCAAGCAATTCTCCAGCCTCGGCCTCCTGAGTAGCTGGGATTACAGGCACGTGCCATCATGCCCAGCTAATCTTTGTATTTTAGTAGAGATGGGGTTTCACCATATTGGCCAAGCTGGTCTGGAACTCCTGACCTCTTGATCTGCCCACCTGGGCCTCCCAAAGTGCTGAGATTACAGGCATGAGTCACCACACCTGGCCTATTTGTTACTTTCATAATGAATTTTACTATAAGATATTCTATTTAAAATTTCTAATTTTGCTAGCCATTGCTCTCCTCTGAGTTGGGAATATTGTGATGAATGCTTAGACTGGTAACATTGATATACATTATAACCTTGTAGAAATGCGGTGATGTCATTGTGTAACAAACAATGCTTCCACATCTAATTTGGTAACTAAGTAATCCATACTCCATCATACCTTAAAAGCGAAACCTTCAAAGTCCACTTTCTTTACTTTTGACACAATAAGTATGCACTTGTAAGTTTTTAAAATGCCATGGTAGATACATGTGGTATTCAAAACACTGTGGAGTTATGCTGCATTCCTGCAATTTACAGTAGTAGGAGCAGCAATATGAGGTGATGAGAGCACCACACACAATCTGTCATTCAACTCTGCCATTGTAGCACAGATGCAGCCACAACCCATATAGTAGGCCCTCCACAGCTGTGAATGCAGGACCCACAGATACGGAGGGCCGACTGGGGGACTTTAGCATCTGTGGATTTTGGTATCTGAGAGGGACCCTGGAACCAATCTCCTGTGGATACCAAGGGACAACTGTACATAAATGAAAGAGCATGGCTGTGTCCTAGTGAAACTTTATTTATGGGCATTGACATTTGAATTTCATGTGTTATGAAATATTGTTAAATCTTTTGACTTTTCAATCGTTTAAGAATATAGAAAACTGTTGGGCACGAACACGGTGGCTCATGCCTGTAATCCCAGCACTTTGGGAGGCCAAGGAGGGTGGATCATCTGAGGTCGGGAGTTCAAGACCAGCCTGACCAACATAGAGAAAACCCATCTTTACTAAAAATATAAAATCAGCTGGGTGTGATGGCACACTCCTGTAACCCCAGCTACTGGGGAGGCCGAGGCAGGAGAATTGATTGAACCTGGGAGGTGGAGGTTGCAGTAAGCCGAGACTGTGCCACTGTACTCCAGCCTAGGTGACAGAATGAGACCCTGTCTCAAAAAAAAAAAAAAAAAAAAAAGACTTGGCCTGTGTGTATGGTTTGTGTGGGACAACTGCAGAGGAGAGTATTTTCAAAGAAATAAAAAAAAAGCACCACTAATTCAATTCAGTCTAAAGCAGAATCTGCTAAGATGTATTACAAACATGTATGGAGCAGAAAAGGCTTAGACAAATGTACAACACTTGTCAAAATGTAGTTGTTTAAAATCCTATAGTTATTAATTGTATTATTAAATAGCAGGTACTTTGCAAAAAAAAAATACTTGAATCTATCTTGTGTTATTGTTGACAGTAGTGTTAACAGTGAAGTTCATTCACTCTTATGGACTAAACCATTGTCAATTCCATGATTTTTTTTTTTCAGAAACAGAAGTTAAATATTTCTTACTTGCCCTATGAATAGCAATTCAAAAGCTTAGGAGTGGTGAGGTTTTGAAACTTTCTTGAGTTCAGGGCTGAGACTGAAAATTTTCTAGGCCAGGTGTGGTGGCTCATGCCTGTAATCTCAGCACTTTGGGAGGCCGAGGTAGCCGGATCACTGAAGGCTAGGAGTTCAAGACCAGCCTGGCCAACATGGTGAAACCCCATCTATAACTAGCTGGGCGTGGTGGTGCGTTACCTGTAATCCTAGTTACTTGGGAGGCTGAGGCAGGAGAATTATTTGAATCCAGGAGGCGGAGGTTGCAGTGAGCTGAGATGTTGCCTGGGGGACAGAGCAAGACTCTGTTTCAGGAGGGAAAAAAAAGGCAAAAACATAATTATCTAAATGAGAAGAACCATCTTTGATCACTATTATTGAACATGAATGGTTTTTAAAAATGGCTTTTTCCATAGACTTAGTAAAGTTCCTTAATGAATTTAACCTAGAATTATAATGTAAAACAATGTTTGTATGTGAAACTTGTACAACAGTAAAGTCATTCAATGACAACTTACATTGTTTGAATCACAAACACTGTCAAAGTGCTTTAATCACTTCTCCTGCTGTCAAAAGTTTAAAATCCAGATTTATATTCCCACACAAATTTGCAGTGGATGTAGTCGTGTACATGAATGTTCATAGCAGCATTATCTATATAATAACCAAAAAGTGAAAACGTCCCTGTTGTCCACCAACTGATGAATGGATCAACAAAATGTGATGAAATGTTATTAGCCACAAAAAGGAAAAAAGTCTTGTAACATGGATGAACCTTGAAAACATTATGGTAAATGAAAGAAGCCAGACAAATGGCCACATATTGCAGGATTCCATTTATATGAAATGTCCAGAATAGGCAAATCCACAGAGACAAAAAGTAGATTAGTGGTTGCCCGGGGTTGGGAAGTTGAGGGGTGAGGTGGTGGTGACTACTAATGGTATGAGATTTCTTTTTGAGATGATGGAAATGTTCTGGAAGTAGTAGTGATGGTTATAGAACTTTGTGAATACACTAAAAACCACTCAATTACACATTTTAAAAGGGTGAATTTTGTCAACTAAAAAATAAGATACCTAAAAAATTAGGTACTCATCCAGAATAATCATTAAAATAAAAATCCTATTTAGAAATACACCTAAATCAGCATCTCTTTTATCCTCGGCCTCCCAAAGTGCTGGGATTACAGGCGTGAACCACAGCACCCGGCCCTTTTTTCTTTTCTTTTCTTTTTATTTCTTTTATTTTTTTTAAAGATGAGGTTTCACCATGTTGGTCAGGCTGGTCTTGAACTCCTGACCTCAGGTGATCTGCCTGCCTTGGCCTCCAAAGTGTTTGGATTACAGACGTGAATAACCACGCCTGGCCGCCGGCCCTTTTTTTTAATTTAAAAAAAATTTTAAATTTGCTACTGGGATAAGAGACAAGGGAGCCAGAGGAAAGGGGAAAGCCAAGGGGCCCATCAGGGTGACCCACCAAGAAATGTGGTATGACCTGGTACTGGCAGGGACACACACTGTGAAATCTCATATATAGAATATATAATGTATAGTCCTTTATTTAGCTGGTCTTATATATACATATGTGTATATATACATATATATGCATGCGTTATAGAAATATAAAGAATTTATGTAACATTAAAGGTGTTGTGAGAAAGCCCACCAATCTTCGTTGAGAAGTGGCTCCCAGACCACAGGAGTCCCAACTAACTTGGCCAAGACAAAGTAGGTTCTGGGAGGTTCCAGGCGCACCCCCGTATATCTCAGCCTGATAGGATAGCCCGGAAGTTTATAAGACTGCTACTAACACGTGACCAGCGTAGCCGTAGGGAAAAAACGCAAGGTCCGGTCGTGACGTCATTTCTGCGCGACCCTCTTCTTGGCGTAGAATTTTCAGGTTGCTCCTGCAAACTATGCCGAAAGTAGTGTCTAGGTCAGTAGTCTGCTCTGACACTCGGGACCGGGAGGAGTATGACGACGGCGAGAAGCCCCTCCATGTGTACTACTGTTTGTGCGGCCAGATGGTCCTAGTGCTGGGTGAGTAGCTGGGAACTGCGGGGGTGTATGCAAGGAGCGAGACTTCTTGTTCTTGAAGGTGAATTTCCTCTGGCTGTGAGGGAACCGCTTCTCAATGAAGACTGGTGGGTTTTCTCTCTCCGTCGAAGTCCTCCCTACACATCCCCGCCCCATTCCAGGGCGTATTTTTTTTTTTTTTTTCCTGCTTTTTGTTTAGCTTGTGACTCTGTATCCAGACCTTCCTCAAAACTAAACTTCTTCAGGAAAACAAAAATAGAAACACAAACATTGTATTTCCCTCTTCCGGCACTGCCTTCAAAAACTAATGCCTCTAGAAATTTTGTAACGTTTCTGCTGGATACCAAGATGTTGCATTGCTCTTAACGATAAATGAAAATAAAACCCTCCCTTAATCCCGTATTCCCCTCCAGCTATAACCCCATTTCGTTGCTGCTTTTATATCAGAACTTCTCAAGAGTTGCCTATATTGGCTGTCTCTGCATCCTGACTTCTCATTCTCTCCTGACCTCACTTCAGGTAGGCTTTCCTTCCCACCTCATCACCTAAACCGTATTTGGCAAGATTACTAACTGAACTCCATGTTACCAGTTCTATTGGTCAGTTATCAATGTTCATTTTAGTTTTTCTCTCAATGGCATTTGACTGAGGTAATTATTCCATTATTCTTGCAACACGTTTTTTATTTGCTTCCAAGACTCCATACTCTCCTGTTTTTCTTTCCACCTCAGATTTTTCCCCTTCTTGTCTGGCTCTCTTTTCTCTCTCAGACTTTCAGGGATCCATTGCCCTAGAGCTCAGTACTCTCACCTATTCTCACTCTGTACCCACCTCCTCGGTGATCTTAGTCATTCCCAAGCTTTAAATAAATAGTTACATGCTGGTAACTCCCATATGTTCATCTTTAATGTGCACGTCTTCTCAGACTGCAATTGCCTATTCAACATTTCCACTTGAATGTCTAATGGGCCTCTCAAATATATCATGTTGAAAATTGAATTCATGGCCCTCTACACCTGCTCTCCAGTTGCTCCTCTTGTAGTCATCGCCATTGCAGTCAATAGTACTTCTATTCATCCACTATCTCAGACTAAAATCTGGAACCACTCTTGACTGCTCTCTATCACATACCTTACATCTGTCCAGTCCGTCAAGAAATCCTGCAGGTGTTTTCTTGACCACCTCCATTTCCTTCCTTCTTTCTTTCTTTCTTTTTTTTGAGACGGAGTCTCCCTCTGTCATCCAGGCTGGAGTGCAGTGGTGTGGTCTTGGCTCACTCAACCTCCGCCTTCCAGGTTCAAGCAATTATCCTGCCTCAGCCTCCCAAATATCTGGGATTACAGGTGCATGCCACCAGGCCCAGCTAATTTTTTATTTTTAGTAGAGATGGAGTTTCAGCATGTTGGCCAGTCTGGTCTTGAACTCCTGATCTCAAGTAATCCACCCGCCTAGGCTTCCCAAAGTGCTGGGATTACAGGCGTGAGCCACTGCGCCTGGCCTACCACCTACACGTCGAACACTCTAGTCCAGGCTACCACCATCTTTCACTTGGATTGGCACAATAGTCTCTTGCTCTCACTGCTTCCACTCTTCCACATAGTAGCCAGAGTCCTGTTCAAAACCGATGGTTTCATATAACACTGAAAATAAAACTAAAGTCCATCCATACCAAAACCCTTTATGATTGGGCCTCTGGCTACCTCTCAGGCTTCATCTCCTAACAGTCTTCCCCTTGCTGATTGCACTCCAGCCACAGTGGCCTTCTTGCTTTTTCTCCATCATGTCAAAAGTGTTCCTGCTCCCCAGTGCCTTTGAAATTGGTATTTCTTCTGCCCCAAAAACTTTTCCCTCAGTGCCTCCTTACTTCATTCAGGTCTCTGCTGAAATGTCATTTCCTTAGAGAACTCTTCTCTGATAACCTTATCTAAAACAGCATTTCTGTCACTTTGTCCTCTTACCCAGCCTAATTTTTTAAATTAGCGGTTATCACTGCCAAAGATCATATTATTATTTTAAAATATATTGCCTCTTCCACTAGAATGTAAGCTTTATCAGGGCGGGGACTTTCTTTCTTTCTTTTCTTTTCTTTTCTTTTTTTTTTTTTTTTGAGACAGTGTCTAGCTCTTGTTGCCCAGGCTGGAGTGCAATGGCACCATCTTGGCTCACTGCAACCTCCGCCTCCCAGGTTCAAGCGATTCTCCTGCCTCAGCCTCCTGAGTAGCTGGGATTACAAGTGACTGCCACCATGCCCGGCTAATTTTTGTATTTTTAGTAGTTATGCGGTTTCACCATGTTGGCCAGGCTGGTCTCCAATTCCTGACCTCAGGTGATCTGGACGCCTCAGCCTCCCAAAGTGCCGGATTTTAGGTGTTAGCCACCATGTCTGGCCTGTTATATCAATTTTCAATCTGCTTTACAACTGTACCTAATTTGTTTACTGTGTTTTCATATTAAAACTCCTCCAAATAGGATGGATCATTTGTATCCTATATATATCATATCATTTACCCTCCTCCTTCTCTCTCTCTCTCTTTTTTTTTTTTTGACAGAGTCTTGCTGTGTTGCCCAGGCTGGAGTGCAATGGTGTGATATCAGCTTACTGCAGCCTCCGCCTCCCAGGTTCAAGTGATTCTTGAACCTCAGCCTCCCAAGTAGCTGGGATTACAGGCCCTGCCATCGTGCCTGGTTAATTTTTGTCTTTTTGTAGAGATGAGGTTTTACCATGTTGGCCAGACTGATCTTGAACTCCTGACCTCAGGTGATCTGCCTGCCTCAGCCTCCCAAAGTGCTGGGATTACAGGTGTGAGCCACCACGCCTGGCCTCTTTTTTTTTTTTTTTTTAAATTAAGAGACAGGATCTCACTGTATTGCCCAGGCGGCAGGAGTACAATGGCTATTCACAGGCACAATCATGGCACATGATAGCATTGCACTCCTGTCCGTAAGCAATCATCCTACCTCATCCTCCTGAGTAGCTAGGACTATTGGTGCACACCACCTCGCCCAGCCTTTCTCTTTTTCTTAGCACATACCCACTTTTCCCAGTGCTTCCTTGTAGGCATTCCAGTATGCTTGATTGTTTCTCCTGATTCATGCATTATAACACAAACCAAGTGTACTATGATCACAGAATTGCAGTACTGGGAAGGACTTTTGAGATAATATCATCTACTTATCTTTTAAATGAGGTAGAAGTCTCTGAAGGAGGAAGTGATTTGTCAAAGATCACCAAGGTAGTAACAGAGCTGGAACCAAAACCAAGGTCTCCTAACAGCAAGTCATTTTTAGTTGGAACATTCAATAATAGGCTTCAATAAGCATAGTAATTGTAGTAGCAAATTCTAATGCCAGGGGCCCCACTGAAAACATCTCAGGATATTTTGCAGTGACTCTAGTGACATAATCTCTCTATTCCTTCAGACTGCCAGTTAGAGAAATTGCCCATGAGGCCCCGGGACCGGTCCCGTGTGATTGATGCTGCCAAACATGCCCATAAGTTTTGTAACACAGAAGACGAGGAGACTACGTATCTGCGGAGGTAAGAGGCTGATGCTCTCTGTTTAGGATTTTCCTATTGTGTTGGAGTCTATTTCTGAAGAATATAAATATCACATCCAAGGCCAGGCACAGTGGCTCATGCCTGTAATCCCAGCGTTTTGGGAGGCCAAGGCGGGTGGATCGCGAGGTCAGGAGTTCAAGACCAGCCTGGCCAACATGGTGAAACCCTGTCTTTACTAAAAATACAAAAATTAGCTGCGTGTGATGGCGGGAACCTGTAATGTCGGGTACTCAGGAGGCTGAGGCAGGAGAATTGCTTGAACCCAGGAGGCGGAGGTTGCAGTGAACTGAGACCGCACCATTACACTCCAGCCTGGGCGACATATCAGGACTCTGTCTCAAAAAAAAAAAAAAAAAAAAAAAAAGTCGCTGGGCGCGGTGGCTCAAGCCTGTAATCCCAGCACTTTGGGAGGCTGAGGCGGGTGGATCACGAGGTCAAGAGATCGAGACCATCCTGGTCAACATAGTGAAACCCCGTCTCTACTAAAAATACAAAAAATTAGCTGGGCATGGTGGCGCATGCCTGTAATCCCAGCTACTCAGGAGGCTGAGGCAGGAGAATTGCCTGAACCCAGGGGGCGGAGGTTGCGGTGAGCCGAGATCGCGCCATTGCACTCCAGCCTGGGTAACAAGAGCGAAACTCCGTCTCACAAAAAAAAAAAAAAAAAAAAAAGTCACATCTATTGTTGGACAGGTCATTTGGGCCCAATACTTTGACATTTGTGGTGGGTTTCTAACTTCTGTTAATGCAGTGATATCTTTAGTGTGCTTTGTTGAAATGGTGCTCAGATGTGATTACATTGCTTTTTTTTTGTTTTTGAGATGGAGTCTCACTCATTCTGTTGCTCAGGCTGGAGTGTAATGGCGTGATCTCGGCTTACTACAGTCTCCACCTCCTAGGTTCAAGCAACTCTCCTGCCTCATCCTCCCCAGTAGCTGGTATTACAGACATGCACCACCATGCCCTGCTAAGTTTTGTATTTTTAGTAGAGATGAGGTTTCACCATGTTGGCCAGGCTGGTCTCGAACTCCTGACCTCAAGTGATCCTCTCTCCTCGGCCTCCCAAAGTGCTGGGATTACAGGCATATGCCAATGCGCCTGGCACCTCCATTGCCATTTGATAGCTGTAGTTTGTTTACAAATACAGGTTTAAATGAGTTCATTCAAGCTGTAATCTTGTGGAGCATACCATGTGCCAGGCATTGAGCTAGGTACTGGATCTGTGAAGATGAATAACGTATGATTTTTACAATTTTTTTTTTTTTTTTTTTTTTTGAGAAGTAGTCTCACTCTGTCGCCTGGCTGGAGTGCAGTGGTGCAATCGTGGCTTACTGCAACCTCCACCCCCAGGTTCAAGCAATTCTCCTGCCTCAGCCTCCTGAGTAGCTGTGACTACAGGTGCATGCCACCATGCCATGCTATTTTTTTTGTATTTTAGTAGAGATGGGATTTCACCATGTTGACAAGGATGGTCTTGATCTCCTGATCTCGTGATCCACCCGCCTCAACCTCCCAAAGTGCTGGGATTACAGGCATGAGCCACCACCCCCTGCCCGATTTTTACTATTAAAGAGTTCATGGTGAGGCCGGGCGCGGTGGCTCAAGCCTGTAATCCCAGCACTTTGGGAGGCCGAGGCGGGTGGATCACGAGGTCAAGAGATCGAGACCATCCTGGTCAACATGGTGAAACCCCGTCTCTACTAAAAATACAAAAATTAGCTGGGCATGGTGGCGCGTGCCTGTAATCCCAGCTACTCAGGAGGCTGAGGCAGGAGAATTGCCTGAACCCAGGAGGCGGAGGTTGCGGTGAGCCGAGATCGCGCCATTGCACTCCAGCCTGGGCAACAAGAGCGAAACTCCGTCTCAAAAAAAAAAAAAAAAAAAAAAAAAAAAGAGTTCATGGCTTTGAGGGAATGACTCCTGTTGTGATAGGAAAAAATACTGGTCTTCCGAACAAAAGGAAAAACAGGTGGGAGTGGGTCGTTTTTTTCTGAATGGTAGCCAGGAAAGTCTTCTAAAGATGATGGCATTTGTGTTTAGCCTGAACTAGGATTTCACCAAGGAGATGAAGGGAATGAGGAGCATTTCAGGTGGAAGAATATGGAAGCATTAGAAACATCCAACACAATGTGCTTTAGAAATCTGAATTGTCCTTCGTGACTGGAGCACAGGTTACTTTACAGGAAGGGGTTCATGCATACTGAGGTGAGGACAGAGTAAAGTGCAGAAGTGGACAAGTTTGGCCTTAATCTGTAGGCAATGAAGAACCATCTCTGTTTTTTTTTTTTTTTTTTGAGACGGAGTTTCGCTCTTGTTACCCAGGCTGGAGTACAATGGCGCGATCTCAGCTCACCGCAACCTCCGCCTCCTGGGTTCAGGCAATTCTCCTGCCTCAGCCTCCTGAGTAGCTGGGATTACAGGCACGCGCCACCATGCCCAGCTAATTTTTTGTATTTTTAGTAGAGATGGGGTTTCACCATGTTGACCACGATGGTCTCGATCTCTCGACCTCGTGATCCACCTGCCTCGGCCTCCCAAAGTGCCGGGATTACAGGCTTGAGCCACCGCGCCCGGCCCATCTCTGTTTTTTAAGCAGGTGAGTGATGTGGTTAGCTCTCTTTTAGATTTGGGAGTCCTTGGTATATATGTGAAATTGAAACCTGGGAAGGGATAAAATTACAGAGTGTGGAGCAAGCAGAGAAGACTGAATATTTAAAAGGCAGATGAAAGAGTTGGAACAGAACCAGAAGAACCTGGTGATGCGGAAGACAGGAGAGAGTATCAAGAAATGTATCGGGGTATGGCTAGGGGACAGTCAGTAACAGGTGCCAGAAGTCATGGAAAGGTCAATCCTAGGGAATTAAAAAATCCATCCATTCATGCAACAAACATTTCATTTACCGAGTTCCTACTGTGTTCCAGGTGCTATCCTAGAAGTCTGGAATATACCAGTGTATTAGTTTACTAGAGCTGCCATAATAAAGTACTACAGCCTGGGTGTGGTGGCTCATGCCTGTAATCCCAGCACTTGGGGAGGCTGAGTTGGGTGGATCACTTGAGGCCAGGAGTTTGAGACCAGGCTGGCCAATGTGGTGAAACCCCATCTCTACTAAAAATACAAAAATTAGCTGGACATGGTGGCTTGTGAGCCTGTAATCCCAGCTACTCGGGAGGCTGAGATAGGAGAATTGCTTGAATGGGGAGGCAGAGGTTGCAGTGAGGTGAGACTGTGCCACTGCACTCTAGCCTGGGGGACACAGTGAGACTCCATCTCAAAAAAAAAAAAAAAAAAAAAGGTAGTACAAACTGGGTGGCCTAAAACAATAGAAATTGTTGAATAATTGTGGAGGCTAGAAGTCTGAAATCAAGGTGCTGGTAAGGCCCTGCTCTCTCTGAAGATTGTAGGGGAGAATCTTGCTTCGCCTCATTCCTGGCTTTTGGTGTTTGCCAGCAATCCTTGGCATTCCTTGGCTTGTATTGTAAATGCATTGCTCCAGTGCTTGCATGATCACATGGCATTCTCCCTTTGTCTGTTCTTTTCTTATAAGGACAGCAATCATATTGGATTAAGGGCCCATCCTACTCTAGTATGACATCATTTTAACAACTAATTATATCTGCATCATCACTATTTCCAAATAAGGTCACATTTCGAGGTTCCTAGATGGATGTGAGTTTTTTTTTTCTTTTTTGAGATGGTGCTTGCTACCACCCCTGGCTAGTTTTTGTATTTTTAGTAGAGATGGGGTTTCACCATGTTGGCCAGGCTGTTCTCGAACTGTTGACCTCAAGTGATCCATCTGTCTTGGCCTCCCAAAGTGCTGAGATTATAGGTGTGAGCCACTGGACCCAGCCTTTTTTTTTTTTTTTTTAAGGCAGGGTCTTGCTCTGTCACCCAGGCTGAAGTGCAGTGGCACAGTCATGGCTCACTGTAGCCCTGTCCTTCTGGGCTCAAGCGATCCTCCCACCTCAGCTTCTCTAGTAGCTGGGACTACAGGTGTGTGCCACCATGCCCAGCTAATTTTTTATTGTTTACAGAGATGGGTGTCATCATGTTGCCCAGGTTGGTCTCGAACTCCTGGACTCAAGTGATTCTCGCACCTTGGCTTTCCAGAGTGCTGGACTCAAGCATGAGCCACTGTGCCCGGCCAGAATGTGGTGAATTTTTTTTTTTGAAACTGAGTCTTGCTTACCGCAATCTCTGCCTCCCGGGGTGAAGCAATTCTCCTGCCTCAGCTTCCTGAATAGTTGGGATTACAGGCACCCACCAACATGCCTAGCTAATTTTTTTTTTTTTTTGAGACAAAGTTTCGCTCTTGTTACCCAGGCTGGAGTGCAATGGCACGATCTCGGCTCACTGCAACCTCCGCCTCCTGGGTTCAGGCAATTCTCCTGCCTCAGCCTTCTGAGTAGCTGGGATTACAGGCACGTGCCACCATGCCCAGCTAATTTTTTGTATTTTTCTAGTAGAGACGGGGTTTCACTATGTTGACCAGGATGGTCTCGATCTCTTGACCTCGTGATCCGCCCGCCTCGGCCTCCCAAAGTGCTGGGATTACAGGCGTGAGCCACCGCGCCTGGCCCCAGCTGATTTTTGTATTTTAGTAGAGATGGGGTTTCGCCATGTTGGTCAGGCTGGTCTCGAACTCCTGACCTCAGGTGATCTGCCCAACTCGGCCTCCCAAAGTGCTGAGATTATAGGCATGAGCCACCACGCCAGGCCTAGCTACATTTACTTTAAGACGCCAAACAGTTGTTAGCTCACACTAATGAAAAGAAAATACTGCTAGGTGACTTTTGGTAGCAAATCAGGCATCAAGCACCATTATGACAACTGGGTTTTTGGAATGGAGCAACTGAAGAGAAAATTGGTTATATACAAGATACAACTGGAAGCACAGATATGTAACTTAGGAAATTTGCAAAGGAAGGCCTGCCAGGAAACATCAGGAAATCATTCATTATGTATGGTATGTAGGAAGGTTCCTAAATAACATCCGATATTGAAGGCTAATCCATTCTCTTGTGCTCTGTCTCCCTCTATTACTTAGGTTTGTGATTTTGAAAATTATCAGCTATGTTCAGGATCATTAAGTTTTTATTATCTATATTATATTTATGTATCATTACATGTAAGTGTTGTGTATGTTAATTTAGTATGTATTATTTAGTTAATATAGAAAGTAATCTAACAACACAACTAGACCACAGGTTCCTAAGGCACTGTACGGTAGATGCCCTTACCTCTAGGCCAGAAAACTGCTGGATAGCCCTAGATTGAAGTAGAAACCCCAAATTCAACCTGCCTGCTCTTGGAGGTGAGCCAGCTTTAGGCCTAGCCTTATTGTCAGGTAGTGCTCAGGCCAGTGGCCTCTCACCAAATGACTCTGTTGGGCTACAGCTCTTAGAGTTTACTAGCAAGCCATGGTAAACTTCCCCTTTGGTTGCTATAGTTACTGCTCTAATCATAGATAGTCTTTCCAAGGACCCACTCAGTGGGCTTCTCTGTCAGTCAGGGTGGAATTTTTCTCTGCTCTTACCTTTCCTCTTTTTAAAATCCAGCTGCCTATGGGAAGCACCAGTTACAGAAAATAGCCATCTCCCAACACATGCCCTGGAGCTCATCACTTTCTACCTCCAAGGCTCTCCATTCTAAAGTAACCCTCCTTTGACACAATCATTCTCTAGTACCCTGTTTCCCTTCACCGGCTGCTCTCCCAGTTGCAAATTGAGTGAGCGCTTTTCTGTCCACATCCTTGTTGACCATGTGTCCCTTGATGCAGTCTCTTTACTTGATTTTTGTGAAGCTGCTCTTGTGAGTCTCCTTTGGCCTTCTCAATCTTCTGGATTCTTTTTCTTCTGCCTGCCCCTCAAGTATTGGTATTCCCCATGGTTCTGACCTTGCTTTTGTCCCCATTGTCTTTATGCCTTCCTTGGGCATTCTCGTCACCTTACATGGCATTAGTTACACTTTTATGCAGATGATAAAATCTAAATCTGCCTGCTGTGCCTTCCTGTGTCCCAGAACTGTATAGCTAACTGCCTACTCTCTCTCTTCACCTGATGTCCTACCTCTCAGATCCAACATGACGAAGACCAAACTCATCATTTCTCTACTGTGGACACTACCACAGATTGATTCACCCAGCACCACTCCAACACTCTTCTGCTATACCCTCCTATACAAGAGTGTCTGTAAAGTTAGGGCGCATATTCCAGTCCCCTTCCCCCCAGCAACTAAGATTCTGAATATGACTTAGCTTTTGCCAAGCAAAAGAGATGGAAGTAGATGTCAGCTGATGGGCGACTTCAAGCCTTTTTTACCCTTTTGTCATTCCATCCTGCTTCTTGGGAAATGGACATGATAATTGGAGCACTAGCAGCCAGCCTAGGACTGGGAAGGAGAGGCCACAAGAATTGCAGAGCCTTTGTCCCGCTACCCTTGAGTCTCAACCAGTGCTCAGAACTGCCTGCCTCCTGATGTCTTTTACATGAGAGAACAAGCTCTTTTGTTGAAGCCATTGTAGTCAGGTCTCTATTACTATTAGCCAAATGCTATTCCTTCTTTTCCTTCTTCCTGTGATGACACCAGGATTCGTGCAGTGGCTCCAGCCAGAAATCTGGGAGTCAGTCGGTCTTTGTCTCATCTGTTCCCACCATCCCACCATCCCCTGCACATATCTAGTCACTCACCATGTGCTGTCGATTCTGCCTTCTAATCTCTTTTGTGGCTGCTTCCTCCTGTTCAGCTCTGCTGCACTGCCATTATTCTAGTACCCCAGATCATTTGCTTAGACTACTGACGCGGCCTCTTACCTGGTCTTTTGGTCTCTAGTTTTCCTCTCCTCCTGTCTATCCTTTACTGCCTGAATTATCTAAAATGCATATTATGTCAATCACCTGCTTCAAATCTGTTAGTGACTTTTCATCACTTAAGCAATGCCTTTTCAGACATTTTTTTTTTTTTTTTTTTTTTTTTAGACAGAGTTTCACTCTTGTTACCCAGGCTGGAGTGCAATGGCGCGATCTCGGCTCATCGCAACCTCCGCCTCCCGGGTTCAGGCAATTCTCCTGCCTCAGCCTCCTGAGTAGCTGGGATTACAGGCACGCGCCACCATGCCCAGCTAATTTTTTGTATTTTTAGTAGAGACGGGGTTTCACCAAGTTGACCAGGATGGTCTCGATCTCTTGACCTCGTGATCCACCCGCCTCGGCCTCCCAAAGTGCTGGGATTACAGGCTTGAGCCACCGCGCCCGGCCCTTTTCAGACATTTTTAAATGAAAAATCCCTTCTTTATTTAAATTCTTACCCAGAAGTATAAATATATAAGACTGGTAAGCAGAAAGCTACTCCGATTGGGGAAGAATCTAGCCCAATCCATTAAGGACTCCTCCCTCCTTCCCATCTGATTTCAGTTAGGGATTATTGTGGGGGTACGAGGAAAAAAATCCCTAGTTAGCTGGATAAAATCTAAGCCTGGGCCGGGCGCTGTGGCTCACACCTGTAATCTCAGCACTTTGGGAGGCTAAGGTGAGTGGATCACAAGGTCAGGAGTTCAAGACCAGCCTGGCCAAGATGGTGAAACCCCGTTTCTACTAAAAATACAAAAATAGCTGGGCGTGGTGGTGGGCACCTGTAATCACAGCTACTCGGGAGGCTGAGGCAGAGAATTGCTTGAACTTGGAAGGCGGAGGTTGCAGTAAGCCGAGACTGCACCGTTGCACTTCAGCCCGGGCAACAGAGCGAGACTCCATCTCAGGAAAAGAAAAAAATCTAAGCCTGAATGGGCTGTATGATCTATCCATTCTCATCTTCTTGTACTCTCTTTATTCATTTTAAAAGAACAAACATTTATCATTTTATATACTTTCTGTGGGTCAGGAATTCAAGAGCAAGCTTAGCTAGGTGGTTCTGGTCTCTCATGAAGCTGTGATTAAGAAGATGACTATGTAAACAGTCATCTGAAGTCTTTTTTTTTTTTTTTTTGAGACAGAGTCCCACTCTGTCACCCAGGCTAGAGTGCAGTGGCACAGTCACACCTCACTTCAGCCTCGAACTCCTGGGCTCAAGTGATCTTCCCATCTCAGCCTCTTGAGTAGATGGGACCATAGGCATGTGCCACCATGCCTGGCTAATTTTTAAATTCTTCTGTAAACACAGGGTCTTGCTATGTTGCCCAGGCTGGTCTTGAATTCCTAGGCTCAAGCAATCCCCCTGCCTTGTCTTCCCAAAATACTGGGATTACAGGTGTGAGCCACCATGCCTGGCTTGAAATCTTAATTAGGGCTGGAGATTCTTCTTCCAAGGTGTCTCACGTGGTTGGCAGCTGAGTGCTAACTGTTGGCAAGAAGTCTCAGTTTCTCATCACAGGGATCTTTCCATAAGGCCGCTTGAGTATCCTCATGACGTAGCAGCTGGCTTCCCAGAATGTAAGTAATTCAGGAGAGCAAGGCAGAAGCTGCAATGTCTTTTATGGCTATGACTCAGAAGGCACACACAATCATTTCTGTGATGTCCTATTGTTGTCACAAGTCAGTACTATTCATTGTGGGAGGTGACTGTACAAGAGTGTTAGTGCTAGGTACCAGGATCATTGGGGGCTGTCTTAGAGGCTGGATACCATAGCCAGAATGGAGAATATATATATATATATTTTGATACAGAGTCTTGCTCTGTTGCCCACGCTGGAGTGCAGTAGCGCAATCTTGGCTCAGCGCAACCTCCACCTCTGGGATTCAAGCGATTCTCTTGCTTTAGCCTCCCGAGTAGCTGGGATTACAGGCACCACCATGCCTGGCTAATTTTTGTATTTTCAGTAGAGACAGGGTTTCACCATGTTGGCCAGGCTCGAACTGGCCTGACCTGAGATGATCCACCCACTTTGGCCTCCCAAAGTACTGGGATTACAGGCCTGAGCCACCGTGCCTGGCTGAGAATGTTTTGTTTTGTTTTTGGTCACAGAGTCTTCCCTATCATATATTCCTTGAGATTCAGGGTAGGAAAGAAAATCAAGGTCAATTATCTTAAACATCTAGCTCATATCAGTCACTTCTTTATAATCATACCACTTAAAATCCTTATCTCCATTTACATTAAAGTCTCATTATTTCAGTAAGATGAACTTTTTGGGAGCAGGGACCCTACCTTATATTTCTGAAACCCTTAGGACAGACATCTTGCCTGCTTCTTGACACATGGTTATAAACTTGACAAAATCCAGTTTGTCATTGGTACTTCAAGATTTAACTCATTAAGAAATATAGAGCCCCATTTATTTAATATTTCTGTGTGTTTTGAAAGCTTGAACTCATGGGATTGGCTGACTTCAGGATTCTAGGAGAAGTTCATTCTTTTTATCGTGAATCTCTCCCTTCAGTCTGGGGTTGAATTTAGTCCTAGTGGGACCAGACAGGGTATACAGAACCAAAAATATTGTTAGTGCCCTGGTCCAATGATGTCAGTGAATTGGAGCAGCTTTGACATAAATAATACTGGTAAATGGAGAGGCAGAACGTTAAAGATGATGGTCAGCACGGTCTGTATAGTTATATCCCAAGCAGTACCACTTAGTGACTTTGGGTGAGTAATCTTTTAGGCCCCCAATTTCCTTATCCTTCAACTGGGAAAATAATGCCCATGTGTTATCAAAGAGCAACTGAAAGTCTCCTACAGTACCAGAAGGACCGTAAATAGTGATAATGACTTTGGAAAGTACTTTGGCAACATCCAGTACAGCTAAAAATGCACATAATGTCTGCCTCAGCAATTTTACTTTTCATTTGCACCTTAGCAAAGTGATTCTCAACCTTCACTGTGTGCTAGAATCATCTGAAGGAGTTTTTGTTTTTGTTTGAGACGGAGTCTTGCTCTGTCGCCCAGGCTAGAATGCGGTGGCGCAATCTTGGTTCACTGCAACCTCCTCCTCCTGGGTTCAAGTAATTTTCCTGCCTCAGCCTCCCAAGTAGCTGGGATTGCAGGCGCCCCCCCACCACCACACCCAGCTAATTTTTGTATTTTTAATAGAGATGGGGTGTCACCATCTTGACCAGGCTGGTCTCAAACTCCTGACCTCATGATCCACCCACCTTGGTACCCCAAAGTGCTGGAATTATAGCTGTGAGCCACTGGGTCTATCCGGAGTTTCTTTTTTTTTATTATTACTATTTTTAAATTCGAATGCCTTAGCTTTACCCTCGGAGATTTAGTTTCTTTTCCTTTCTTTCTTTCTTTTTTTTTTTTTTGAGACAGAGTCTCACTCTGTCACCCAGGCTGGAGTACAATGGCACAACCTCAGCTCACTGCAACCTCTGCCTCCCGGGTTCAAGCAATTCTCCCACCTCAGCCTCCTGGGTAGCTGAGACTACAGCTATCATGCCTAGCTAATTTTTGTGTTTGTGTAGAGATGGGGTTTGACCATGTTGGCCAGGCTGGTCTTGAACTCCTGACCTCAGGTGATCTGCCCACTTTGACCTCCCAAAGTGCTGGGATTACAGGTGTGAGGCACCACACCCAGGCAAGATTTAGTTTCTTTTAAATTGAGTTATAATCTACATACCATAAAAGTCGCCATTTTAAAGTATATGATTCAGTGGTTTTAGTATGTTTGCAAGATTGTGCAAAAGATTGGACACCTTTGCCCTAGAGAAAGGAATGCTGCACAGAAGCCAAGAAGAGTCTGAACAGACGGGCCTTGCTGGGTTTAGATCATGTGCTTTTTGTCCATTCACACGTCTGCATGGTTGTCAATCATGCCTCTGTAACGAAGCTTCCATAAAAACCCAAGAGGACAGGATTTGGGAAGCTTCTGGGTGGCTGAACACATGGAGGTTCCTGAAGTTTGGTGTGCCCAGGGAGGGCACGGAAGCTCCACACCCCTTGCCCCTTACCTCACCCTTCACATCTCTTCATCTGTATCCTTTGTGGTATCTTCTACAGTTAACTGGTAAACACTAAGTATTTCCCTGAGTTCTGTGAGCCACACTAGAAAATTAATCAAACTCAAAGAAGGGGTCTTGGAAACTCAAACCTGAAGCTGGTTGGTCAGAAATTCTGGAGGCCTGGCAAGGCATGGTGGCTCAATCCCAGCACTTTGGGAGGCTGAGGTAGGCAGACCACTTGAGGTCAGGAGTTCGAGACCAGCCTGGCCAACATGGTGAAACCCTGTCTCTATTTAAAAATTTACAAAAATTAGCTGGGCAGCCGGGTATGGTGGCTCACACCTGTAATCCCAGCACTTTAGGAGGCAGAGGCAGATAGAACTTGTGGTTAGGAGATTGAGACCATCCTGGCTAACATGGTGAAACTGTCTCTACTAAAAATAAAAAAAAATTAGCCAGGCCTGGTGGCACGTGCCTGTGTTCCCAGCTGCTCAGGAGGCTGAGACAGGAGAATTACCTCCCAGGAGGCAGAGGTTGCAGTGAGCTGAGATTGTGCCACTGCACTCCAGCCTGGCAACAGAGTGAGACTCCATATCAAAAAAAAAAAAAAAACAACAACAACAACAAAAAAACAGTTCTAGAGGTCTGAACTTGTGACTGGTATCTGGTGGGTGGCCAGTCTTGGGGACCAAGCCCCTCAACTTGTAGTATCTGACACTATGTCCGAGTAGACAGTGCAGAACTGAATCAGAGGACACCTAGCTGGTATTTACTTATTGGATTGTGGGGAAAAACCCCCACACATTTGGTCGCAGTAGTCTTCTGTGTTGAGGGTTGTTGCTGTGGTGTGAGAGCAGAGGAAAAACCCAGTTTGACAGAGTTTTTCCTAAACAGCTGGCATTCGTCAATAGATAATCTGCCTAAGTGGTACTGCCTGCCTGCCTGCCTGCTTCCTGGTTCCCCCCTCCTCTCTGCCTTGGCCAGACAAGTTGGATGGGGACCTTAGGAAGGACAGGAGAAACAGAGGAAGTAGAAATTTTTTTTTTTTTTTTGGAGACAGAGTCTTGGTCTGTCACCCAGGCTGGAGTGCAATAGCATGATTTTGGCTCACTGCAACCTCCGCTTCCCAGGTTCAAGCAATTCTTCTGCCTCAGCCTCCTGAGTAGCTGGGATTATAGGCGCCCACCACCATGCCCAGCTAATTTTTGTATTTTTTAGTAGAGACGAGGTTTCACCATGTTGGTCAGGCTGGTCTCGAACTTCTGACCTCAGGTGATCCAGCCGCCTTGGCCTCTGAAAGTGCTGGGATGACAGGTGTGAGCCACTGCATCCGGCCCAGTGTCATATCTAAGAAACAGCTAGGTGTGGTCCATGCCTATAATCTCAGCTACTGGGGGGCTGAGGTAGGAGAATCGCTTGAACCCCAGAGGTGGAGGTTATAGTGAGCTAGCCGGGATCATGCCTCTGTATTCCAGACTGGGTGACATAGCCCAACTCTGTTTCAAAAATAAAGAAAGAAGAAATATTTGCCTAATCCAAGCATATGAAGATTTGCAGCTGTATTTTCTTCTAAGAGTTTTATGATTTCACTTATTACATTTAGGTCTTTCATTCATTTTGAGTTAATTTTTGTATATAGCAAGAGGTAGGGAGCTAAATTCATCCTTTTGCATGTGGCTATCCAGTTGTCTCAGCACCTTTTGTTAAAAAGACTGGGATTTGGCCGGGCACAGTGGCTCATACCTGTAATCCCAGCACTTTGGGAGGCCGAGGCAGGTGGATCATAAGGTCAGGAGATCGAGACCATCATGGCCAACATGGTGAAACCCTGTCTCTACGAAAAAAAAAAAAAAAAAAAAGAAAAAAGACTGGGATTTTCCCCCTTAGTGGTCTTGGCACCCTAGTTGAAGATAAGTTAACCCTATATGTATGGATTTATTTTAGACTCTCAGTTTTACTTTATTTACCTATAGGTCTATCCTTATGCCAGTACCACCCTGTCTATTACTGTAGCTTTGTAGTCAATTTTGAAATTGGGAAGTGTTGAGTCCTCCAACTTTGTTCTTGTTTTTCAAGATTGCTTTGGCCATACTGGATTTCTTCCAATTCCGTATCAATTTTAGGATCAGCTTAAATGTCTGTGAAAAAGCCAGCTAGGATTTTGAAAGGGATTGTGTTGAATCTGGAAATTCATTCGAGGAATATTGCCACCTTAACAATATTAAGTCTTCTAATCCATGAAGATCAGAATGTGTTTACATTTATTTAGGTCTTCTTTAATTTCTTTTGATAATATTTTTTAGTTTTCAGTGTATATTTGTTTAAAATTTTTTTTTATTATATTAGTTCTGGGGTACATGTGCCACTTGTGCAGGACTGTTCCATAGGTATACACATGCCGTAGTTGTTTGCTGCATCCATCTCTCCGTCATCTACATTAGGTATTTCTCCTAATGTTATCCCTCCCTTCAGTCTACATTTCTTACAGTTCTTTTGTTAAATTTATTCTAAGTGTTGAATAGAAGTAGTGAGAGTGGCATCTTTATCTTGTTCCTGATTTTACGGGGAAAGCTTTCAGTCTTTCACCGTTAAGTATGATGTTAGTTTATGTGGTGCTGTGATTTGAATGTGTTCCCCCAAAGTTCATGTGTTAGAAACTTAATCTGTCTGCCCTATGAATGGATTAATAGATTAATGAGGCTCTGCTCTCATGAATGGATTGATGTTGCTGTCATGTGAGTGGGTTTGTTATTGCAGGAGTGGCTTTTTTTAAAACCAGGCTTTCTCACACTCGCTTGCCCTTCTGCTATGTTATGCTGCATCATGAAGGCCCTTGCCAAGTGCCAGAGCCACATGCTCTGATGCTTCCCAGCTTTCAGAACTGTAAGAAATAAATTTCTTTTTGTAAATTATCCATACTGTGGCATTATGTTACAGCAACAGAAAATGTACTGACATGTGAGTTAATAGATGTGGGTTTTTCAGAGATGCCCTTTATTAGGTAGAGGAAGTTCCCTTCTATTCTTAGTATGAAGGGACTTTGAATTTTGTCAGGTGCTTTTTCTATGTGTCTGTTGAAATGATTATATATTTTCTCTTTTATTCTATTAATGATGTGTTAATTTTTCAGCTTTATTGAGGTATAATTGACAAAAATTGTATATGTTTACGGTATACAACTTGATATTTTGATATACTTTGTGAAATGATCATCACAGTTGAGCTAACTAATGTATCACCTCACAGTTAGCATTTTCTTTGTCTGTGTAGGCAGTGAGAATACTTTAAGATCTACCCTCTTAAAAAATGTAGAATGTCCAATACAGGGTTGTTAACTGTAGTCATGATGCTGTACATTAGATCTCCAAAACTCACTCATCTGGCGTAACAGCAACTTTACACCCATTGAACAACCTCCCGTTTCCTCTACCTTCAGCCCCTGGCAGTCACTATTCTACTCTCTGCTTCTATGAGTTTGACTATTTTAGATTCCACAAACAAGTGAGATCATGCAGTATTTGTTCTTCTGTGTTTGGCTTTTTTTCACTTAGCATAATGTTCTCCAAGTCTGTCCATATTATTACAAATGGCAGGATTTCCTTCTTTTCGTAAGGCTGAGTAATGTTCCATTGTGTGTATGTGTGTGCCAAATTATAAAGATAATTTTCTTTATCCAATTAGCCATTGATAGACATTTAGGTTGTTTCCATAGCTTACCTATTATGAATAATGCTGCATTGAGCATGGGAGTTCACATATCTCTTTGACGTGCTGAGCTCATTTCCTTTGGCTATATACCAAGAAGTGGGATTGATGGATTATAGGGTAGTTCTGTAATTTTCTGAGGAACCTCCCATATTGTGTTTCATAATGGCTGTACTAATTTACATTTCCATCAGCAATGTGTAAGAGTTCCCTTTTCTCCACATCCTTACCAATACTTACCTTTTGTCTTTTTGATAATGGCCATTCTAACTGGAGTGAGGGAATATCTCATTATGGTTTTTTTGTTTGTTTGCTTGCTTTTGAGATGGGGTCTTGCTCTCTGTCGCCCAGGCTGGAGTTCAGTGATGCGATCTTGGCTCACTGCAACCTCTGCCTCCCAGGCTCAAGCGATTCTCCTGCCTCAGCCTCCCAAGTAGCTGGGACTACAGGCATATGCCACAATGCCAGGCTAATTTTTGTATTTTTAGTAGAGGGGGTTTCATCATGTTGGCCAGGCTGGTCTCAAAATCCTGACCTCAAGTTGCCTCGGCCTCCCAAAGTGCTGGCATTACAGGTGTGAGCCACCGCACCCAGCCCTAATTATGGTTTTGATTTGCATTTCCCTGATGATTAGTCTTTTCATATATCATTTGTATATCTTGGAGAAATGTCTATTCAGGTCCATTGCCCATTTAAAAATCAGGTTATTTATTTATTTGCTATTGAGTTGTATGATTACTATGTGAGAAAAGAAAATTGCTTTGACCACAGAAAAACCTAAAATTTCCACATGGTGGAAAAAGTCAAAGACAAATGACAAGAGAAGAAACAAGGCCCCTTAATTATTTGCAAGACTCCTTAATATAAAATTAAAAGGTAACTGAATAAACAAAGGATATGAACTAGCAGTTCAAAACAAAGAAAATGCAAATGACTATTAAATGTATGAAAAGATGTGTAACTTTACTCCTAAAAAAAGAGATACAAATGATAAGATTCCATTTTTCACATGTGAGAATGGCAGTGATACAATTTAACAGAATACAGTGTTGATGAGACTGAAAGGAAAAAGGAACTCTCAATATATTGGTAGTAGGAGTCTAAATTGGTTCAGCTTCTATAGAGAGAAATTTGGCAGCATCTACCAGAATTTAAAATGTACACACTTCTAGGAATTTATCCAACATGTAAAAGACATTTTGGTTCATCTATACAAAAGAATACAATGTGGTCCTTGTAAAGAATGAAGTAGCTCTTTATCTATTGATACGGAATATCTATATGTATATGTAACCAAGTTACAGTTTTAAGTGAACGAAAGTAGAGAACAGTGTACGTTTGTCTAAAAAAGAAAAAAATATTTTCTTTATGTACCAGTCAGAGTTCTTTGCTTGTATATGTGTCAGCTATCTCTAGAATGAACAGAAGAAACCAGAAACAGTATTTGCCTCTGGGGAAGGGAACTGGGTGGGTAGAGGATGAATGGGGATGATGTTTTGTACTTTTAAGTATACCATATGCATATATTGTCTATTAAAAAGTTGAAACGAGGGGAGGGGAAGTGAGGACACCAGTCAGGACCAGCTGTTACGGTAGTCCAGAGAGTTGATACTGGTGATGTAGGCCAAGATAGTGGCAGGAAGGTGGACACAAGCAGACAGATTCAAGGTCTTTTCTTGGAGATAAAATCTGTAGGATTTGCTGATGAAGTAGGTGTGGGAGATGAGGGAAAGAGAAGAATCAAGGATGAGTCCCAGGTTTCTGTTAAGGAGCTGTGCGGGTGGAATTGAGTCCTTGTGTATATGAGTTGGTGTCTAAGGTGGTATTGTGTGGGCTCTTGAGCGTGACTGCCTGGGCTTAAATTCAACTTCTGCTTCCTAGCTCCACGACTTTGAGCAAGCCATGTAATGCTTTGGGCCTAGGCTCCTCATCTGTAAAGTGAGAATAGTAATATGACCTACCTCACAGAGTTCCTGTAACGATTAAATGAGTTAATACATGTATACTTTTTTTTTTTTTTTTTTTTTGAGACAGTCTTTCTCTGTCACCCAGGCTGGAGTGCAATGGCATGAACTTGGCTCACTGCAACCTCCGCCTCCTGGGTTCAGGCAGTTCTGCCTCAGCCTCCTGAGTAGCTGGGATTACAAGGCGCCCGCCAGCATGCTCAGCTAATTTTTGTACTTTTAGTAGAGATGGGGTTTCTCCATGTTGGCCAGGCTGGTCTCGAACTTCTGACCTCAAGTGATCTACCGGCCTCGGCCTCCCAGAGTGCTAGGATTACAGGCGTGAGCCACTGTGCCCAGTCGAGTTAATGTTAACATGTATACTTTAGAATAGCTCTTGGCACATAGTAAAAGGTTTGTAAGTGGTTGCTGCTATTATTGTTGTTATTACAACTACTATTGCTACCTGTGATTAGGACTACTCCGCTACTCCTCCTCCTCCTCTTCCTTTGTCAGGGAGATGCCTGACCTGTATCAGGGGCTCAGTAAATGTTTGTTGTAGGAAGTGGGGAATATTTAACTAATGAGTTGATCTATGAAATGAAAACTTTTGAAAGGCCCTCTTGGCGTTTGAAGAAATGGGATAGTAAGGTTGATACATTGTGAGATTTGTTCACAATTTTTTAACTTCCATTTTCTGTGCAGACCTGAAGGCATTGAACGACAGTACAGGAAGAAATGTGCAAAGTAAGTATTAACAATGGGTTTCTCCAAGCATGGACAAGTAGAGGCATGTGCTAGGAAAATAATTATTTGGATACAACTCTCCATTATGTCTTTTTTTTTTTTTTTTTTTTTGAGACAGAGTCTTGCTCTGTCACCCAGGCTGGAGTGCAGTAGTGCAATCTCGGCTCACTGCAACCTCTGCTTCCTGGGTTCAAGCGATTTCTCCTGCCTCAGCCTCCCTAGTAGTTGGGATTACAGGCACATGCCACCATGCCTGGCTAATTTTTATATTTTTAGTAGAGATGGGATTTTGCCATGTTGGTCAGGCTGGTCTCACACTCCTGACCTCAGTTGATCTGCCTGCCTCAGCCTCCAGAACTGCTGGGATTACAGGCCTGAGCCACCGTGCCCGGCCTCTATTATGTCTTTATCCTTTTAATCTCAACTGCCTTCAGACTTCAACTATGCACAAATACCAATATGTTCCCCAAAGAGGCTAGTCAAAATTACATCTTCAACCAGCTGGCCAGAAAAATGAATTTTTCTTTTCTTTCTTTCTTTCTTTTCTTTCTTCTTTCTTGTCTGGCTCTTGTTGCCCAGGCTGGAGTGCAGTCGTACAATCTCCACTCACTGCAAACTCCACCTCCCAGCTTCAAGTGATTCTCCTCCCTCAGCCTCCCGAGTAGCTGGGATTACAGGCGCCCACCACCACGCCTGGATAATTTCTTGTATTTTTAGTAGAGACAGGGTTTCACCATGTTGTCCAGGCTGGCCTCGAACTCCTGACCTCAGGTGATCCACTCGCCTCGGCCTCCCAAAGTGCTGGGACTGTAGGCGTGAGCCACCATGCTTGGCCTAAGTGATTCTTATTAGGTAGAGGTAGTTTTGGGAAACACTCAGAAGAGCCAATCATTAGTTTATGCCACAAGCACAGATATTCCCAAAGTCTAAGCACACTTTGCAAATTGCTATTTTGGGAATTTGGATTATGAGATCTCCCAGAGATTCACTGTGCCATTGCAGGTGTGGACTGCCGCTCTTCTACCAATCCCAGCCAAAGAATGCTCCTGTTACCTTCATTGTGGATGGAGCAGTAGTCAAGTTTGGCCAGGGCTTTGGGAAAACGAACATATATACTCAGAAACAAGAGCCTCCTAAGAAGGTAATTATCACTGAAAGGGAGACTGCTTAATATAGCTACAGATTTAGCTTACGTTTTGAAGTAAGATTATAGTGCATGAGAAACTGCTCTTTATGGATGTATTCTTATACTTTATATTTTAAAAGTTAAAAATTGGGGGTACATAGATGTGCATATTTATGGGGTACATGAGATATTTTGATACAGGTATGCAATCTGTAATAATCACATCATGGGAAACGGGGTATTCATTCCCTCGAGCATATATATTAATGCATTCTTTATTAATGGGGTGCCATTTTGTGTATAAACAGATGCTATGTAATTGTAACAACTGTTATGTGTTTTCTCTTTTCTGCAGTTGCCCTATGAGTAAGGTTAGAAATTGTATGGTTTTTACTCACATTAATTTTCTTCAAATTTTCCTCTTTTTATGGAGAGATGTCATCTGTTATTTTACAAGTGGGTTTTAAAAAAACAATTAAAAACAATGAATTAGGCTAATTAAAAAATGCATTCCAAGCTGGGCACAGTGGCTCATGCCTGTAATCCCAACACTTTGGGAGGCGGAAGTGGGAGGATCGCTTGAGACCAGGAGTTTGAAACCAGCCTGGGCAGCATGGCGAGACTCCATCTCTACAAAAAATAAAAAGTAAATTGGCTGGGTGTTCTATACCTACAACTATAGTTCTAGCTATTCAGGAGACTGAGGTGGGAGGATCACTTGAGCGCAGGAGTTTGAGGTTACGGTCAGCTATGATTGTGCCACTACACTCCGGCCTGGGTGACAGTGAGACTCTGTCTCTTAAAAAAAATTAATTAAAAATAAATTTAAGAACCCATAATGGGCCATGCATAGTGTCTCTCACCTGTAATCCTAGCACTTTGGGAGGCTGAGGCAGGAGGATTGCCTGAGGCTAGGATACAAGCCTGAGACATTAAGCGCTAAGGATGCTTCTTTATACTTTCTGTTCCTTTTTTTTTTTTTTTTTTTGCAAGACCCAGTCTCTAAAATTAGCCAGGTGTAGTGGCACATGGCTGTAATCCCAGCTACGTGGGAGGCTGAGGCAGGAGGATCACTTGAGCCCAGAATTTGAGGTTGTAGTGAGCTGTGATTATGCCACTGTATTCCAGCCTGGGCAACAGTGAGACTCTGTTTCAAAAAAAAAAAAAAAAAAAAAAAAAAAAAAAAAGCCTTTTATGGCAAATGTTAGAAAAATATGTGAATTAAAAACTTTGGCACTTTTAAATAGGTCAGCCTGTCCCAAAGAGGTAGTGTTTCCCCCAGTACCCATAGCCCTTCACACAGGCATGTGCGCACACACTCATGACTCAGTGGATCCTGTTGTGGTGAACCGGACTGACTTCTTCGTGCCTGGCATTCCAGGTGATGATGACCAAACGGACCAAAGATATGGGCAAGTTCAGTTCTGTCACTGTGTCTACCATCGATGAAGAGGAAGAAGAAATTGAGGCTGTAAGTGCCTCTGGTCTTAAGGAAACTGGAATTTGGAGGGGAAGGGTTCGAGGAAAGGGGACCCTAGAGCTGGAGCCTTGGAGTACTGGAAAAATTAGAGACTTCGATTTTAGACCCTGCTCTGCTGATAAGATACTATGGGCCAGACATCATGGCTTAATGCCTGTAATCCCAGCACTTTGGGAGGCTGAGGTGGGTCAGGAGATCGAGACCAGCCTGGCCAACATGGTGAAACCCCATTTCTACTAAAAATACAAAAAATTAGCCGGGCATGGTGGTGCGCACCTGTAATCCCAGCTACTCGGGAGGCTGAGGCACAAGAATCGCTTGAACCTGGGAGGTGGAGGCTGCAGTGAGCCAAGATCACGCTACTATACTCCAGCCTGGCGACAGAGCAAAACTCTGTCTGAAAAAAAAACAAAAAGAAACTATGACAGTGGGCTAGTTCCTGTTTCCTTGAATCTTGGGGACATCTGTAAAATAAAAATGAAGGAGTTGGATAAGATCAGTGATTTTTTTTTTTCCTCCCATACTATTTTTAGAGATGCCCTAGAGGGCAAAGTCCTTATCCCTCTTCGTTTGAAAAACTACTAGACTGAATGATTTCAGGTTCCTTCTAGTCCAGCTGTGATGGTTTGTGAGTCTGTCCTCAGTTGTAGCAGCAAGTACCTTTATGGTTCTTCAGTATAATGGTATTGATGGTGAGATGTCATCTGCTGTTTTACATATGTTTCGGTTAAAGGGTAAATGCTACTGAAGAATCACTGGAACCCGGGAGGTGGAGGTTGCAGTGAGCTGAGATTGTGCCACTGCACTCCAGCCTGGGTGACAGAGTCAGTCTCTGGCCCACCACCCCAAAAGAAACAAACAAACTAAATAAAACCCTAAATGCTCCTGGATTCCTACTGAAAAGATGGAGAATGGAAAAGGAACAGAGTCCTGGCATTTTAGTCATGGTTTTATGATTTGAGTAGTATACATTATGACTTAAGGTCTTTTCTGTTATGCCTTGGTGAGACTTCTGCTTTAAGGATGCTCCTTTTTCCCTTCAGAGGGAAGTTGCTGATTCATATGCACAGAATGCCAAAGTGATTGAAAAACAGCTAGAGCGCAAAGGCATGAGCAAGAGGCGACTGCAAGAGCTGGTGAGTAACAGTGGGTAGCAAGGTGCTGGGGCCTGATTGTTTGGGTTTCTTGGTCTGAAAGACCTTCCAAGCAGGCAGGGAAATCCTTTAGGAAATCTGTTGGGGGTTTCTAGGATAGTTGGCTGCCAGTTTTGTAACCCTGGTCTGTGACTGTCAATATACCCTACTCTGTAGTAGTGACCCTAGGATCTCGGTCCTAAATCATCATATTTGTTATAGCAGGATGATATTTTATTTTATTTTATCTTATTTGGAGTAGGATGATATTTTATTTTATCTTATTTTATTTGGAGATGGAATTTTACTCTGTTGCCCACAGGCTAGAGTGCTGTGGTGTGATTTTGGCTCACTGCAACCTTCGCCTCCTAGGTTCAAGGGATTCTCCTGCCTTAGCCTCCTGAGTAGCTAGGATTACAGGTGCACGCCACCACACCTGACTATTTTTGGTATTTTTAGTAGAGATGGGTTTCACCATGTTGGCCAGGCTGGTCTCGGACTCCTGACTTCCGGTGATCCACCTGCCTCGACCTCCCAGAGTGCGGGATTTCAGGCGTGAGCCACTGTGCCTGGCCAGGATGATATTTTAATCTGCTACTTGTGGTCCAAGGTCAGGTTTTTGGTCATTCTCCCAGGATGTAATGGCACATGACAGGGTTACCTTGGCAGTACCAGGACTGGAGCTGGTCATTGCTTCTTAAAGCAATGGTGGTTTTCTGCAATATTTATGGGCTCATCTTAGAGCATATGCATCTGTATATGATGGTGCCTATATATATATATATATATATATATATATATATATATATATTTATCATTACTTAAAATATTTCACCAGAATCAGACATCACTACGTTGGTGTCTCATCAAAAGATATACCAATCTCTCCTCGTGTCTGTAATGAGTTTGGTAGCAGAAGGGGTGGGTCCTGGGAGCTGCTTTACCTTGCCATAGTGGTTTAGAGCAGTGCTTCTCAACCTTTCAAAGGTAGAAAGAGCAGTGCTTTCCTTTTCTCAGATTTCCCATTTGCCATGAACAGATTTGTAATTTATAAAATACAATAAAAATGAATTGTCTCGATTTTTATCAGATTTTAAAAATTACTGTTGTGTCAGATTGCTATAAAAGCTTCTAAATGCTTACTATCAATGTTTGTACATATTCTGTGTGGACCAGTAACAAATAGTTCATAGACCATATAACCAAGTAGCACTGTTCTAGAATGGTGTTCTTCCTGTTCTGCCAAGATTAGGATACTGGTATGCCACAGTATTGATTCCCTCAGCCCGTGGGGGGTGCTGGGGCTGCTGGGGCTGCTGGAATCCCTGCACTGATTTCCCGTGGCCACAGCCTTGTCTTTTTACCCATTTTGCCTACAAATAGCATTTTTTATGTGCGCTATAACATCAGAAACGTTGGAAAATAGATGTTAGAGGTATATAATGATTTGGGAACCATGATTCTAGTTTGTACACTAAAGGAACATTAAGGAAGAGTGTTTGGGGTGGTTAGAATAAGGAAGGAACATAATTTCGTGTCATGTGTCAAGACATACACTTTTTTTTTCTTTCTAGGCTGAACTGGAAGCCAAGAAAGCGAAAATGAAGGGGACCTTGATTGACAACCAGTTCAAATAACCAGCCTGTTTTCTGAGCCCTAGACTGGAGGCAAACATTTAGATCAGGAGGCAAAGTAATTTCTTGATTATATAGACTGGTTCCTATTTATGTCCTAGCAGAAGTCTTTATGTTGTTTCCCATTGATTGTCCTGCATTCAGTGAGGTCTTTAACTGAGTCCATTTGACCTGCTTTCTAGGAGATGGATTTTTCTAAATTTTTCTCTACTTAGGTTTTCTGTACTATTTTTTGTCCATTTGATGCAAACTTCTTCAGCTGTGTAGAAACTTTATGAATAGATCAGTGCTTCAGTGTCTCCAGTCTCTAAAGTGGCTGCTTTTATTTTTTCTTCAAAGTTAATAACATGTTTCAAGATTTTTGGACAAAATATTATAGTTGTGTCATAGAGAAAAGCAGTGTGAATTATATTTAGGTATAGCAAGTCAGATCCTTTGAAGTGACTCTGTCTCTGTTCTTAGAAGGGTTCTTGGAATTGGCTGTGGTTTGAATCTTTCTACTGTCAGAGGAGACCCATTAAAAGCCAGAATCTGCATAAAGCTTTCTTTGCTTCAAACACGGAAGCTATAGGTGAGCCATCCCATGTCAGACATTATACTCAGAAAAGGGAAAGCCAGATTGCAGTGAAGGGGGTAGGACAGCTCAGATCCGAATGAAAATAGGGTCTCAATAAGTCACCCAAGGGAGCTACCCTCTAGTCGGGCAGCTAGTACCGCTTCCTTGCATGGATTCATATATGGGAGGAAGATGTTATAGATTAAGAAATGATAGCGCGATAAACAAAATGATCTTTTTGTTTACAAAATGTATCTTTTAGTTTACATTTCCTATTTGCAGAGGAGTGTTGTATATATAGATATTATTTTATGTCACTCTGCTTCAGTGATATCTATATCCATGTGTTTGTATTCATGTTTTTATCCATTCACCTGTATTAAAAGATGTTGGGACAGGAGTTGTGTTGACCTTTTTGTATTATGTACATTAAGTTGCACTTAGTAGGTGCCCAAGGCAGGTTTGTGAGGTGCTAGCTACTGGGAGATGATAGTAGGGTAGTAGGACAGGTTTTTTTTTTTTTTTTTTTTCTTTTTTTCTGATCTCCTGAATTGCAAGGCAAAGTAGGTTAGATATGAGCTAGCAAGTACTGGGAAAAAGAGGGGTGGGGGTCCCGGGAAGGCCCAGGATAGGGCTGTGTTACCATCTGCCTGTTTATTTTCCTATATCCAATGAAGTCTTTGCAAACAGTTCTTCCTCTCCACCTCATTTCCTGTATTCTGAGAACTATCATGTGGATGACAAACCATAACCTCCTTACAGTTCCTTAACCTCAACTCCAGACAGTGACCTTTACCTTTCCTGCACTTTAGCCACAAACTCCCATACCACAGCCTGGATGTCATCCACACCGCCTCTGAAATCCAGTACTCTGCTCTCTGACCACAGCCTATCCTTGCTAGTCTCATGCGCTTACTTCCTCTAAACCTGTTTTATTTTGTTTTTAGATTTGAAGGAGGATTATTTGATTAACAGTAATAATGAAAAATAGTAGTAAGAATAGCAACAATAATACTAGCTGCCTTTTATTGAGTACTTACTATGTGTTGGAAACCATGGAAAGCACTTTTCAGGTATTAATCTAAACAACACAGTATCCTATGAGACAGGATTAACTGTGACCATCCTTGTTTTAGAAATGAGTACTCTGAGGCTCAGAGAGTTTAAGTTTCTCAAGATCTCATAGCCAATAAGTGATAAAGCCAAAAATCTGAGTCTAAAACCTGAGCTCTTAACTACGCTGAACTGCCTCTATGAATTTAAAAAATACACATTATTCAGAACAGATTATAATTTCATTTTGAAAAATCAAGAAAAGTGCAAAGTCAAGACACTTGCATAGAGGACGCCCTGTAGCAAACATGTGGTTACCTGTCTACATATTTTCTGAAATACTTGTCTTTAGATACTTATCCTAAACCATTTCAACATCTGGTTGAAATTATGCATGTTGCTTCATCTATAGGGCTGTAAAGCGTCATTAGCACCAAGCAAGCATATGCTCTTCATTCTGTTTTATTCTTTCATGTTGAAATAGTTATTAAAATAACATGAATGTTAGTATTTAGTTTCTCTTATTTTCTTTATTAACTTGTATTTTAACAGCAAATACAGCATTTTAATGTTAGTATGAAGAGCCATGTTGACATTTTGGAGAGTCTTACTCTATTTTTGGTTTTGTTTTTGCAAATAAGCCATGACAAAACATTAAAATGTTGCAAAATGTTCTCACTCTAATAGTGACATTTGGAAATGTCACTTTATTGTTTAAGATAAATTGAAAAGCTTTTTAGAAAACTAGCTTGCCTGGGCCATTTTCAGTTCCTTGTCACTCTGCCCATGTCTCCTTGGTCTCTGATTTGTAAGTTTCTTCATGGTGTCTCGTCATTTTAATTTGCATTTCCCTAATGACAGATGGTGTTGAACATCTTGTTTTTCTTTTTCTTTTTTAACTGTGGTTAAAAAAACACTTAAAGTGTACCATCTTAACCATTTTTAATTGTGCACTTCAACAGTGTTAAGTATATTTGCATTGTTGTGATACAGATTTCTAGAACTTTTTCATGTCATAAATCTGAAGCTCTATATCCATTAAGTAACAACTGTCCTTTTCTCTCTCCCCACAACCTCTGGTAACCACCATTCTACTTTGTGTTTTTATGAGTTCGACTACTTTAGATATCTCATGTAAGTGGAATCATATAGCATTTATCTTTTTGTGACTGGCTTATTTCATTTAGCATAATGTCCTCAATGTTAAATCATGTTGTATGTGACAAGGATGCCTTCCTTTCTTTTTCTTTTTCTTTTTCTTTTTTTTGAGTCGGAGTTCCGCTCTTGTTACCCAGGCTGGAGTGCAATGGCGTGATCTCGGCTCACCGCAACCTCCGCCTCCTGGGTTCAGGCAATTCTCCTGCCTCAGCCTCCTGAGTAGCTGGGATTACAGGCACGCGCCACCATGCCCAGCTAATTTTTCATACTTTTAGTAGAGACGGGGTTTCACCATGTTGACCAGGATGGTCTCAATTTCTTGACCTCGTGATCCACCCACCTCCGCCTCCCAAAGTGCTGGGATTACAGGCGTGAGCCACCGCGCCCGGCCGAATGCCTTCCTTTCTAAGGCTGAGTAATATGTGCTTGTATATATATACATTTTGTTTATCCATTCATCCGTCAGTGGACATTTGGGTTGCTTCTACCTCTTGATACTGTGGAATAGTGGCACTATGAACATGAGTGTGCAAATATCTCTGAGACCCTGCTTTCAATTCTGATACATACCCAGAAATGAAATTGCTGGTAGTTCTATTTTTAATTTTTTGAGGGGCTCCCATACATACTGTTTTCCACAGCACTTGTACCATTTTGCAATCTTTTTCTTTTGTTTGTTTTTGAGACAGAGTCTCACTCTGTCACCCAGGCTGGAGTGCAGTGGTGCAGTCTCAGCTCCCTGTAACCTCCACCTCCTAGGCTCAAGCAATTCTCTCACCTCAGCCTCCCAAGTAGCTGGGATTACTGGTGTGTGCCACCAGGCCCAGCTAATTTTTGTATTCTTAGTAGAGACGGAGTTTCACCATGTTGGCCAGGCTGGTCTCAAACTCCTGACTTCAAGTGACCTACCCACCTCAGCCTCCCAAAGTGCTGGGATTACAGGCATGAACTACCATGCCCCGCCTCATTTTACAGTCTTATCAACAATACACAAAGGTTCTGATTTCTGCACATCCTCACCAACACTTTTTTTTTTTTTTTAATAGTAACCATCCTAATGGATGTGAGGTAATGTCTCATTGTAGATTTTTTGTTTTTTGCATTTCTCTAATGATTAGTGATGTTGATCATCTTTTCATACTTGCTGGCCATTTGTATATCATCTTCAGAGAAACGTCTTTGCAAGTTCTTTTGACCATTTTAAATTTGGATTATTTGACTTTTTTGTTAATTATGTATTTTATTATTATTTTTTGAGACAGAGTCTTGCTCTGTCACCCAGGCTGAAGTGCAGTGGTGTGATCTCGGCTCACTGCAACCTCTGCCTCCCAGGTTCAAGCGATTCTCCTGCCTCAGCCTCCCGAGTAGGTGGGACTACAGGTGTGTGCCACCACTCCTGACTAATTTTTGTATTTTTAGTAGAGACTGGGTTTTACCATGTTGGCCAGGCTGGTCTCGAACTCTTGACCTCAAGTGATCCACCACCTCGGCCTCCCAAAGTGCTGGGATTACAGGCATGAGCCACTGCTCCCGGGCCTCCAGTGTAAATTTTAGAATTGGCTTGTTGGTATCTTCAGTATTCTTTCTGGGATTTTGATTGGGATCGTATAAAATCTAAAAATCACATCAGGGAGAATCGACATCTTAACAATATTATATTGGCCAGGCGTGGTGGCTCATACCTGTAATCCTAGCACTTTGGAAGGATGAGGCAGACAAGTCACCTGAGGTCGGGAGTTTGAGACCAGCCTGACCAACATGGAGAAACTCCATCTCTACTAAAAATACAAAATTAACCAGGTGTGGTGACGCATTCCTGTAATCCCAGCTACTCAAGAGGCTGAAGCAGGAGGATCGCTTGAACTCGGGAAGGGGAGGTTGCTGTGAGGTGCAGTGAGGTGAGCTGAGATCGCACCATTGCACTACAGCCTGGCAACAAGTGAAACTCCATCTCAGAAAATAAATGAGCAGACAAACAAACCCTAAAAAACCAGTATCTTCCAACCCATAAGCAAAATGTATCTTTCCATTTATTCAGATCTTTGATTTTTTCATCAGTGTTTTACTGTTTTTTGTGTATAGATCCTGCAGATATTTTGTTTAAATTTATACCTAAGTACTTCATTTTTTGAGTGCTATTGTAAACCTTACCTTCTTTTAAAACTGTAACATCTGTCCTACAAACTCTCAATTTAGAATCAGCCCTACAATATACTTTGTTTGATGTCTTACCCAAATAGTTGAGTGTTCATGTCTTGTCAGTGAGTGGATATTTGGCACCGTGAATTTATGGTTCCAATGTCAGGTGGGTTCTCACCACAGCTAGTCAATCCTTCTGTATGTTTTGGGTCAACAACTTTCCTGTTTCCCTAAGAAACAGTGTACAGCTGCTTTCTTCCAGCCTCTCCTTGAGAGCTCTCTCTTGGCAGATGATTAGAGAGGTATCTCCAAAGCACCAACAACTTAAGGGCATACTTGGTTGCGTCTGCCTCCATCTTTTTCTCTTTCAAATCTCAGAGGAAAAGGAAACCCTCTTCCTACTTAAGGCAAATCTACTACCTTTTAGTCATTTAACTAGTATACATTGATCTATTATATGCCAGATATTGCACTAGGAGCTGGGGGCATAGTAGCAAACAAAGCAGCTCACGTTCTGAGGGCAGGGTTGACAGATGAGCAAGTGAACAAGAAAATTATCAGTGAAAATAGTGTGATATGATAGAGAGTGATGAGTAATCAGGGATGGGCTCTGAGGAGGGGACACTTGAGCCATATAAGACCTGAAGGATCTGAATGAGCCAGCCATATAAGGATCAGGGGAAAGCATTCCAGGCGATGATGGCATTAGAAAGGACAAAGGCCCTACAGAGGGAATAAGTTTACGTGTTGGAGGAACAGAAAGAAGGCCAGTGTGACAAGGTTGTAGGGAGTAAGAGAGCAAGCAGGCGGAAGGAGGTGAGGTCAGAGGAGTAAACAGAAACCAGGTCATGTAGGTCCTTGCAGGCATGAGTAAGTATTTTGGATCTTAAAAATACAGTGAGAAGTTACTGATTGAACTGTTAAGCAGAGCAGTAACGTGATATAAGGTATGGTTGGTTGTTTTTTTTTTTTGAGATAGGGTCTCTGTTGCCCAGGCTGGAGTGCAGTGGCACTATGATGGTTCACTGCAGCTCCAACTTCCTGGGCTCAAGCAGTCCTCCTACCTCAGCCTCCCAAGTAGTAGCTGTGACTACAGGTGTGTGTCTCCACACCTGGCTAATTTTTTCTATTTTTTGTAGAAAGAATTTATTTTCTTTTCCTTCCTTTCCCTTTCCCCTTTTCTTTTCTTTTCTTTCTCCCCAGTATGTTGCCCTGGCTGGTCTCGAACTCCTGGGCTCAAGTGATCCTCCCACCATGGCCTCTCAAAGTGCTGGATTACAGATGTATGCCACCATGCCTTTATGTTTTAAAGTCATTCTAGGCTGGGTGTGGTGGCCCACGCCTGTAATCCCAGCACTTTGGGAAGCTGAGGCAGAACAATCACTTGAGGTCAGGAGTTCAAGACCAGCCTAGGCAACATGGTGACACACCACCTCTACTAAAAATACAAAAATTGGCTGGCTGTGGTGGCACACACCTGCAGTCCAGCTCCTCCAAGGCTGAGGCATGAGAATTGCTTGAACTGGGGAGGCAGAGGCTGCGGTGAGCCGAGATTGTGCCACTGCACTCCAGCCTGGGCAACAGAGCAAGGCTCTGTGTCAAAAAAAGAAAATTAAAGTCAGTCTAGTTGATACATGGAGAGTGGCTTGTTGGGGGACGAGAAGTGAAGCAGAGAGACCAATTAGGAGACCATGGCAGTAGTCCAGGTGAGAGGTGAGACTGGTTGGAACAGGGTAGTAAAAGAAGAACTGGAGAAAATGAATGGGTTTGAGATGTGTTTTGGAGGTTTTGTTATCAGGACTAGCTGATCGTTTTGGTGTGGGAAGTGAAGGGAAGAGGGGAATCAAGGATAACTCCTCAATTGTGGCTAGAATAACTGGGCAAATTGAAGTGCCATTTACTAAGATGGGGAAGAACAGCTTTCAAGAGAAAGCCAAGCACCATTTTGAACATGTTATGTTTGAAATGCCTATTGATTATCCAAGTGGAGCTGTCAGGTAGGCAGTGGGATATGTAGTCAGCTCAACTGGGAAGGTTTAGCTAGAAATATAAATTTGAGAGTTGTCAGTATATAGATGTTACTTAAAGCCATGAGACAGAATAAAATTGCCAAAGATGTAAGTACAGATAGCCAAAGGAAGAAATCCAAGGATTGAGTCCTGAGGCATCATTTAATGGTCAAGAGAGGAGTGGCTACTAAGACTGGATGAAGACAGAGTAAAACTGAGAGCGAAGAGGCGAGTGTTTTACATGACTCAAGGTCCAGTTAAGAAAACAAAACAGGACTTCCGTTTCCAGTTACTGAGGCATGAGGATCCAGTGTTCCAACCCAGTGGGAAATGGGGCCTTTGGCTGAATGGGAGACCCGTGCCATGTTTGAGAAGATTGCAAAATTCATCAGGGAGAATCTTCAGCTGCTGGTGGACCAGCCCGATGGCACCTACTGTGTTCTCACTGCACAATGACCAGTGTATTATGTGAGTGAGAAGATGGTGAAGCTGGCCACCAGTGTCTCCGGGGATAGGCCCGTGTCACTGAGGACCTGCTTTGGAAAATTCACTAAGACCCACACGTTTCGGTTACACATCACAGGCCTGGATTAACTTGCACCTTATGCCAAGTATAAAGTATGGATAAAGCCAGGTACAGAGCAGTCCTTCCTGTATGGGAACCATGTGTTGAAATCTGGTCTGGGTTGAATCACCGAAAATACTTCTCAGTACCGGGGAGTGGTGGTGTACTCCAGGGCAGCCATCCCTTTGGGTTTTGGGGTGGCAGCAAAATCTACACAAGACTGCAGAAAAGTGACCCCATGGCAGTTGTGGAATTTCATCAAGCAGACATTGGGATGTACGTGTGGCATGAAGAGACACTGACTTAAAGTCGTTGCAAGGACAGGCGGCTATGTGGAAGGGCCGAGCTTTGTTTCCTGTGTTTGTGTAGATTCTACCTTCATGTTGCATTTTGTCAACACTCTGACCTCTCCAGGGACTTCTTAGTTTACTGTACTCTCTGTCACTAACAAGTGCAGGCTGGATTCTTATTATATACAGAGATTAGCTTAAAAATGGGGTTTCAGATCTTTCTGTTTGTGACAAACTAGAATATTCTTTCATATTTGAATCAGAGGGCTTCTTGTTCTAAGAAATAGGTTCAAAATCATTGGAACTAGGAGCAAGAATTGTTATCTGTGATAACACTTTGTTTTCTAAACTCATAAGAACACACGGATTTTCTTTTTCATTAATATGAAAGATAGACATTGCTATCAGAATAGTAGCCACGTGTAGTTTTACAAATGAAATCTGGCTAAAATAAGAGCAATTTATTCAGCTATTTTTCTGTACAGTAAGTGCTGTGTGGTACGGAAGAAAAATGGGTTCAAACCCCAGTTCCGGCCAGGCATGGTGGCTCACTCCTGTAATCCCAGCACTTTGGGAGGCTGAGGTGGGCAGATCATGAGGTCAGGAGTTCGAGATCATCCTGGCTAATACAATGGAACCCTGTCTCTACTAAAAATACAAAAATTAACTGGATGTGGTGACATGTGCCTGTAGTCCCAGCTACTCAGGAGGCTGAGGCAGGAGAATCGCTTGAACCCAGGAGGCGGAGGTTGCAGTGAGCCGAGATCGTGCCATTGTACTCCAGCCTGAGTGACCGAGCAAGACTCTGTCTCAAAAAAAAAAAAAACCAAAAAACAAAAAACAGTCTGCTAACTACCAGCTATATGGCCTTGAATGAGTCATTCGGCTTTAATAAGGTTCATTTTCTTCTGTTTAAAAAGACATAAAACTTGCTGGGTGTGGTGGCTCACACCTGTAATCCCAGCACTTTGGGAGGCTGAGGTGAACAGATCACCTGAAGGAATTCGAGACCAGCCTGACCAACGTGGAGAAACCCCGTCTGTACTAAAAATACAAAATTAGCTGGGCATAGTGGCACATGCCTGTAATCCCAGCTACTTGGGAGGGAGAATCACTTGAATCCAAGAGGCAGAGGTTGCAGTAAGCCAAGATTGCACCATTGCACTCGAGACTGGGCAAAAAGAGCAAAACTCTGTCTCAAAATAAATGAATAAATAAATAAGACACAAAACTTAAAAAACAGCTTTGGCCATCTGAGAATTAGAAATCATGATTGTAGGCTGCGCACGGTGGCTCATGCCTGTGATCCCAGCACTTTGGGAGGCCAAGGTGGGCAGATCCCTTGAGGTCATGAGTTTGAGGCCAGGCTGGCCAACATAGTGAAACTCCGCCTCTACTAAAAATACAAAAATATTGGGCAGGTTTAGTGGCACACACCTATAGTCCTAATTACTTGGGAGGCTGAGGCAGGAGAATGGCTTGAACCCGGGAGGCAGAGGTTGCAATGAGCTGAGATCCGTGCCATCACACTCCAGCCTGGGCGACAAAGCGAGACTCCATCTTAAAAAAATAAATAAATAAATAAAAAATCATGATTGTAAAGCATCTAGTGCAGTGCCTGGGAAATGATAGTTGTGGAATAAATGGTAAGAATTATTTTTATATTATGTATTCCTGTTTTTAAATGTAGAGTTTTATGAGTATAATTTGATTATATTATCTTCTTTTTTACAAGCTGTTTTCTCAGTCTTTTTCTTGGATGGGATAATCCTAGGCTGGAATTTTTTTTCATCACTATGATTTTATAAAACAATTTTTTCTACGAACCTTTACTTACTTGACTGGATTATACTAAAAGCACTAATCGGAGACTGTGACATAAAAATTCAGTCTCTTTGACCTTCCCCGGGCCTCCCAAGGTTATTTTAAGATCATTAGAATATTTCTTTAATAACATTTTATAGACAAAAAATTTAAAGACTACCTGTATTGCAAAACTAAACTATTTTTTAATGAATATACTGCTTGAATTCCAAAGATGAATTCTTTAAGAATACATTAGCCTACTTAAAAAAAAAAAAAAAACCAAAAAAAAAAAACAACAGAAAACATTCAGAATTGTAAACAATTTAACATGAGGAACTGATACTCAGGTGATAGAAGTGATAGAAGACCTTAGAATTCCAGGAAGGGATGATGAATTGATCCAGAGATTTAGCAACAGCAGGAAGCTGCTTCACCTCTAGGGGTAGAGGGACAAAAGCAGAAGGTGGTATCACCCAAGTCTGGGATCAAGGACCACCCAGCAGAAGCGGGAACGCCAACCCACCAGGAGCTTGGTTCATGGAGGGAGTGACTATCCAGTGGGAACCACAGAGGACATACAATCCGTGCTGGAGATGACACTTAAAACAGAAAGGGAGGAAACACCCTGGCTTCTCTCCTCTTGCTCTCCAATCTTCTGCCAAAGATTCCCATCCATAGGTGAAACCTATCAGGAAGTCAGGAGGGAAAGGAGCCTGGGAAATGTAGTTGTCCACTGCACACAGCAGCGCGGAAGAGGGGAATGAAGTCGGGCGCGGTGGCTCACACCTGTAATCCCAGCACTTTGGGAGGCCAAGGCAGGCGAATCACCTGGAGTCAGGAGTTTGAGACCAGCCTGGCTAACACGGTGAAACCCCATCTCTACTAAAAATATAAAAATTAGCCGGGCATGGTGGTGCACACCTGTAGTCCCAGCTACTCGGGAGGGTGAGGAAGGAGAATCACTTGTACGTGGGAGGAGGAGGTTGCGGTGAGCTGAGATTGTGCCATTTCACTCCAGCCTGGGTGACAGAGTGAGACTCCATCTCAAAAAACAAACAAACAAAAACTCTGATTATTGTGCTTCTGCACCAGATCCCATTCCCTCCTGCCTACTCAAGTATATTGCTTCAGTTATTTTCTCTCTCCTGCATTATCAGTTTTTACTTCTATCTTGGATTTTTCCTTATCAGCATTCAAATATGCTGTTATTTCTTCCATCTTTAAAATACTGTTAATCTTACTTTCCCTCCAAATGCCACCCCATTTCTCTAATCTTTCATAGCAAAACTCCAAAAACAAAACAAAACAAAACAAAACACACCTATATTCACTGCCTCCAATTTCTCTTCTCTCATTCTGTCTTGAACTCAGTCCTGCTAGGCTTTTGCTTATGCCACTCCATTCAAACTGCTTGTGAAAGTCACCAATGGCCTCCCCATTGCTAAATGCTGTGGTCATTTCCGAGTCCTCATCTTGTCTGTGGTATTTGGCAGATGATTATTTCCTCCTCCTTAAAATACAGGCTGGTCATTTGTCTGTTTGCTCTCAGACCCATTCCCCTCTTCTTGAACTCACAGACATGAGCCACTGTGCACAGTGCAGTAATAGGATTTATAGAAACTCAGAGTCACAGGATCTTCATCACTCAAGTTTAGAAAAGTTGAAAGACCTTAAATGTCATACCCTCTAACCTTCTGTGTAGGAATTTCCTGTGTAACCTCCTAGACACATATTCGTTCAGCCTTTGCTTTAAAGTCTCCAGGGATGGTAAACTTAGACTTTCCCAAAACAGTCATTTTCATTTTAAGACAGATACCATTAATTTTTCCTTTAGAAAACAACCAGATGGAATCAGCGCTGCTCTCTCTATGTCTCTCTTCTTCTTCTTCTTCTTTTTTTTTTTTTTTGACACTGTCTCCCAGTCTGGAGTGTGGTGGTGTGATCTCAGCTCACTGCAACCTCTGCCTCCCAGACTCAAGCTTAATTCTCATGTCTCAGCCTCCTGAGTAGCTGAAATTACAGATGTGTGGCACCACACCCAGCGAATTTTTGCATTTTTAGTAGAGATGGGGTTTCACCATTTTGGCCAGACTGGTCTCAAACTCCTGACCTCAAGTGATCCACCCACCTTGGCCTCCCAAAGTGCTGGGATTACAGGCATGAGCCACTGAGCCCGGCTCCCCAATTCTTTATATCAAAATAGGATAACTGGGCCAGGCACAGTGGCTTGTGCCTATAATCCCAGCACTTTGGGAGGCCGAAGTGGGTGGATCACTTGAGGTCAGGAGTTTGAGACCAGCCTGGCCAACATGGTGAAACCCCGTCTCTACTAAAAATACAAAAATTAGCCAGGCGTGGTGGCACGCAGCTGTAATCCCAGCTACTCAGGAGGCTGAGGCAGGAGAACCGCTCAGACCCGGGAGGTGGAGGTTACAGTGAGCCAGGATCATGCCACTGCACTCCAGCCTGGGCGACAGGGCAAAACTCCGTCTCAAAAAAAAAAAAAAAAAGTGGGTTCCTATTATGGCTGGGCATAGTGGCTCATTTTTGTAATCCCAGCACTTTGGGAGACTGAGGCAGGTGGATCATGAGGTCAGGAGGTCAAGACCAGCCTGGCCAATATGGTGAAACCCCATCTCTACTGAAAATATAAAAATTAGCTGGGCTTGGAGGCACTTGCCTGTAGTCCCAGCTACTCGGGAGGCTGAGGCAGAAGAATTGCTTGAGCCCAGGAGGCAGAGGTTGCATTGAGCCGAGATCACCCTACTGCAGTCCAGCCTGGGTGACAGAGCCAGACTACATCTCAAAAAAAAAAAAAAAAAAAAAATAGGGTAACTGATACCAAAGGAAATATGTGGACCAATCAACCAAATTTGTATATAAAAATACTGAATATAGATGTAAAGTTTTAAACAGAATTCAGATATAATTCTAAGCCAGGCACAGTGGCTCACACGTATAATCACAGCACTTTGGGAGACTCAGGTGGGAGGATCGCTTGAGCCCAGGAGTTTGAGACCAGTCTGGGCAATATAGTAAGACCCCATCTCTATAGAAAAATTAAAAAATTAGCTGAGCATGGTGATATGTGCCTGTAGTCCCAACTAATAGGCAGGCTGAAGTGGGAAGATCTCTTGAGCCCCGAGGGTTGAGGCTGTAGTGAGCTATGATTGTGCCACTGTACTCCAGCCTTGTCTAAATAAAAGCTTTTTACAAAAAATTCTAGAGGCATTTTCATTTCCTGGGGAGGCCTCAGGAAACTTAGTTGGAAGGGGAAACAGCCACCTTCTTCACAAGATGGCAGAAGAGAGAAGAGTGAGCATGTGAAGGAGGAACTTTCAAACACTTATAAAACCATCATATCTGTGGGAACTCACTATTATGAGAACAGCATGACGGAAACTGCCCCCATGATCCAATCACCTCCCTCCTGCAACACTTGGGCATTACAATTCAAGATGAAATTTGGGTGGGGACACAGAACCAAACCACATCACTACCTGATTTCAAGTATACTACAGAAGTATAGTAACCAAAACAGCACAGTACTGGCATAAAAACAGATGCATAGATCAATATAACAGAATAGTGAGCCCAGAAAGAAATCCATGCATCTAGAGCCAACAGATTTTCAACAAAAGTGCCAATAACGTACATTAGGGAAAGGACAGTCTCTTCAATAAGTGATGCTTGGAAAACTGCATATCTATATGCAGAAGAATAAAATCAGACCCCTCTCTCTCATCATATACAAAAACTAATTCAATGAATTAAAGGCTTAAATGTAGGATCTGAAACTGAAACAACTGGAAGTAAACAAGGGAAATGTTTTATGACATTGGACTAGACTGGGCAACATTTTTTTTTTTTTTCATATGAACTCTGTTGGAGTCACCATCTGCGAGGTCTGTCCTGCAGACCCTGACTCAACGACAGATGAATAAATTCACTCACACATGGAATACAGTGAAAGAATGGGCTGGGATGTCTGCGGCCACTCACATTCGAGAGTGCTGTAAAGAGACAGCAGCCACAGCCTTTATTCAGCACACGTTAAATGACAAAGGCTTTGAGACACCACCACTAGAGGGTGAAGATTAAGGGCTAGGTTCCGAGGCCTAAGGCAAACACCATTAGTGGGTAGTATCCCCGGTTGACCTCCCTCCAAGAGAGCCACCCAGAATGATCAAAGGTTACTTTTAGGACCACATGAGCAAACAAGTTAGTTAGGTAAATTCTCCACATTCCTTTGTTTCTACTCTATTTCACTAAGGGGACAAGGCTGCCTTCAGCCAAGTACTATAATAAAAACCCTTAGGCCTTCCAAAGGGTTTGTGTATATTCTCTATAACTAAACTTTCTCCTGCCAGCTTGACTGAATCCCCACAGAACTCAAAAACACAGGCAGGCAACAAAAGCAAAAATAGACAAGTGGGATTTCGTCAAACTAAAAAGCTTCGGTCCACCAAAGGAAACAGTCCACAGAGTGAATATATAACCTATAGAATGGGAGAAAATACTGGCAAATTCTACATCTGACAAGGGGCTAATATCCAGACTGTATAAGGAATTTAAACAATTCAATAGCAAAAACTCAATCTGATTTTTTTTTTTTTTTTTTTTTTTGAGACAGAGTTTTGCACTTGTCACCCAGGCCGGAGTGCAATGGCACAGTCTTGGCTCACTGCAATCTCCACCTCCCAGGTTCAAGGGATTCTTCTGCCTCAGCCTCCCGAGTAGTTGGGATTACAGGCACCTTCCACCACGCCCAGCTAATTTTTGTATTTTTAATGGAGATGGGGTTTCACCATGTTGGCCAGGCTGGTCTCAAACTCCTGACCTCAAGTGATCTGCCTGCTTCACCCTCCCAAAGTGTTGATATTACAGGCATGAGCCACCGTGCGGGGCCTCAATCTGATTTTTTTTTTTTTTTTTTTTTTGAGACAAGGTCTCAGTCTGTCACCCAGACTGGAGTACGGTGCTGTGATCTTGGCTCACCACAGCCTCCGCCGCCCAGGCTCAAGCAACTCTCTTGTGTCAGCCTCCTGAGTAACTGGGATTACAGGTGCATGCCACCACTGCCCAGCTAATTTTTGTATTTTAGTAGAGACTGGGTTTCACCATGTTGGCCAGGCTGGTCTTGAATTCCTGACCTCAAATGATCCATCTGCCTCGGCCTTCCAAAGTGCTGGGATTGCAGGTGTGAGCCACCATGCCCCCGCCTCAGTCTGACTTTTAAATGGACAAACTACCTTTATACACATTTCTGAAAAGAAGACATACAGAATGGACAACGGGTATATGAAAAAATGCTGAACATCGCTAATCAGGGAAATGCAAATCAAAAGGGAACCCTTACACATTGCTGGTGGAAATGTAAATGAGTACAGCTATTATGGATTATGGAACACAGTATGGAACTAAGAAAATTAATCCTAGCATATATTCCATGTATCGTGTGTGTGTGTGTGTGTGTGTGTATATATACATACACACACACACACACACACACACACGATACAGCAATATCTGTCTATATATATATATACACACACACGATACAGCAATCCCAGTTCATATAGAAATATATATATGCACACATATATACATATACACAATGGAACATCATTCAGCCATAAAAAGGAATGAAATCCCATCATTTGTGACAACATGGATGAAACTAGAAGACATGTTAAATGAAATTAGCGAGATATGGGAAGGGAAATATCCCATATTCTCACTCATATGTTGAATGTAAAAAAAGTTGATTTTATAGAAGTAGAGAATAGAACAGTGGTTACTATAGCCTAGGGAGGGGGAAGGAGGGATGGCAGAGGTTGATCAGTAGGTACAAAGTTACAATTAGGAGGCATAAATTCCGGTGTTCTATTGCAGTGTTAACAATAATGTATATTTCAAAATAGCTAGAAGAAAGGATTTTTAGTGTTATCACATACAAATGATAAATATTTGAGGTGATGGATATGTTAATTACCCTGATTTGATCATTACACATTGCATACATGTATCAGAACATCACACTGTATCCCATAATATGTACAATTATTATGTGTCAATTAAAATTTAAGAAAAATGTGGGAGCCAGGCAGGGTGGTTTGTACCTGTAATCCTAGCACTTTGGGAGGCCAAGGCAGGAGAATCCCTTGAGCCCAGGAGTTTGAGACCAGCCTGGGCAACATGCTGAGACCCTGTCTCTATTTTTAAAAAGTTTTTTTTTTAAAGAAAAATATATGAGCAATTAATATTTAAAAGAAAGTGACAAATTTATCATTGTTTTAATTCGGCTCTTTTGAATCTTAGAAACAATACTCAAGTTACCTTGAGAATTAAATGAGAGGGATTAATTGTAAGGATACACATGGAAATGAACTAGAAATAGAAGAAAACTTTTAAATTATGATTAATGATATCTATTAAAAAATCCTACAGCAAGTATACTTAAAAGCTTGCCTCCTGAGTGGATCACGAGATCAGGAGATCGAGATCATACTGGCCAATGTGGTGAAACCCCGTCTCAACTGAAATATAAGAAATTAGCCAGGCATTGTGGTGTGCACCTGTAGTCCAGCTACTTGGGAGGCTAAGGCAGGGGAATCGCTTGAGCCCAGGAGGTGGACGTTGCAGTGAGCCAAGATCGCACCACTGCACTTCAGTCTGGCGACAGAGCAAGACTGCATCTCAGAAATAAAAAAAAAAAAAAGCTTACCTCCTGAAATTGGAAATGAGACAAAGATTCCCTTTATTACCATGGCATTGGGATCCTAGCCAGTGCAACGAGAAGAAAAGGAAACAAAAAGTTTAAAGACTTTGAAGAAATAACACCATCATTATTTGTAGAAAACATGATTGTGTATATAGAATATCCAAAATAGCTGAAGAATAAATATTTAAATTGATAAACAAATTTAGAAAAGTTGGCTGGGTGCGGTGGCTCACGACTGTAATCCCAGCACTTTGAGAAGCTGATGCGGGCAGATCAGGAAGTTAGGAGTTCAAGGCCAGCCTGGCCAATATGGTGAAACCCCATCTTTACTAAAAATACAAAATTAGCTGGTGTGGTAGTGCGCACCTGTAGTCCCAGCTACTTGGGAGGCTGAGACAGGAGAATCGCTTGAACCCGGGAGGCAGAGGTTGAAGTGAGCCGAGGTCACACCACCGCACTCCAGCCTGAGTGACAAAGCAAGACTCTGTCTCAAAAAGTTGCTGGACATGTGGTTAATATAGAAAATCAATCGCATTCTGTATCTAAGTAACAAGCAGTTGGAAACTTAACATTTAAAATTAGACATATTAAGTCATTAAAATAGCATAAAAATATCTAGGGATAAATCTAAGAAAATATTATGCAAGGCCTTTACGTAGAAGACTATAAAATATCGAGAAAGATTAAAACCTAAATAGATGGAATGATACACTGTGTTTGTGTGGAAGACTCAATAGCTTTAAAGTGTCAGTTCTCCACAAACTGGTTTATAGATTCAGTGAGACCCCAGTCAAAATCTCAACAATTGTGTGTGTGTGTGTCCACGTGTGCATGTGTGTGGTGCTGGGCAGGGGGGAGGCGAGACTTGACAAGCTAATTTAAATTTATACAGAAATCAGAAGATCCAAGAATAGGAATGAAATTTATACAGAATGGAAAGGTCTAATATCATTCTTGAAGAACAAGGTGCTAGGACTTACTCTACTAGATACTGTTTTATTATATATTGAAAGTAATTTCAACAGAATGGTATTGGCTCAGTAGACAATAGACAAATGGAAACAGAATAGAGCCCAGAAACTGGCCCACACGTGCAGTCACCAGATATACAGCAAAGGAGCTCCTGCTATTTAGAATTTTTTTTTTTTTTGAGATGGAGTTTTGCTCTTGTCACTCAAGCTGGAGTGCGATGGCGTGATCTCACCTCACTGCAACCTCTGCCTCCCAGGTTCAAGTGATTCTCCTGCCTCAACCTCCCGAATAGCTGGGATTACAGGCCCCTGCCACCTCACCCGGCTAATTTTATATTTTTAGTAGAGGCAGGGTTTCACCATGTTGGTCAGGCTGGTCTTGAACTCCTGACCTCAGGTGATCCACACGCCTCAGCCTCCCAAAGTGCTGGGATTACAGGTGTGAGCCACCGCCTGTAAAAATTCTAATAATCTAAATATTATTATAATTTTTTTCTAATAAATTTTGGTAAAACAATTGTCTCTTCACATGGTAAAAAGAAAACTTGACCCCTACCTCACATCGTCCACAAAAATCAATTCCAGGTATATCAGATCTAAATATTAAAAGTAAAGTGGTGAAACTACTAGAAAATAATAAAAATATTTTCATTATCTTTGGGAAATGAAAGACCTCTTAAGACAAAACCACTAACCATAAAAGAAAAGATGGATACCACATTCAATTTAAGAGCACCTGCTCATCAAAAGATGCTATCGAGGGTAGAAAGGCTACAGAGAAAGTGAAGATACTCGTAAGACAAAAGTCCAGAGTGTCTAAAGAGTTCCTACAAATTATGTTTTCTTTTTTTTTTTAATTGAGATGGCATCTCACTCTGCTGCCCAGGCTGGAGTGCAGTGGCATGATCTCAGCTCACTGCAACCTCTGCCTCCTGGATTCAAGCTATTCTGCCTCAGCCTAACCCTGGGATTACAGGTGCCCGCCACCATGCCCGGCTAATTTTTATATTTTTAGTAGAGAGGGGGTTTCACCATGTTGTCTGGGATGGTCTCAAACTCCTGATCTCAGGTGATCTGCCCGCCTCGGCCTCCCAACGTGCTGGGATTACAGGCGTGAGCCACCTCGCTCAGCCCAAACCATCTTTTAGATAATGGAGGGTTTGACTTTAGACTCTTTGGGGACAGTGCAGGGCCACGTCCTTGGACACAGGGATCCTGAAAGAGCAGTGCCAGTGACCATTTTTGCCTCTGGTGGTGGGGCCAGAGTGAAGGGGGAAGGTGGAAAAGTGGAACTTTCAAAGAAACATGCTGTCTAAAGACCCTAATTGAAAGTGTTTTTGTTTTTGTTAATTTTTCAGGTCTCACTCTGTTGCCTACGATAGAGTGCCGTGGTGTGATGACAGCTCATGGCAGCCTCCACCTCCTGGGCTCAAGTGATCCTCCCAACCTCAGCCTTCTGAGTAGCTGGGACCACAGGCATGTGCCACCATGTCTGGCTTACATATATATAAAATTATATATATATATATACACACATATATATATATATATATATATATTTTTTTTTTTTTTTTTTTTTTTTGAGACGGAGTTTCGCTCTTGTTACCCAGGCTGGAGTGCAATGGCGCGATCTCGGCTCACCGCAACCTCCGCCTCCTGGGTTCAGGCAATTCTCCTGCCTCAGCCTCCTGAGTAGCTGGGATTACAGGCATGTGCCACCATGCCCAGCTAATTTTTTTTTGTATTTTTAGTAGAGACGGGGTTTCACCATGTTGACCAGGATGGTCTCGATCTCTCGACCTCGTGATCCACCCGCCTCGGCCTCCCAAAGTGCTGGGATTACAGGCTTGAGCCACCGCGCCCGGCCTAAAATTATATTTATATTAGGTTGGTGCAAAAGCGATTGCAGCTTTTGCCAGTACTTTTAATGACAAAAGCCACCATTACTTTTGCACCAACTTTTATACATATGTATATTTTATATAAAATATAATTTATATTTTGTAGAGACCGGGTTTCACCATGTTGCCCATGCTGGTCTTAAACTCCTGGCCTCAAGTGATCCTCCCGCCTCAGCCTCCAAAAATGCTGGGATTACAGGCATGAGCTCTGGTACCTGGCCTGAAAGTATTTTCTTTCAGAGGGACCAGAGGGAACAGATGGCCAGAGCCCATCATGCCCTTCGTCGTGGTGTCTCCAAGGACAAATGGAATACTCTGGAGGAAGGGTGGACTGTGTTAGCTCTACAGGTCGATTCTCAATCTCCACTTGTTCCTGCCAGCTCAGCCCTGATTCCCAATTGAGGAGAAAGAGGAGGTTCAAGAAATACCCTGCCTCTTTTCCAGGAGGCTCGGTAAGGGCTGGGCATTGGGTAGGGACTAAAGTCATGCCTTTGGATTGGCGCTGGAGGAGTGTGAATTAATAGGCATTCCCGTGGGGGCTCTCCTCTCCCTTTCCCTATGGTGCCGGTCAGGACTTGGAGGGTTTCTGGCTGTGGAACTGGTCGGGTTCCCCTGCGTCTTGGCACCATGCCCAATCTCCACTTGTGCATTCATTCTGACCTCAACTCTTCCTCCAGTCCCCATTAGCTCCCTCTGCTCCAGACACAGCGGTCTCCTCCCTGACTCTCAGACTTGCCAGGCACGTTCCTGCCTTGACATTTTTTCCTTTTGCATGGCCTACCCTTTTACATTCTTCGGGTCTTGATTTTGTCTGAGAAAATGTCAGTTTCTCAGAGGATTTTGTTGACCATTGTATCTAAAATTTCATCGCCTCTGCATACTTCCTATCCCCCTCCTATAGTTTTCCCCTAAAACCCTATAGAAATATTTGCTCATTTAGCTTATTGTCTGGTGCTCCCGCTATAATGTAACCTAAAAGTTTAGTGGGGACAGGGATTTTTTCCATCATTGTTCACTGCTATATCCCAGAGTCTAGTAGAGTTCTGGGCCAGGCATGGTGGCTCATGCCTGTAATCCCAGCATTTTGGGATGCTGAGGCTTGTGAATCACCTGATTCTGGAGTTTGAGACCAGCCTGGCCTACATGGTAAAACCTGTCTCTACCAAAAATACAAAAAAATAGTTGGCATGGTGGCTCATGCCTGTAATCCCAGCTACTCAGGAGGCTGAGGCACAAGAATCACTTAAACCCATGAGGCGGAGGTTGCAGTGAGCCAGGATCACAGCACTGCACTCCAGCCTGGGAAACAGATTGAGACTTGGTCTCAAAAACAAAAACAAAAACAACAACAACAGGCTAGGCGTGGTGGCTCACGCCTGTAAATCCCAGTACTTTGGGAGGTCCAGGCAGGTGGATCACGAGGTCAGGAGTTCAAGACCAGCCTGGCCAAAATAGTGAAACCCCGTCTCTACTAAAAATACAAAAATTACCCAGGAATGGTGGTGTGTGCCTGTAGCCCAGCTACTCGGGAGGCTGAGGCAGGAGAATCACTTGAAGTCGGGAAGTGGAGGTTGTGGTGAGCCAAGATCGTGCTGCTGCACTCCAGCCTGGGCAACAGAGGGAGACTCCGTCTCAAACAACAGCAACAGCAACAACAACAAAAAACAAAACAAAAATGCTAAATACCATCTGTTGCATGAATGAACTGCAAATGTGGCTGCCCCCACCTGTTCCGAGTTCAAATGTGACTCTCACATGTCTTTCCTGCTTCACACTCTGGAGCAGCTCAAATCTACTGGATGTCTGATGGGGGAGGCCAAACCACAGCACCCACCCTAGATGCCCCCAGAGCAGGTGTCCACCTGTGTCCACTTGTATCCTTTCCTGACCGTACTCTCAGTGCTAGCTAGTGCCTGGGGAGCCCTTGGCATCACCAGTTTTTTTTTTTGTGGGTAGATAGTAGGCATATATATTTATGGGGCATATGGGATATTTTGATATAGGTATACAATGTGTACAAATCACATCTGGGTAAATGGAGTATCCATCACCTCAAGTGTTTATCTTTTTGTTACAAGCAATCTAATTACACCCTTTCCGTTATTTTTAAATGTATGATTAAATGATTATTGACTACAGTCACACTGCTGTGCCAGCAAATACTAGATCTCATTCTATTTTTTATACGCATTAACCATCCACACTTCCCCCCGACAACCCCGCACTCCCATTTCCCACCTCTGCTATCCTGCTGCTGCTCTCTCTCTCTCCATGAATTCATTTCCAGCTCCCACAAATGAGTGAGAACATGTAAAGTTTGTCTTTCTGTGCTTGGCTTATTTCACTTAACATAATGACCTCCAGTTCCATCCATGTTATTGAAATGACAGGGTCTTACTCTTTTATGGCTGAATAGTACTCCATTGTGTATATGTACCACCTTTTTAAATTTTTTTTGAGACAGAGTCTTGCTCTGTCACCCAGGCTGGAGTGCAGTGGCATGGCGTGATCTCGAGTCACTGCAACCCCCGCCTCCTGGGTTCAAGCGATTCTCCTGCCTCAGGCTCCTGAGTAGCTGGGATTACAGGCAGGCTCCACCACACCAAGCTAATTTTTGTATTTTTAGTAGAGACGGGGTTTTACCATGTTGGTCAGGTTGGTCTCAAACTCCTGACCTTGTGATCTGCCTGCCGTGGCCTCCCAAAGTGCTGGGATTACAGGCATGAGCCACTGTGCCCGGCCGTGTACCACATTTTCTTTATCCATTTGCTTGTTGATGGACACTTACGTTGCTTCCAAATCTTGGCTCTTGGGCATCACTAGTTTTCATTTGCTCTGCCAGGGAACTCGATTTCCCTCCCTTTCTGTTCCTGGAGTTGAAGCACTATGTGCCCTGCTCTCTGTGTGAACCATCTTTCAGCCTATCTTCTCTAGGCCAGGGCTGGCCTAGCCCAGTAGGAACCTCATCCTTGTGCAGCAGGAGATGGCATGGACGTAGTATTTTGGGGCAAATGTAAGCTCACAAATGTCAGGTTACAAAGCCCTGGAGCCTTCTGAACTTCAGCTGTGAGAGTAGCCTACAGCACACGGATGAGCTCTCCCAGAGGGAGCGAGGGGTGTGATGAGCTGGGTGGGGTCTAGGCCAAGCTGCTTCCTGGGAGCAGACTAGCCTATACAACAGAGGCTCTTAACCGGGGCTCCGTGGGCTTCAGGGATGAGCTTCAGGGAGTCCACAAGCTCCTTGAAATTAAATATGTTCTAGGCCAGGAGCGGTGGCTCATGCCTGTAATCCCACCACTTTGGGAGGCTGAGGTGGGCAGATCACGAGGTCAGGAGATCGAGACCATCCTGGCTAAAATGGTGAAACCCCGTCTCTACTAAAAATACAAAAAAATTAGCCGGACTTGGTGGCAGGCACCTGTAGTCCCAGCTACTCGGGAGGCTGAGGCAGGAGAATCTCTTCAACCCAGGAGGTGGAGGTTGCCGTGAGCCGAGATTGCACCACTGGACTACAGCCTGGGCAACACAACAAGACTCTGTCAAGAAAGAAAAAAAAAAGAAAAGAAAGAAAATAAATACGTTCTGTGTGCCTGTGAACAAACAGATTGGCATTTTTTTCTGGGGAGAGGATTCATTGATTTCACCCAATTTTCAGAGGGGCCAATGAAAAAAGAATGGTTAGGAATCACTGGTCTAGGCCTCAAAATGTGGGAGGCATCACAGCAATGGGAAATGGACAGCTTTACTATCAGATCGCCTAGTGTTGTGTTCTGGCTGTCACTTACTGGCTGCGATCTTAAGCAAGTCATGTTACCTCTTTGTGTATCCCTGTCCTCATCTATAAAATGGGGATAATAGAAATACCTGCTTTATAGAGGAAGAAGGGGGTAATATGAGCACAAAGCCCTTAGTAGAATTGTCTGGAACGTGATACGGTCGGTATCCTTGGAGCTTCAGAAGATCAGCAAGATCATCAGTACTTTTTCTGTGCGTGTGTACTGTGGAAGCTGTCAGAATCAAAATGGAGTCACTTTTATATTTTTAAAACAGCCATGACACATAGAGCTAGGGGAGTCTACGAAGAGAGGATTCTCACACTTGTATGATAACAAGAGTCTCACAAAAAACTCCACCAAAACCAGAACCTTGCAAAATGGCCACTGCAACCTTACACAAAAATACTTCTGGCCGGGTGCGGTGGCTCATGCCTGTAATCCCAGCACTTTGGAAGTCTGAGGTGGGTGGATCACCTGAGGTCGGGAGTTTGAGACTAGCCTGACCAACATGGAGAAACCCCATCTCTATTAAAAATACAAAATTAGCCAGGTGTGGTGGCACGTGCCTGTAATTCTAGCTACTTGAGACAGGAGAATTGCTTGAACCCAGGAGGCAGAGGTTGCGGTGAGCCGAGGTCACGCTGTTGCACTCCAGCCCGGGCAACAAGGCAAAACTGCACCTCAAAACAAACAAACAAAACAAACTTCTGCAAGGACATCTGCCCAGCAACTGCCTGTCCAGCCTCAGACTGGCATCACCCTTGTTATTGATCTTTGTAGCCAAGGATAATAATTTCAAAAACAATTATATCATCCTCCTCATTTTTTAAAAACCTTTGTCATCCTTTACCTCCCTGAATATGCATAGTTTACTATGCATGATTATACAAAAATTAGCTGGACGTGGTGGCAGGTGCCTGTAATCCCAGCTTCTTGGGAGACTAAGGCACGAGAATCGCTTGAACCCAGGAGGTGGAGGTTGCAGTGAGCCGAGACAGTACCTGTGTGTCTTTCTGAGATTAGGGGGTATAGGACTGGGAACAGTAGTTGGAGCTCCTGGAATTAGTGCCTAGTGGTCTGGCAGGCTGGTAGAAAGGAGCTGTAAGATTATACTTGCTGGGAGTGTTTCACTCTTAGAGGGTGCGGGTATCTCCAGCTCTTCTCTAAAGTTGGGCAGGAAAGAGTACTGACTCCCCTCATATCTAGAGTGATTTTTTTGTTTTTTTTGAGACGGAGCTTCACTCTATCATCTTCACTCAATCACGCAGTAGCATGATTTCAGCTCACTGCAACCTCTGCCTCCTGGGTTCAAGCGATTCTCCTGCCTCAGCTCCCTGAGTATCTGGGATTACAGGGGTGGGCCACCACGCCTGGCTAATTTTTGCATTTTTAGTAGAGACGGAATTTCGCCATGTTGGCCAGGCTGGTCTTGAGCTCCTGGTCTCAAGTGATCCTCCTGCCTCGGCCTCCCAAAGGGCTGGGATTACAGGCATGAGCCACCGCTCCTGGCCCTAGAGTGATTTTTAAGGTACATCTGGTTAATTCATCCTAAAGAGCTTCCCTATAGGTCTTCCATCCTTTATGTCCTAAAATTTCTACAACTGGAGTCTTGTGGGCACCAAAGCCTTTGTTGAAATGTATGCTGAATGATAAATCTGTACAGGGAGGCTGAGTGAGGTCCCATCATGAATGTTGATTTTATTCTTGAATTGGACATTTCATTTCCCCCCCTAAGAACCGTATTGCTGGCCGGGTGAGGTGGCTTACGCCTGTAATCCCAGCATTTTGGTAGGCTGAGGTGGGCGGATCACCTGAGGTCAGGAGTTCGAGACCAGCCTGGCCAACATGGTGAAATCCCATCTCTACTAAAAATACAAAGATTAGCTGGACATGGTGGCAGGCGACTGTAATCCGAGCTCCTCAGGAGGCTGAGGCACGAGAATCTCTTGAACCCAGGAGGCGGAGGTTGCAATGAGCCGAGATCGCACCACTGCACTCCAGCCTGGGCGACAAGAGTGAAACTCTGTCTCAAAAAAAATCAAAACAAAAGAACCGTATTGCTACTGCTATTATGAACATGATTGTTGCTTGCTCATAGTTACTCAGGAGTAACAAGCTGATGTCGTGAGCAAGGCATGGTTGATAACCTAGCCCACACTTTAGGCCTAATGAATTCTCATTATAACTGCTCCCCCTCATGTGGGGGACCCTTTCTTCATAGAACAGCAGGACATTGTTTTTCAAAGATCATCCACATAATTCCTGTGTGGATTTTAAAAGTCCATTGTTTAATTGGGTGGTGGACTTGTCTAGTGTTACTCTAGCACCTGATGAGCCATCTGTTCTATATTTCATTATTAAAACAGCATTTTTTCCCTTGGAGCTTCAAATTTTGTTTTTCTGTGTATTTTTCTACATTTTGTATTTGCCTACTCATTAGATTTCATCCTGATTTTTTTATTCATCTGCTTCTAGACAAGCGTTTATCTTCTTTATTGTCAGGCCACAGATCGTTTTCTAATTGGTTTATAACATATTAATATCCACACTGTTTTGTTTCCCAATAGCAAGACTGTCATCGGTAAAGACTGTTGTAGCAAAAATTGTAATTATATACCGAAGGCCTTGAATTTAGGCCTGGTTCAGGACGTAGTTTAGTTAAAAAGTTGCAGAATCTAGGAACCACAGTCTCATAAAATGTTCTTTTCTAAATAACATAGACATTTCCTCATAAAAACTAACAAAATTCACAGGAGGAAGGACATATCCAAGAATGACAGAGCCTTGACATGGCAACATTGTTTGGGCCTGCTAAATGATTTTGTTAGTTTCAACTAATACCCTAACATCACTTGGCAATCCTATTGCATGTCCCTGGTCTGCACGTCTTCAGTGACCCGAAGCAGCCAATTCATCATCGTTCCACTGTCCTCTAGTCCCCAATCACATCTAGCCCCCGTTTCATCAGAAAGATTGGTTTCCATTTTCACCGAGCAAAATGCAAGCCAACAGCGGGAACTTCAGCCTTACACCAACTGCGCACAGCTTCAACGCAAATGCAATAGCGCCCCCTTCCGCTCTATAGCAGACACTGCAATGTACTTCCCTGATCTTCACAACTGAAAGACTCGGTGCTTAACAGTAGACAGCCCTCAGCTGGTGGACCCCTTTGGGGACAGCCTCAGCTGAAGAGACGCACTTTGCCGAAGGGCATGCCTCCTTCCCAGGGAAGCCTGTGTCCAATTAAGGACTGATGTGGGGATATAAAGGCCTGGCCCCCTTGTCTTCACTCTTAGCTTCAGACCTTCCAATAGGTCTGGCTGAGACCTTCGTTGAATCTGCATTGCAGCCCACGTCTCCTTCCTCCAATCCTGCTTCCATTCCTTCTTTTCCACGCGTGATGATCCCAAGAGCACTCCCTAAGAAACTTCATGCGTGCTAATCTTCATCTCAGAGTCTGCTCAGCAAATCCCACCGGCATCATCCTCTTCCCCTTCTCCCCAACTCCCTTCTCCTGCCCCAGGCTGACACCCACTTCCCCCATGTGCTCAGTTCAGTCCCCTTCACCACCCCTTGGTGGTCTTTGTTCTGTTACTCACCGTCTCTCTTTCCTGCAGCCTCAACCTTTCCCTCTCTCCCCATCTCTCCTCCTCAGCACGTACATTTGAACTAATGCCTTCAACAAAAACCCACCCTTGACACAGAGCCCACTTCTAGTTTCCGATGTTTCCTCCCTTTGGCAGTCTAAGCTTCTTGGACAAGCCCACTGTGGTCTGGCTTCGGTCTCCATCACTGCTGAAATGGTTCTCCTTTTTCAGCGCTGTCTTATTTTTTATTTATTTATTTATTTTTTTGAGACGGAGTTTCGCTCTTGTTACCCAGGCTGGAGTGCAATGGCGCGATCTCGGCTCACTGCAACCTCCGCCTCCTGGGTTCAAGCAATTCTCCTGCCTCAGCCTCCTGAGTAGCTGGGATTACAGGCACTCACCACCATGCCCAGCTAATTTTTTTGTATTTTTAGTAGAGACGGGGTTTCACCATGTTGACCAGGATGGTCTCGATCTCTCGACCTCGTGATCCACCCGCCTCGGCCTCCCAAAGTGCTGGGATTACAGGCGTGAGCCACCGCGCCCGGCCAGCGCTGTCTTATTTGACTTCTGTGTGAGTGTGGCTCTGATGGCCATCGCCTCTTCCCTTCATGTCTAGACACTTGGCCCTCTCCCACTCCCTCCCTTCCTTCCCTCCTTCCTTCCCTCCTTTCTGTCTTCCTCTCTCTCTCTCTCTCTCTCTCTCTCTCTCTCTTTTCAGTCTCCTCACACTGTTGTCCAGGCTGGCATGCAGTGGTGCAATCTTGGCTCATTGCAGCCTCTGCCTCCTGGGTTCAAGCGCTTCTCCTGCCTCAGCCTCCTGAGTAGCTGAGACTACAGGCGTCTGTCACCACTCTCAGCTAATTTTTGTGTTTTTTGGTAGAGACGGGGTTTCGCCATGTGGGCCAGGTTGGTCTCAAACTCCTGACCTCAAATGATCCACCAGCCTCGGCCTCCCAAAGTGCTGGGATTATAGGCATGAGCAACCGCGCCTGGCCCTCTCCCACTTTATTTTTAAAATTTTACTTACTTTATTTATTTATTTGAGTCAGGATCTCATTCTGTCGCCCAGGCTGGAGTGCAGAGGCTGGAGTACAGTGATGTGATCATTGCCCACTACAGCCTCAAACCCCTGGCCTCAAGCAATCCTCACCCCTCTGCTTCCCAAAGTGCTGGGATTACAGGTCTGAGCCATTGTGCCTACTTATGAAACATTTTCATATCCAACTGACTGTGCCTACCCATGAAACACTTTTATATCCAAGTGACTATTAGACGCCCCTACATCTTAACACGTATCTCAAACCTCACATATTCACAATGGCTCTTGTCTCCATTCTCTGTTTCAAACTGGGTCTTCCCTGTGTTTCCAGTTTCAGTGAATGCTACTATGTATCTAGTTACTTAAGCAAGAAAACCGAAATTTCTCTCAGCACAATCTATGTCCCTTATTACTTACTTCCCAACAACCAAAGCAATTTGGTGGCATGTGCCTGTAGTTCCAGCTACTCAGGAGGCTGAGGCAGGAAGATCTCTTGAGTCCAGGAGGCCGAGGCCAACCTGAGCAACATAGCAAGACCCCATCTAAAAAAAAATGTAATTTGGGGCCTGGCGGTGTGTTTCATGCCTGTAGTAGCAACACTTTGAGAGACTGAGGCAGGCAAATCACCTGAGGTTGGGAGTTTGAGACCAGCCTGACCAACATGATGAGACCCTGTTTCTACTAAAAATACAAAATTAGCCGGGCCTGGTGGTGCATGCCTATAATCTCAGCTACTCGGGAGGCTGAGGCAGGAGAACTGACTGAACATGGGAGGCGGAGGCTGTGGTGAGCTGAGATTACACCACTGCACTACAGCCTGGGCAACGAGAGGGAAACTCCATCTCAAAATAAATAAATAAAATAAATATAATTTGGAACACTCTTCTGTTTAAAGTGTGCCAGTGGCCCCTATTGCTTCTATCTATCTATCAATCTGTCTGTCTCTATCTGTCTGTCTGTCTATCTGGCTATCTATCTGTCTGTCTGTCTATCTGGCTATCTATCTGTCTGTCTGTCTATATATTTGGCTATCTGTCTGTCTGCCTGTCTGTCTGTCTGTGTGCCCTTCTGTCTATCTGTCTGTTTGTTTCTCTATCTATCTATCTAGCATCTATCTGTTTCTATCTATCTCTCTATCTATATATCTGTCTGGCTGTCTATCTTTCTGTCTATCTATCTATCTATCTATCTATCTATCTATCTATCTATCTATCTACCTACCTACCTACCTGTCTGCCTGTCTGCCTGCCTGTGTGCCTGTCTATTTGTCTGTCTGTCTGTCTGTCTATCTATCTATCTATCTATCTATCTATCTATCTATCTATCTATCTATATGGCTATCTATCTGTCTGTCAGTCTGTCTGTCTATGTGGCTATCTGTCTAGCTATCTGTCTGTGTGTCCATCTATCTATCTATCTGACTATCTTTTTATCTGTCTGTCTGTCTATCTGGCTATCTATCTATCTATCTATCTATCTATCTATCTGTGTCTGTCTGTCTATCTGGCTACCTACCTATCTATCTATCTATCTGTCTGTCTGTCTGTCTGTCTGTCTGTCTTTCTATCTATCTGGCTATATGTGTATCTATCCATCTATCTGTCTATTTATCTAACTATGTACATGTCTGTCTGTCTGTCTCTCTGTCTGTTTCTCTGTCTCTGTCTCTGTCTCTCTCTCTCTCTCTGTCTCTCTCTCTCTTTATCCAACTGTCTGCTGTCTGTCTGTCTGTATTTCTATCTGGCTGTCTGTCATTCTTTCTGTCTATTTGGCTATCCAGCTATCTGGCTGTCCATCTATCTATCTGTCTATCTATCTACTATTTATCGGTCTGTCTATCTGTCTGTGTGCATGTCTGTCTATCTGTCCATCTATCTGTCTCTCTATTTGTCTGTTTATCTATCTATCTATCTATCTATCTATCACCTATCTATCTGTATGTCTCTGTCTATCTTTCGTCTATCTGACCATTTATCTACTGCATCTGTCTGTCTGTCTGCCTGTCTATTTGGCTCTCTCTCTCTCTCTCTCTCTCTGTCTGTCTATCTCTCTGTCTATCTGTCTGTCTCTCTGTTTATCTATCTATAATCTATCAATCAATCTATCTATCTATCCATCTATCTGTTTCTATCTGTCTGTCTATGTCTGTCTGTCTTTCTGGCTGTCTATCCATCTATGTATCTCAATCTATGTATGTATCTATCTTTCTATGTATGTATGTACTTATATATGTATGTATGTATGTATGTATCTGTCTGTCTATTTGGCTATCTTTCTATCTGTCTGTCTGTCGGTCTATCTATCTATTTGGCTATCTGTCTATCTGTCTGTCTGTGTGCCTGTCAATCTATATGTCTGTTTATCTGTTTCTCTATCTATCTATGTATCTATCTATGTATCTATCTATGTATCTATGTATCTATGTATCTATCTATCTATCTATCTATCTATCTATCTATCTATCTATCTATTTTTGAGACAGAGTCTCACTTTGTTGCCCAGGCTAGAGTGCAGTGATGGGATCTTGGCTCACTGCAACCTCTGCTTCCCTGGTTGAAGCGATTATCCTGCCTCTGCCTCCTAACTAGGTGGGACTACAGGAGCCCACCACCATGCCCGGCTAATGTTTGTATTTTTGTAGACTGTTTTTTTGCCATGTTGACCAGGCTGCTCTCAAACTCCTGGACTCAGACAATCCATGCACCTCAACCTCCCAAAGTGCTGGGATTATAGGTGTGAGCCACCGTGCCTGTGGCTGAACTATTTAATAAATGATGAAGTATTGAATAAAAATCCCTTCAGTTGGCACCCCTCTCATGTGGCCCTTGCTTGTCTGGTTCCATGTCCCCCGCCCCATCTATCACTTTATATTGTAGCACAACTGGGCTACTTGAAGTGCTTTCAACACACTTCATTCTGTCATGTCTTGGAGACTCCTTTGCACATATCCCTCTCTCTGGAAAACTGCCTTGTTTCTCCCTGGTTACTCTTCCCCTCTTCACCCCTTATTTAATGTTCAGGTGTCTTTACAAGTGTTCCTGACTCTCTGAGGCTGACTTAGGCCCTTGAACTTCCTGTTTTTTTTTGTTATTTTTTTTAGACGAAGTCTCACTCTGTCCCCCAGGCTGGAGTGCAGTGGTTTGATCTCGGCTCACTGCAACCTCTGCCTCCCAGGTTCAAGCAATTCTCCCGACTCAGCCTCCCAAGTAGCTGGAATTACAGGCATGCACCACTCCGCCCAGCAAATTTTTGTATTTTTAGTAGAGATGGGGTTTCACCATGTTGGCCAGGATGATCTTGATCTCTTGACCTCGGCCACCTTGGTCTCCCAAAGTGCTGGGATTACAGGTGTGAGCCACCGCACCCAGCCTCCTCTCTTCTTTACAGACATCCACTGGACCTCTTGCAGCCTACCCAGTGCCTCCCTTTCTGTGTCTTTCTTCCTGCCAGAATGAATTCCTCGAGGGCAACAGTTTCATCCTATGATCTGGCACAGGGTTTGGCGCTTGGTTGCCATTTATTAAGTGCTTGTCAGATGAATGAGTCAGTGAGGGGCAAGTAGGCAGCAGGAGAAAAGGAAATGAGGCTTGAGGGGAGGCAGGAGGCAGATGCCCTGTGTCACAGTTTTGCTCTGGCTACACACCCTGTCTTTGGTCTCTGACAGACCCAGATTATCCCAAAATGCAATCTGCTCTGATCTCTTAATTTCTCTGCATTACAAAATAAGCACAACAGATCCAGAGTGTGCTGAACCAGGCATATACGACCCTTGCCCAACTGTGCAGTGATGACTCCTACCCGTGTCCATGTACTCTGTGGGTGTCTAAGAGGCAGGGCCACTCACCCAAACGTTTTGCTGACTGACTTATTTGGAAAGAGGAGAAAGAGAATCCTGACAATGCTCACTGTTTCTGCAACTGCTTGTATAATACAGCCACATCTGTCAGCCCCACGTGCTGCAGAGATTCCAGGAATCCTGAGATGTTGCTGCTCTCAGGCTTTGGGGTAGCTGGGCAGAGCCTGGGGCAGCTCTGGCCACAAGAAACCTCCTTCTTCTGCAAGACAAATATTTTCTGTGTGCTGCAGACTGAAAAAGGTTAATGAGCACTGTTGAATAGCTAATCATTCCCGTCAGGTTCTACAATTTTCTGAATGCCCACCTGGGACCTTGGTGTTGTGAATTTACCCACATATTTTCCCCCAATTAAAGCCTTTTCTTGGTCACGGGTGGTGGCTCACACCTGTGATCCCAGCACTTTGGGAGGCTGAGGCAGATGGATCATGAAGTCAGGAGTTCGAGACCAGCCTAGTCAGCATAGTGAAATCCTGTCTCTACTAAAAATACAAAAAATTAGCCAGGTGTGGTGGTGGGTGCCTGTAATCCCAGCTACTCAGGAGACTGAGGCAGGAGAATAGCTTGAACCCCGGAGGCAGTGGTTGCACTGAGCCGAGATTGTGCCACTGCACTCCAGCCTGGGCAACAGAGCAAGACTCTGTCTCAAAAAAAAAAAAAAAAAAAAAAGCCTTTTCTCACGTTTTCAAGCAGGGCAGGGATCTTTGTTTTTCCCCATTGTACAGGTGAGGAAACAAAGGTTCAGCAAGGTCAAGAGACTGGCACGCTCCAGCATCGTCACAGACAAATCAAACTCATTGATTTGTCAGAGAGAGCTGGCTGAAGCCTGCACTCTCTGAGGCTGTCCAGCTGCAGTGCATTTACACTCTGCCCACAAGAGGTCAGTAGGTTCCACAGGAGCAGAGCTGGCTACCAGAGAGCAGCCCTGGTTACTGGCTAGAGCAGCCCTGGTTACTGGCTACACAGCAGCTCCCTAGAAGGAAATCCTTCTACCACCAGGACTTCCGAGAAGTCCTTCTTCCAGGGGTGGACCAGTGGTTGTGGCTGGCCAGGGATGTGCTTATCCCGGGAAGGCTGTGGGAGTTCCCGGAGAAGCCTCTTTATTATTTTGCAATCCTCAAGCCATTTGGGGAGGGCAGTGTCTGTAGATGGGGCAGCTGGCGTGCTTCCGTCTGCCTGGAAAGCTGCAGCCATCTCCACAGTAATAACTGGAACCAAAGATATCACAAGGCTGTGCTGGCTAGGCCAGAACGTTCCTGTCTGTCTGTTCTCTGGAGGCTGAGGGTGGGGGAGACTTAAAAAGTCATATATGGCCGGTCGCTGTGGTTTGCACCTGTAATCCCAGCACTTTGGGAGGCCTATGCGGGCGGATCACTTAAGGCCAGGAGTTTGAGACCACATGGTGAAACCCCATCTTCACTAAAAAATACAAAAGTTAGCTGGGTGTGGTGATGCACATCTGTAGTTTCAGCTCCTGGGGAGGCTGAGGCACGAAAATCATTTGAACCTGGGAGGCAGAGGTTGCAGTCAACCAAGATGGTGCCACTGCACTCCAGCCTGGGCAACAGAGCAAGACTTTGTCTTAAAATAAACAAAATAAAATAAAATAAAAAGGCGAGGCACAGTGGCTCATGCCTGTAATCCCAGCACTTTTGGAGGCTGAAGCAGGTGGATCACAAGGTCAGAAGTTCAAAACCAGCCTGGCCAAGATGGTGAAACCTCATCTCTATTAAAAGTATAAAAATTAGCCGGGCATGGTGGCACATGCCTGTAATCCCAGCTACTCGGGAGACCGAGGCAGGAGAATTGCTTCAACCCAGGAGGCGGAGGTTGCAGTAAGCTGACATTGTGCCACTGCACTCCAGCCTGGGTGAAAGAGCGAGACTCTGTCTCAAAAATAAAAAATAAAATAAAATAAAAAGATCTATATATGTAGCATCCCTAAGATTTAGAATCAGACATACCCAGATCTGAATCTTGATTTTTCCTCTTATTAACTGTGACCTCAGGCAAGTGACTTAACTTTTCTAGGCCTCCGTCTCCTCATTAATAGAATGGGGAATAATAATAAGTGCTTTTCTGGCTGTTCTGAGAATTTATTCACTCATTTGAAAGACAGTGGCATGCCTGCCTTAGAGCTGTTACTAGGTTCAGGGCATACAAGAGATTCAATGTCTGGCACATAGTAAGTGCTGAATTAACGATAACTTCTCTTTGAAGGTCAAGTCATGAATTTGCACTCAAAATAGCAGGCAGTTGAAACCATTCTGAACAGAAGAGTAGCAGGAAGAAAACACTAGTTTTTGTTGTTGTTGTTGTTGTTATTATTTGTTTGTTTTTTAAAAGCAGAGTCTTACTCTGTTGCCCAGGCTGGAGTGCCATGGCACAATCATGGCTCACTGCACCTTCGACCTCCTGGGCTCAAGGAATCCTCCTGCCTCAGCCTCCCAAAGTACTGGGATTACAGGCATGAGCCACCATGCCTGGCAGGAAAACACTGTTGAAGAGGCTTCGCCCCTACCTGCAGGGTAGAGGCAGGATTGAAAAATGCCAGCCTTATCAATTTCATAGAGTTGCTCTGAACATCATAAAGTACAGGCAGAGCAAGAGGCTTAGGACTAATAAATCTTTGGGAGTTGAGCCCACAATGCAACTGGGGACGGGGACTGCTCCTAAAATCATAGACCCACAGTCTGAATCTCCCCTGGGAAGTAGCAAGGGGAAGGAGGGGCTAAGAAGCCTTCTGTCTGTTCACTGGAAGCGGAGGGGCTTCATTTTGCTGATCGCCTGGCCTGTCTTTGGGCAGTGGTTTCAGGATGTGGGAGGAAGGTGTGGGCGTGCATATAGGACATTTGAAGGATGTGAGAACACGAGAACATAAAATGCCACCCTGTGGCTGAGCCATGGATTCTTCTGACTCAGACAAGGTCATCATGGGACATGAAGACCCAAATGTCATCCTTGAGTCCTTTGGTAAACTATCAGCTGTGAATTTATCCAAAACTTTCAAATTGCACTATTTCTTTTCAGCCTGCCTCACCAATCTGGATGTTTTCCACACATTTTTGCTTCCATTTAATGAGAAGTTATTTTATTAAAAACACAGCTCTCTGGAAGAGCTCTACAAGGAAAACTACAAACCACTGCCGAAAGATATTCTAGATGACACAAACAAACGGAAACACATCCCACGCTCATGGATGGGGAGAATCAACATTGTGAAAATGACCACACTGCCCAGAGCAATCTACAGATTCAATGCAATTCCTATCAAAATACCAACATCGTTTTTCACAGAATTAGAAAAAAACAATCCTAAAATTCATATGGAACCAAAAAAGAGCCTGAATAGCCAAAGTAATCCTAAGCAAAAAGAACAAATCTGGAGGTATCACATTACCAGACTTCAAATTACACTACAAGTCTATAGTTACCAAAACAAAATAGTACTGATGTAAAAGTAGTTACATTAGCTGGGCGTAGTGGCTCACGCCTGTAATCTCAGCACTTTGGGAGGCAGAGGCAGGTGGATCACCTGAGGTCAGGAGTTCGAACTAGCCTGGCCAACATGGTGAAACCTCTCTCTACTAAAAATACAAAAATTAGCGGGGTGTGTTGGGCACCTGTAATCCCAGCTACTCAGGAGGCTGAGGCAGGAGAATTGCTTGAACCTGGGAGGCGGAGGCTGCAGTGAGCCAAGATCAAGCCACTGCATTTCAGCCTGGGCAACAGAGAGAGACCCTGTCTCAAATAATAATAAAATAAAATAAAAGTGACATTAGACCAATGGAACAGAATAGAGAACCCAGAAATAAAGCCAAATACTTATAACCAACTGATCTTTGACGAAGCATATGAAAACATAAGTTGGGGAAAGGGCACCCTATTCAGTAAATGGTGCTGGGACAACTGGCTAGCCCCATGTAGAAGAATGAAACTGGTTCCTTATCTCTCACCTTATGCAAAAATCAACTTGAGATGGATCAAAGAGTTAAATCTAATACCTGAAACCGTAAAAATTCTAGAAGAAAATCTAGGAAAAACTCTTCTGGACATTGGCCTAGGCAAATAATTTATGACTAAGACCCCAAAAGCAAATGTATCAAAACCAAAAATAAATGAGACATAATTAAACTAAAAAGCTTCTTGCACAGCAAAAGAAATAATCATTAGAGGAAACAGACAACCCACAGAATGGAAGAAAATATTTGCAAACTATGCATCAAACAAAGGACTAATATCCAGAATCTACAAGGAACTCCAACAAATTAGCAAGAAAAAAAAATAATAATCCCATTAAAAAGGGGGCAGATGACATGAAGAGACACTTCTCAAAAGAAGATATACAAATGGCCGAAAACACATTAAAAATGTTCAACATCACTAATTATCAGGGAAATGCAAATTAAAACCATAATGAGATACCACCTTACCCCAGCCAGAATGGCCATTATTGTTATTGTTATTATTTGTTGAAATGGAGTTTTGCTCTTGTCACTCAGGCTAGAGTGTAATGGCATGATCTCGGCTCTCTGCAACCTTCACTTCCCAGGTTCAAGCAATTCTCCTGCCTCAGCCTCCCTAATAGCTGGGATTACAGGTGTCTGCCACCAGGCTGGACTAATTTTTGTATTTTTACTAGAGATGGGGTTTCACTATGTTGGCCAAGCTGGTCTTGAACTCCTGACTTCAGGTGATATGCCCTCTTCGGCCACCCAAAGTGCTGGATTACAGGCGCAAGCCACTGCACCTGGCTCAGAATGGCCGTCATTAAAAAGTCAAAAAACAATAGATGTTGGCATGGAGGTGGTAAAAAGGGAACTTTCATATGCTGCTGGTGGGAATGCAAATTAGTGCAACAATTACGGAAAACAGTATGGAAATTTTCTTTTTGATTTGAGACAGGGTCTCAGTCTGTCACCCAGGCTGGAGTGCAGTGGTGCCATCATAGCTATAGCTCACAGTAGCCTCAACTTCCTGGGCTCAAGTGATCCTCCTGCCTCAGCCTCCAGAGTAGCTGAGACCACAGGCACACGCCACCTCCCCAGCTGAGTTTTGTGTTTTGTGTAGAGATGGGGTCTCCCTGTGTGCCCAAGCAGGTCTTGAACTCCTGAGCTCAAGTGATTTGCCTGCCTCAGCCTTCCAAAGTGCTGGGATTGAAGGTGTGAACCACTGTGCCCAGCCTGGAGATTTCTTTTCTTTCTTTCTTTTTTTTTTTTCTTGAGGCAGGATCTCACTCTGTCACCCATGCTGGAGTGCAGTGGCACGATATTGGCTCACTGCAACCTTCACCTCCTAAGCTCAAGCCATCCTCCCACCTCAGCCCCTCAAGTAGCTGGGACTCCAGGGGCAAGCCACCATTCCTGGCTAATTTTTGTATTTTTTTGTAGAGACAGGGTTTCACCATGTTACCCAGGCTGGTCTCGAACTCCTAAGCTCAAGTGATCCACATGCCTCAGCCTCCCAGAGTGTTAGGATTACAGGCGTCAGCCACCGCACCTGGCCCCAGCCTGAAGATTTCTTATAGAGCTGAAAGTAGATCCAGCAATCTCACTACTGGGTATCTACTCAAAGGAAATGAAGCCACTATATCAAAAAGACACCTGCACACGTATGTTTATCACAGCACAATTTACAGTTACAAAGATATGGAATCAGCCTAAGTACCCACTGACCAATGAGTGGATTTTTAAAAAGTGGAATATATACATGATGGAATACTATTCAGCCATAAAAATGAAATAAGCCAGGCATGGTGGCTTATGCCTGTAATCCCAGGACTTTGGGAGTCTGAGGTGTGTGGATCACTTGAGGTCAGGAGTTCGAGACCAGCCTGGCCAATGTGGTGAAACCCCCATCTCTACTAATAATACAAAAATTAGCCGGGTGTGGTGGTGAGTGCCTGTAAGCCCAGCTACTCGGGAGGCTGAGGCAGGAGAATCACTTGAACCTGGGAGGCGGAGGTTGTGGTGAGCTGAGATTGCACCATTGCACTCCAGCTTGGGTGAAAAGAGTGAAACTCCGTCTCCAAAAAAAAAAAAAAAGAAAAAAAAAAAAAAGAATGAAATAATGTCTTTTGCAGCAATTTGGATGGAGGCTGTTATTCTAAGTGAAGTAACTCAGGAATGGAAAACCAAAAAATTGTATGTTCTTACTCAGAAATGAGAGCTAAGCTATGGGTACACAGAGGCATACGAAGTGGTATGCTGGACACTAGAGACTCAGAAAGGGGAGGGTGGGAGTGGGTGAAGGATAAAAGACTGTATAATGTTTATAATGGGTACAATGTACACTACTTGGTTGATGCGCACACTAAATTCTCAGAATTCATCACTATATAATCCATCCATGTAACCAAAAACCACTTGCACACCAAAAGCTATTGAAATATATATATAAAGAGAGACAGAGTTTTGCTCTTGTCGCCCAGGCTGGAGTGCAATGGTGCAATCTCGGCTCACTGCAACCTCCGCCTCCCAGGTTCAAGTGACTCTCCTGCCTCAGCCTCCCAAGTAGCTGGGATTACAGGCGTGTGCCACTACACTAGGCTAATTTTCTATTTTTAGTAGAGATGGGGTTTTGCCATGTTGATTAGGGCTGTCTCGAACTCCTGACCTCAAGTGATTCACCTACCTCGGCCTTCCAAAGTGCCGGGATTATAGGCGTGAGCCACTGCACCCAGCAAAAAAATTTTTTTTAAAAAGGGGAAAAAAACAAAAATAAAAACACACCTGTCCAAGCTAGGTGTGGTGGTGCATGCCTATAGTCCTAGATACTCAGGAGGCTGAGGGCGGAAGGTTGTTTGAACCCAGGAGTTTGAGGCCGGCCTGGGCGACATAGTGAGATCCTATCTCTAAAAAATAAACCAACCAACAAACAACCCCCGCCTCCTTGCCGCAAAACACACCTTTCCCAAACGTCAGGTGATGCCCTTCTTCTGGTATATAAGATTTTCTGGCCGGGCACAGTGGCTCACGCCTGTAATCCTAGCACTTTGGGAGGCCGAGGCGGGCAGATCACATGAGCCCAGGAGTTGGAGAGCAGCCTGGCCAACATGGTGAAATGCTGTCTCTACTAAAAATACAAGAATTAGCTGGGCGTGCTGGTGCACACCTGTAATCCCAGCTACTCTGGACGCTGAGGCGGGAAATCACTTGAACCCGGGAGGCAGAGGTTGTGGTGAGCCAAGATCGAGCCAATGCACTCCAGCCTGGGCGATGCAGGGAGACTCTGACTCAGAAAAAAAAAAAAAAAAAAAAAAAAGGATTCCCTCCAAGAGTCTGTGTTAGCAGTTGCCCTCAAGACCAGCAAAACTGGAGGGAGAGGGAACTGAGATCTTCTGGAGTAGCCTTTTTTATGTATTTTCTACATAAGCAGATTGAGGACCAGAAAGTTAAAGTGACTTGTCCAAGGTCTCACAGCTACTAAGTGGTCGATAGAACCAGAAATCCTCCTAGGATTCTAGTCAGGGAGACAGGTCTGTGCTTTTTCCCCCAAAGCAAATGACTTCCCATTTTGGCTTTATTTTTTCTAGATAAACTCATTGCTTTAACTCTCCTTACATCCTCCCATGACCTCTTTTAATTCTGTCCACACAGCCACAGTTGGCAGCTATACCAAAGTGGTTTGGTTTGTCAGATCCAGGAACAGAAGGCAGAGGCATCAAGGTGGCCTGGGGCACCTTCTGAGGAACCAGCTAGATTTTAATTCAATGCCAGTTCAGGAAGTAAAGTAGTACCTCTTCCTGGCAGGGAGGAAGGAGACATGCTGGAGCTAGAGTCCTTGCCGAGCCGGTCTGAGAGGGAAGCAAGGAACCGGTTGAGAAGGCCGTTTCTAGCCTCAGGAGTGCAGGCCTGGCTCTCCATTCCAGGCCATCGCCGGGTGAAGTTAGAAGTCAGACCAAAGTTAGCTGGCATAGAAGAGCCATTCATTTTTTTAAAGAAAAACTGATTGAGACCGGGTGTGGTGGCTCACGCCTGTAATGCCAGCACTTTGGGAGGCTGAGGTGGGCGGATCACTTGAGGTCAGGAGTTCGAGACCAGCCTGGCCAACATGGTGAAACCCCATGTCTACTGATAATACAAAAATTAGTCAGGTATGGTGGCAAGTGCCTGTAATCCCAGCTACTTGGGAGGCTGAGGCAGGAGAATCACTTGAACCTGGGAGGCAGAGGATAAAGTGAGCTGAGATTGCAGCACTGCACTCCAGCCTGGGTGACAGAGGGACGCCGTCTCAAAACAAAAACAAAAACAAAAAGCTGGCTGGGTGCAGATGGGGCAGCTGGCGTGCTTCCGTCTGCCTGGAAAGCTGCAGCCATCTCCACAGTAATAACTAGAATCAAAAATATCACAGGGCTGTGTCTGCTAGGCCAGAACGTTCCTGTCTGTCTGCTCTCTGGAGGCTGAGGGTGGGGGAGACTTAAAAAGCCGTATATTTCACCTGTAATCCCAGCACTTTGGGAGGCCGAGGGGGGTGGATAACTTGAGGCCAGGAGTTAGACACCACCACGGCCTACATGGCGAAACCCCGTCTCTACTAAAAAAACAAAAAACAAAAAAAGCCATTAGCCAGGTGTGGTGGCCAGCTCTTGTAATCCCAGCTACTTGGAAGAATTGCCTGAATCTGGGAGGCGGAGGTTGCAGTGAGCTGAGATCATGCCACTGCACTCCAGCCTGGGTGACAGAGGGAGACTCTATATCCAAAAAAAAAAAAAAAAAAAAAATCCAAAGAACAAAAAACAAAAACAGCTGTTTGAGCTGACTAGGTGCCAAGGATACCACTATGAATGAGAGAGAAGTCCCTACCTACATGGAGTTTATGGCCAAGTGAGAGCAAAAAAAAAAAAAAAAACAAAAAACTTTTTGTTTGCTTTTCTTTTTTAGCACATAGATGTTTTCTAGCCACGTTGTCTGTCCCCCGTCATGTCTGGGCAGGGTCGGAGTACCTCTGGCACCTTTGAAGCTTGTGTTTCTGATACCAAAGTAGTTGTGAACCTTGGGCTTAACCAGTGGTGTGTTAGTAAATGTTTAACGAGCAGCTCTCAGGGTGGGGGAAGGCGTGTGTGTGTGTGTGTTTGTGTGTGTGTGTGTTTATGTACATAAGCTAATTATAAATTTTACTAATGTAAAGAATATATAGTGCACAAATGACCTATAACAATAAAATATACAATATTATTTATTGTAAATTCAGTATAGCCAAGTGATTCTCACAGAATGCTTTCAGCAATTGTTGCCCAACTCTTGTATTTGTGGTTGCACTTGATGAACAAATGTAGTTCTTTTTTTTTTTTTTCCTGAGATGGAGTTTCACTCTTGTTGCCCAGGCTAGAGTGCAGTGGCGCGATCTCGGCTCACTGCAACCTCTGCCTCCCAGGTTCAAATGATTCTCCTGCCTCAGCCTCCCAAGTGGCTGAGATTACAGGCACAGGCCCAGCTAATTTTCATATTTTTAGTAGAGATGAAGTTTCAACATGTTGGCCAAGCTGGCCTGGAACTTCTGACCTCAGGTGATCCACCCACCTTGGCCTCCCAAAGTATTGAGATTACAGGCGTGAGCCAACAGGCCCAGCCAAACAAATGAAGTTCTGACATGAATATTGTTTGATATTTGTATTTAAGTGAGAAAATGATGTCAGAACTGCATTCATTTGTCCACAATGTGAGTGATTTCTATTTTTTGTTTATTGCCTTTTTTGAGATGGAGTCTCACTCTGTTGCCTAGGCTGGAGTGCAGTGGTACAATCTCAGCTCACTGCAACCTCTGCCTCCCGGGTTCAGGTGATTCTTTTGCCTCAGCCTCCTGAGTAGCTGGGATTACAGGCGCACGGCACCGCACCTGGCTATTTTTTTTATTTTTAGTAGAGATGGGGTTTCGCTATCTTGGCCAGACTGGTCCTGAACTCCTGGCCTCAAGTGATCCACCCGCCTGGCCTCTCAAAGTGCTGGGATTACAGGTGTGAGCTACCATGCCCAGCCTATTTCTTTGCTGAATAGGTTAGCGGTTTTTGAACACTGAAAGACTATTTTCTCCTTTTTTGGTATTATTCGCAATGTAACACCTATAGGTAGGGCGCACCTTTGAATGTAATCTGCATTATTAACATTGTTTCTATCGCTTTCAGTCTAGATAGACAGCAAAACAATAGATCAAGCGTGATTTATAGCATTTGCTGATTTCTGAGTTGTAAGCATTCCCACCATGGTTTGATTTCAAGCAGTTAATTTCAGTGTGATTCTGGGAAGAGACGCAGTTGCACACTATTCTATAGTATTTCAACTCTACAGATACCGAAGATATAAGTCATCTGAAGAGCATAGATAATAGTAAAATGATTAGGAAATGATGAGTGGTAGGGCACTGATTACCTTAGTTTTTAATATAATTTATTTAATTGTAATTTTCTATGTTTTAAAATAAGTGCTATGCTTAATGAGTGATTCAGAACACTTGTGAAAATACAGCATCTGTCTCTCACAGGCCAGAAAGAGCAAGCTCTTTCTGCTTGGGCCAACTGTATTTCCAAGTCCTGAAAGACCCTCATCCCTACTCCCGTGCCCCTTTGCCATTCATTCAAGACCCCACAGCCCACTGCCTTGGATGGGAGCTACTGGATTCCAAAGCAAACCCTAGCTGGCACCAAAGCCTCACTGCCACCTTGAGCAAGGATTCTGCGCTACGTGGTGATGGCTGCACTAAAATTTCAGAATTAACCACTGTATAATCCATCCATGTAACCAAAAACCACTTGTATGCCAAAAGCGATTGAAATTAAAATTTTTTTTCAAGATGGAGTTTCACTCTTGTCGCCCAGGCTGGAGTGCAATGGCACGATCTCTCCCTACTGCAACCTCTGCCTCCCAGGTTCAAGCAATTCTCCCGCCTCAGCCTCCCAAAGAGATTGACAGCAGTGGCTTTTCTATGGGTGGGTGGCCTCTTTTTGTCTGGGAAGGGGCCCAGTCAGCATGAGGCCCAGAAGAGAGGCAAGGGATACTTGCATTGACTCTGGAATGCACACCTGGCAAGCACTCAAACCTGAGGAGAAGAGAAAGATCAAGGAGTGAGTGCAGGGTAGCTCCGGCTCAGCCCTCTGTCAGCTTGGCCCTGCTCCTGGCTGGGCTGAAATGGATTTCAGAAGGCTTTCCAGAAAGGCTGGTGATGCTGGAGACTGTGGGCAGGACAGGTGGCAGGGCAAACCTTTGTCTTCTGCCTCCAAGATGTTACCCAGAGCTCTGGAAACTACTCCGAAGGGCGATCCAGTGTTTGCTCTTGGAGTCTACATTTTGGGTCCTGTTTCCTTTTCAGCAGAAGTGGCTGGGAGCGGGATTTGGGTCTGGGCCTCATGCTGACTGGCTTAGTCAGCTTTAGAATCGGACCCTCCCTGGTGGAGAAAGCTGCGCCAGCATTTTGGGCGGTCCTCAGCGTGCAGGCCCTGTATGCTGTCTCCTTTGGGGTAGCGTGCACTTGTCTCTGCTCCTCAGGTAACCTCTGGGAAACTTACCAGGTGCAAGTCTGCTGATGCTGATGGGACAGTGTTGTGATGGGCTGCTCTGACGTCATTGCATCGACGAAGGTTCTGTGTTTGCACCTAGGCTGGCAGTTCTCCAGGGACACAGTCCTCAGCCCCACCCTAGCTAGCACCCAGTAGAAGGACCAGCCCTCAGGAACTGGCTGAATGAATTGATGGTACAAGCCTGGCTGACAGGCAAGATTTCTTCCTGGTGAAACAGAAGCACAGTGTGGAGTCCTGTGTGGACGCTCTCATCCTGACGTCTTGTACAAAGAGTGTCCTTCATTATTGCTAATGCTTGCAGGGAGGGGAACCTCACTAATCCCCCCCCCCCCACCCCACACATACACACACACAAAGGTTTCTACTAGCTGGATGTTCTGTATCCAGAAGTTCAGATGCCATTTTTTTTTTCTAGCAACATATGAGAAGAGTCACCTCTGTCCTTACTCCCATGTGCACCACTACACCCTGTTCCTACCAAGGCTGGCAGAAGCGTGCTGGCTGGGAACAATTTGCTCTTGGAACCAGCCTGAGAACATCCTGTGAGGCTGAGAGGAAGGTGCTGCTCTCCCTGCAACACAGGGATTCGGAATTGATCGGGGCGAGGGTGCAGACACTAAGGGCTCAAGGCAGTCTGAAAGGGAAGGGTTCTAACCTCAATAGAATTACAAGTGCCCCACTCCCCGCCAAGGCCCCTACATCCCAGCATTCACACATATCCTCCCGCAGATGCTGTCTGACAACAAAATTCACAGGGGTTTGGAAAACAAGGGAAGGGAAGGCCTGCTACGAAGTCTGCAGAGAGGTGTGACTCTGGAGTTTCAGCAGGAAAACATCTGGGGGAACCACAATTCCTATTGTCCTTATGGCTATGGATCATGGCTTTGGTTACGGACAATTACGGAGGCAATGGAAAAGCCGCTGTCCAGAAACCTTCCCTGTAGGCCCCCGAGGATGACACCTCCACACCTTCGTCAACATGTCCTGGGCTTAATGACCCTGTGGGTGTGATGTTTGCACGTGTGTGTGTGTGTGTGTGTGTGTGTGTGTGTGAAGGAGAGAGAGAGAGAAACAGAGAGAAAATTAATACTCTGTTTCCAGACCAGACTTTGCTTCTATGCTTCAAATACACACACTCCCAATCCAAGTGCCTCCTGGACACCTTCACTTACACGTTTCATAGGCAACTCAAATTATTTATTTATTTATTTAGAGATGGAGTTCCGTTCTTGTTGCCCAGGCTGGAGTGCAATGGTGTGATCTCGGCTCACCGCAACCTCCGCCTCCTGGGTTCAAGCAATTCTCCCGCCTTAGCCTACTGAGCAGCTGGGATTATAGGCATGCACCACCACTCCCAGATAATTTTGTATTTTTATTAGAGATGAGGTTTCTCCATGTTGGTCAGGCTGGTTGGTCAGGTTGGTCTCGAACTCCTGACCTCAGGTGATCCACCCGCCTCGGCACTGCGTCCAGCTGGCAACTCAAATTTAATCTACCCAACACAACTTATCATTTTTCCCTTCCCCCTCAAACTCACAGATCATTCTGCCTGATGACCCCTTTCTCAATAAGTGACACTGTCACTCACCTACCTGGCCAAGCAGGAAATCCGGACACGCCCTTGTGTCACACCCCCACAAGCCTAGTCATCTACTCAGGCCTGTTCTAGCCTTTACATCTTCACTTCATCAACCTCGCTCTGCATACACAGTCACTAACTACTTCGGGTCAGGTCCCCAGCTACGTGGAAGTGCAGCCACGCCTCCTGAAGAACTTTCTTGCCTCCAGTTCCCCCACCTCCCCACCCCACCCTCCAATCCATTTTCAACCCTCTCAACAAACCAGTCCCAAAGGAAGCGCCCAAGGCAGCAGGAAGAAGACCTGCCTGGCAAACAAATCTTTCTCTCCAGATGGTAGGTGCCTGATATTCCCCCTCGATTCGGGGGACAGCACTGCCATATTAGCTAGCTCACCACTCTAGGTTATCTGATTCAGCCTACTGGCATTGGCATGGGCAGAAAGGAAGCAATGTGAACTGAGAAGAAAGTTTCGGGGCTGGGAGCAGTGGCTCACACCTGTAATCACAGCACCTTGGCAGGCAGAGGCCGGCGGATCACCCGAGCTCAGGAGTTCGACACCAGCCTGACCAACATAGTAAAACCCCATCTCTACTAAAAATACAGAATTAGCCAGGCGTGGTGGCACATGCCTATAATCCCAGCCACTCAGGAGGCTGAGGCAGGAGAATCGCTTGAACCTGGGAGGCAGAGGTTGCTGTGAGCTGAGATCATGCCACTGCACTCCAGCCTGGGCAACAAGAGTGAAACGGTCTCAGAAAAAAAAAAAAAAAAAAAAAAAAGACTTATCTCAAAAATGAAACTTTTGACACCATTGAGGAAATCAGCGGAAGGCCCAGAGAAAGGTAATGCGCATGTCCATAGGACCAGAAGGGATTTGGGGAAAGTGGCTTCCAGAAAAGGTGTGAGCTGGATTCTGAAGGGACAGCCCGTGAGGAAGCCATGACCTGAAGAAGGCAGTGCCCTGTGTAAGGGAGAGGTCTCAGCTTGTCAGCTACTGCCACGACTGGTGACTGTGTGTCCCTCCCAAGGCTGTTCTGTGGGGCGAGCCAGCGAATAGCTCTCAGAGGAGATGTTATGATCTCCCAGAAGGCGGTGTCCGGGCTTCCTTCCAGGAGGGAGAGAAACTGATGGCAGGAAATTGGGGGTGGGGCTGAAGAAGCCACTCCATTCTCCCACTCACGACCTCTGACCCGGAAAGTTGACAGAGCCACGCATTTCTTCCTCTGGGTGGGCGGATCCTGATCATCCTCAGTCTGAGGGAGGCTTTTTGTCTTACAAAACTCAAGTTTCTCTCTCTTTTTTCTTTTTTTTGAGATGGAATTTCAATCTTGTTGCCCAGGCTGGAGTGCAATGGTGCAATCTTGGTTCACTGCAACTTCCATCTCCCAGGTTCAAGCGATTCTCCTGCCTCAGCCTCCTGAGTAGCTGGGATTAGAGGCACCACCACGCCCGGCTAATTTTGTATTTTTAGTAGAAGCGGGGTTTCTCCATGTTGGTCAGGCTGGTCTTGAACTCCCAACCTCAGATGATCTGCCTGCCTTGGCCTCCCGAAGTGCTGGGATTATAGGCGTGAGCCACCATGCCTGACCTCAAGTCTCTTCTTCACCACCACCCTCTAGGCCAGCTGGAGAGACAGCCCTCTATAAGCTATAGCTTCCACCAACCTCTCTAGAGTCCTGCAAGGTGACATAGAAGCCCACACCCTTCTGTGGCTGCCTCTGTCATCTCCAGTACACTATCCCAACCAGTCCTCTAGGATGCAACACCACTGAACTTCTTGGGAAGAGCCCACCGTGCCTCGTTCATCTTTGTGTCTGTACTATGACATGTCCCTCAAACATAACCAGAGCTAAGAAGATGACCACCATGCATCCTTCTGCTCAGCCTGCAAAATGCCCATCTTTTCTCCATCCCGGTACTTCCTCCAAGGTCAGCCCCCTCCCCTACACCCTTCTTGTTCTTTGTCTTGTGTTTGCTTTTTGGAGATAGGGTCTTGCTGTGTTGCCTGGGCTGGAATGCAGTGGCATGATCATGGCTCACCGAAACTTGACCTCAGCTCAATTGATCCTCCCACCTCAGCCTCCTGATTAGCTGGGACTACAGGTGCGTGCCACCACACCCGGCTAATTTTTGTACTTTTTTTCTTTCTTTTTTTTTTTTTTTTTTTTTGAGGCGAATTTTCACTCTTGTTGCCCAGGCTGGAGTGCAATGGCACGATCTCAGCTCACCAAAACCTCTGCCTCCTGGGTTCAAGCAATTCTCTTGCCTCAGCTTACCAAGTAGCTGGGATTACAGGCATGTGCCACCACACCCGGCTAATTCTGTATTTTCAGTAGAGATGGGGTTTTCTCCATGTTGGCCAGGCTGGTTTCAAATTCCTGACCTCAGGTGATCCTCCCAAAGTGCTGGGATTACAGGCGTGAGCCACCGTGCCTGGTTTAATTTTTGTATTTTTTGTAGAGATGGGTTCTCTCTATGTTGCCCAGGCTGCTCTTGAATTCCTGGCCTCAAGAGATCTTCCTACCTCAGCCTCCCCAAATCCTAGGATTACAGGCATGAGCCACCATGCCTGGCCCCTTTCACTCTTTTGAGAATATATCTTTTACTGCCCCAAAGTCCAGATTCTCACCATTCCCTCCCCCATTCTTAGTATCCTGTGTTTTGCCATACTTTAAAAACTCTTTATTTGGAAGGAATTTCAGGCCAGATGTATTGGCTCATAGCTGCATTCCCAGCACTTTCGGAGGCTGAGGCAGGCGGATCGCTGGAGCTTAGGAGTTCAAGGCCAGCCTGGCCAACATGGCCAAAAAATGTAGTTTTGACATGGCTGTTGGTTGATATTTTCATTTAAGTGAGAAATAATGATACCAGATTGCATTCATTTGTCCGCAGTGTGAGTGATTTCTTTTTTGAGATAGAGCCTCTGTCGCCCAGCCTGGAGTGCAGTGGTGCAATCTCGGCTCACTGCAACCTCTAGGAGGGATTTTAATGAGAAGCAGAATATGTACATGGTTTTAAAGTAGCTCCCTCTGCCTGCTTATTACATGAAAGGAAGGAAAAGAAGTAGCCATACAGTAGAGAAATTGGGCACCACTTTTAACTAGTGATCAAAAAATCCCTCCTGTATCTAGCATCCATTGATAATTCCTGTCTGATCCACTTTTTTTTTTTTAAAAAAAAAACAAGGGTGACTATATATTTGAATAAGGAAATATATCACAACAAATTACAACCTGAAAAAACCGACATATATCACAAAGATTTCAAAAGTCTACGTGCGTAAGGTTTTTATTGACTGCCTGATAGACCTCTATGCTTTTCCTATTCCTTCTTGTTCTTTATTCTTTGAAATTCTCTTCATATCATCATAATTTGTAAACCATTTTCTATGGAAAGAATAGAAAGATAATTTAGCATTTCCGTTAGCATAATCTCTATGGGAAAAGTTAGTTGCATGGTAAGAGTTAGTTTCATTCCCAGGAGCCTCAGTATCACTTCCGGGGATCTTTCTTTATCTGCAACCATGGAAGTTCACCCTACTGAGCCCATCTCAGGTGTAAATTCATGTCCTAAGGGATGTGTTCATTATTTCTAGGGGTTTAATTTGTATCTCAGGTAAAGTGCTGAGCTTCCTTCTTAGATCTCTAGGTGGGCATCTTTGCCACATCCTTCAGGTACACTTCATCCTCTGAGAGGTTTTAGAGTCGCCCAGAAGGAAAAAATATTTCTGTTTTGTTTTGTTTTCATTTTTTTGAGACAGGATTTCACTCTGTCACCTAGATTGGAGTGCAATGTCATGATCTCAGCTGACTGCAACCTCCGCCTACCAGGCTCAAGCAATTCTCCTGCCTCAGCCTTCTGAGTACCTGGGATTACAGGGGTGCACCACTACCGCCCGGCTAGTTTTCTTGGTATTTTTAGTAGAGTTGGGGTTTCACCATGTTGGCCAGGCTGGTCTTGAACTACTGACCTCAAATGATCCACTGCCTCAGCCTCCCAAAGTGCTGGGATTACAGGCGTGAGCCACTGCGCCCAGCTGGAAAAAAGGATTTCATAAAAGCATTTCATGTTGTAGTTCAAAGTGGCCATAAGAAGCGTTTAGTTCAGGATATTTTAAATTTCAGTTCTCTAAGGTCCACCCTCACGATTTTGCTATTTCCACATACCGCTTTTGCTGTTATTCCCTTACCATTGATTTTCCAGTTGTTTACTTAGCCATACGTGTTAACCTGGCTTGACACAATTCTGTTCATAAAATTGCATGTTGAATTGCAAGTTACATATTTTTTCCTGATGCACATTAAACTGTATTTAGAGCTTAAAAAGAAAAGTCTCTCTGGGTCCAGCTACAAATCGCTTTATGTTCCGTGTGCTGTGGCAGTAGATGCTGAAACAAGTGAAGTTGCAGTAACTGGGTAAGACTTTTATTGGGGGAATTAATGATTTAGGTATAAGAAATCTCAGTGATGAAAACTGCATGGAAATCTTGTTATTTTCAAAGGCCAAAGTAATTATCCTTTTGATTAAAGTGAAGAAGTGAAAATAGCTATGGGTTTATTTTCTTTCTCTCTAAGAGGTTTTTTTTTTTTTTTTTTTTTTGACAAGAATGATGTACATTCAAAAGTCATTTTAATCAAGTGAATAAAAAGGAGTACAAATGAGTAATAAAGAAAGCGAGTGAGGGAACCAGGCCCAGGGTTAATGAGGGACAGAAAAAAGATCTTGCTTTGGTCACTTCTCCTAGTAATCTGTAAAAACTTTCCTCTCACCTGGGCACGGTGGCTCATGCCTGTAATCCCAGCACTTTGGGAGGCCGAGGTGGGTGGATCACAAGGTGAGGAGCTCAAGAACAGCCTGGCCAGGATGGTGAAACTCTGTCTCTACTAAAAATACAAAAATTAGCTGGGCGTGGTGGTGGGCGCCTGTAATCCCAGCTACTCGAGAGGCTGAGGCAGGAGAATCTCTTAAACCCAGGAGATGGAGGTTGCAGTGAGCTGAGATCATGCCACTGCACTCTAACCTGGGTGACAGAGCAAGACTCAGTCTCAAAAAAAAAAAAACCAAAAACCAGCTTTCCCTCTCGTTTCCCTGGTGAATCTCTATATGTAGAAGCAACCGCCCCATACTCCATGCATTAACCTACCCACATAATCTTCTGTAGTTTGTTGTTGTTTGCAATTTCCAAAATCCTTTTTATTTTTCTGACATTTGATGATCTTTTTCTGTTTATTTTTCATTTACACATAATAATTGTACATTTTTGTAAGATACAGAGTAGTATTTTGATACATGTATACAGTGTGTAATAATCAAATCTGGGTAATTAGCATTTTCATCACTTCAAACATTTATCCTTTTTTTATGTTATAAACATTCAAAATCCTTTCTTCTTGGTTTTTGAAAATACACAGTAAATTATTATGAATCATATTCATCCTACAGTGTTACAGAACACTAGAACTTATACCTTCCATCTAGCTATAACTTTGTATCCATTAACGAACCCTTCCCTGTCCAGCCCTTCTCCCTCCCCTTCCCAGCCTCTAACTATAATTCTACTCTCTACTTCTATGAGCTCACTTTTTTTCAGCTCCCACATATGAGTGAGAATATGTGATATTTATCTTTCTGTGCCTGGCGTATTTCACTTAACATAATGTCCTCCTGATTCGTCAATGTTCCTTCTAAAGTCATGATCTCATTCTTTTTAATGGCTGAATAATATTCCATTGTGTTGGCAGGTATCCTTCTGGGACAAAGATAACAGAAGAAAAAAAAAAAAGAATAATATTCCATTGTGTATATGTACCACATTTTCTTTATCCATTATCTGTTGATGGGCATTTAGGTTGGTTCCATATCTTGGCTATTGTGACTAGTGCTACAATGAATATGAGGGAGCAGGTATCCCTTTGATATACTGATTTACTTTCCTTTGGATAAATAGTAGCAGAATTGCTGAATAGTCTGGTAGTTCTATTTAACAATTTTTAAGACGTCTCCACACTGTTTTCCATAATGGCTGTACTAATTTACATTCCCAATAACAGTGAGTTCCCTTCTCTCTGCATCCTCGCCAGTATTTGTCAGGTTTTTTTTTTTTTTTTTAAATCTTTTTGATGGTAGCCATTCTAACTGGGGTAAGATGACATCTCATTGTGGTTTTGACTTGCATTTTCCTAATGATTAGTGATGCTTAGCATTTTTTCACATACTTGTTGGCTTTTTTTTTTTTTTTTTTTTTTGAGATGGAGTTTCACTCTTGTTGCCCAGGCTGGAGTGCAATGCTGTGATCTTGGTTCACCAAAACCTCTGCCTCCCGGGTTCAATCGATTTTCCTGCCTTAGCCTCCCGCGTAGCTGGAATTACAGGCATGCACCACTATGCCTAGCCAATTTTGTATTTTTAGTAGAGAAGGGATTTCTCCATGTTGGTCAGGCTGGTCTCAAACTCTCGACCTCAGATGATCTGCCCGCCTCGGACTCCCAAAGTGCTGGGATTAAGCCATGAGCCACCATGCCCAGCCTGTTGATTTTTAAATCTTTTCAAAAACCAACTTTTGTTTTTTTAAAAAAATTCAGTAGTTTTGAAGAAGGCAGATCACGAGGTCAGGAGTTCGAGACCAGCCTGGCCAATATGGGGAAACCCCGTCTCTACTGAAAATACAAAAATTAGCCAGGTGCGGTGGCAGGTGCCTGTAAGCCCAGCTACTCGGGAGGCTGAGGCACGAGAATTGCTTGAACTGGGGAGGGAGGTTCCAATGAGCCAAGATCATGCCATTGCACTCCAGTCTGGGTGACAGGGTGAGACTTCTACTGAAAAAAAAAAAAAATTCAGTAGTTTTTTTGGGTGCAGGTGGTTTTTTGTTACATGGATAAGTTCTTTAATGAAAAACCAACTTTTTATTTCATTAATCTAGTATTTTTTTAGTCTCAATTGTATTTATTTCTGCTCTGGCTTTTATTATTTCTTTTCTTCTACTAATTTTGGGTCTGGTTTCTTCTTGCTTTTCTAGTTTTTTGAGGTGCATTGTTAGGTTGTTTATTTGAAATCATTCTACGTTTTGACATAGTTGCTTATTGGTGTAAACTCTCCTCTTAGTACTGCTCTTACTGTATCTTACAGATTTTGGCATCTTGTATTTCATTCGATATTTTTTTCTTTTTGAGACAGGGTCTCATTCTGTCCCCCTGGATGGAGTGCAGTGGCACAAGCATAGCTCACTGCACTCTCAAACTCCTGGTCTCAAGTGATCTTCCCACGTCAACCTCCTGAATAGCTAGGGTAGGCCTATAGGCTTGTACCACTGTGCCCAGCTTATCTTTTTAATTTTTGTTTTTTTAGAGACAGGGTCTCACTGTGTTGGCCAGGCTGGTCTTGAACTCCTGACCTCAAGCGATCCTCCCACCTCAGCTTCCTAAAGTGTTGGGATTACAGGCATGAGCCCAACATCTGGCCCATCCAATCTATATAATGATATTTGCAAAATGACGTGTTTCCCACTCTCAGGCTCCCTCCATCCACATGTGCCAGTTGGCCCTTGCACTGTAGCCATTTTCAACCACTGTTGGTTCTCTGCACCTGCTAAGTACTATTGGCTAGTCCTATTTATCCTTCAGCCTGGGCTGCTACAATTGGTAATGCACAACATTCACATTGTAGCCATGCCACGTGGCAGCTGTGGTTGAGATGGCACTTCCTTTTTATTTTTTTTGAGACACAGTCTTGCTCTGTCACCTGGGCTAGAGTACAGTGGTGCGATCTTGGCTCACCGCAACCTCCGCCTCCCGGATTTAAGCTATTCTCCTGCCTCAGCCTCCTGAGTAACTGGGATTACAGGCATGTGCCACCACGCCCGGCTAATTATGTATTTTTAGTAGAGACAGGGTTTTGCCATGTTGCGCAGGCTGGTTTTGAACTCCTGGCCTCAAGTGATCTACCCGCTTCCGCCTCTCAAAGTGCTGCGATTACAAGTGTGAGCCACTGCGCCCAGCTGAAATGGAGCTTCCTCTTGGAAGTGTTCCCATATTCCACAAATGTCAGTTAGTTTGACACTCTTTGCTCCCAAATCTCAGTCTTCTGACCCCTCTTAACACCCTTGTCACACTATATTGTAACTGTACTTGTCTGCCTCCTTCATTAGGATATAAGGTCCATAACAGTAAGACTTTTTCTCTCTTCTCTGCTGTGTATCTCTGGCTCCTAGGGCAGTACCTGGCCCACAATATCTGTTCCGCAAATGTCAAATTAATAGTTTGGTCTTACGTTATAGCTAGTTATATATGTGTATATATATATATAACTAATTCCACTTATGACTGGCTTCTCTGGCAGAGGACAAAGTCCTTAAGGGAAAGGACTATGCTCAAGTCAACTTTGCATCCTCTTCCCCTCCCCTTGGTACTTGGTACAGGACCTTGCTCATAATAGGCACTCAACAAATGTTTACTGAATGAGTCTGTATGTGCATATTGGTTGTTAAGGGTACACTTTTTTTTTCCTTTCCATAGAACTGCACTAAACTGTGTGTGAGCAAGATCTGAGAAGCAGGCGATGTGGTCTTTGAACTCCTGCCGTTCTGGCACACCTGGGCCCAACACTGACTGAGCCTGAGGCACCGGAAGGAAATGTAGTTGTAATGTGATTAGGGTCAGGAGGGTTTCCATAACTGAGGGATGCCAAAACCTGAGTGAGTCTCTGAGGGCGATCAAGGTTGTCCAGGACCTATCCTGAAGCTGTGAAGCCTTCCCAGATGACAGGAATCTCTGGCTCCTCCTATGGAATCCCTCATTGGAGCCCCTGGCAGAGGGCTCACCTAGGCAGGTGAGCTGACTTTGGAAGTCTTTCTGATGCAATGTCACTTGGACGCCAATGTCACTTGGATAATATTTCTTCTTTCTACATGATCCCAATGCAGCTCTTTGAAGAGCACAGGCCACCTCTGTGGTCTGGGGCACAGCCCACCAATCTGGCAGAATGACCTCAGATGATGGTGGAGACAACAGCTGGAGTCCAGATTGTTGTCTTGCTCTGCAACCCCGGGGCCCCTGTACAGTCAGGCCCATTACCACAGCAGTACATGCTTCTTTGAGGACGCTGAGACCTTTGATCAGCTCCATGGCCAGAGCGACTCTTCCTAGAAGGCACTGGCTGGGAAGTTCTCCTGTGGACTCTGACCAGCCGTCTAGAGGCAGAGTGGGGCCCCAAGGGCAGCATCAGGAAAAAGTCAGCGTAGCAAGAACTTATGAAACAATCCTGCCTTTTTTTTTTTTTTTTTTTTTTTTTGAGATGAAGTTTCGTTCTTGCTGCCCAGGCTGGAGTGCAATGGCATGATCTTGGCTCACCGCGACCTCCACCTCCCAGGCTTAAGTGATTCTCCTGCCTCAGCCTCTCGAGTAGCTGGGATTACAAGCATCCACCACCATGCCTGGCTAACTTTTGTATTTTTAGTAGAGACAGGATTTCTCCATGTTGGTCAGGCTGGTCTTGAACTCCTGACCTGAGGTGATGCCCGTACCTTGGCCTTTCAAAGTGCTGAGATTACAGGTATGAGCCACTGCGCCCAGCCACAATCTTGCCTTTATACAGGAATTTTAGCCTAGATACAGGCTATTCTTTAGTTTTTCCTTTCTGTATAAGAAATGCACCATACAGCACAACATTCAGCTCTTTCCCAATAGGAAAAAAAAAATGCACCAAAAGGGCCCAAGATCGGTACATGAAAGCCTTGAAACTTACAGCCAGTGAATAGAGGGACATGCATCTAACACAAGAACCGCTGAAATGGACATTTTTGTTTTGTTTAAAAAGCATGTATAGGGCAGGCATGGTGGCTCACAGCTGTAATCTCAACACTTTGGGAGGCCAAGGTGGATGGATCACTTGAGGTCAGGAGTTCAAGACCTGCCTGACCAACATGGTGAAACCCTGTCTCTACTAAAAATACAACAAATTAGCCAGGTATGGTGGCTCATGCCTGTAATCCCAGCTACTTGGGAGGTTGAGGCAGGAGAACTGCTTGAACCCAGGAGGGGGAGGTTGCAGTGAGCTGAGATCGTGCCATTGCACTCCAGCCTGAGCAACAGAGTGAGACTTCATCTCAAAAAATAAAATAAATAAATAAAAAGCATGTATATTGCACTTACCACATGCCCAGGCACTGTTCTAAATGCATTACAATCTGTTAATTCACTGAATCCTCATAACAAGTCTTTTAAAGTAGGTACAGTTATCATCCCCATTTTACAGTGGAAGAAATGGAAGCACAGAGAGGTTAAATAATTTACCCGAAGTTGTAACCGCCCAATGGGTTCACCTTGCCCACTGCCTAGAAGGAGCCGATTTATCAAGACAGGGGAATTGCAATGAAGAGTTCTGCCTACGCCCAGGAATGAACAAGCACAGCTTAAAAGTTAGAAGCAAGATGGAATCAGTCAGATCTGATTGTCTGATTTCTTTCACAGTCATAATTTCCTCAGTTATAATTTTGCAAAGGTGGTTTCAAAGTCACACAGCTGATAAATGGCAGTCAGGATTCCAGCCCAGGCAGCCTCTGTTTGCTTTGGCACTCTGCCCTGCTGCCTCCCTGACTTTACAAGCCTTGTGATCATAGAACAGGACAGGGAGTGGCCCTCTTACTCCTCCCTTTTCCTTTCTTCCTTAGGTTCTTTTATATGGATCAAGTTTAGGAGTCCAGCAGCCTGTTCCCTAGCCACATCTGGGAGAAAAAAGTGTGTGTGTGTGTGTGTGTGTGTGTGTGTGTGTGTGTGTGTGTGTATGTGTGTGTGGAGAGAGAGAGAGAGAGAATTTGAGAGAATATGAAGGTGGCAGTGCTGCCTCGATGCTCTTGGAAAAGCCAGCTCTGTCAAGGACTGAGGAATATTGCAGTGAAAATTCCTGCGTTTTCTCTCCTGAGCCAGAAGTCTGAGATGAGTATGCTTAGAGACTCCCCTAAGATGAGCAGCATCAAAGTCTCTTTAACCCTTGCCTCAGGGAATAGTGACCTAACAAAGAGGAGCAGGGGGAACTACGCTTCTGCTTTTCACAGGGCAGAGCAGGGAAGAAAGTGAAATGTGAAAGAGAACGACTTATTTATATTAAGCAAGGCCCAGTGGCCTCTTTGTAAATTTCAGTCTGGAGAAGAAAAAGCCAGAGCTGCAAGTCCAAACAGGTAAAATTTTCATAAGCTCATGGAAATTTCAACTAGAGAGTTCAGGCACCCATGGCTGGGATGAGAGCAACAAATCTGGAGCAACAAACATGGAACCAACAAGCTTTTTTTTGACAGCACACTTTTGTTTGGCAACCCTCTAGGCACTGGGATACAAATATGAGTAAGAACGCTACCACCTAAAATAATAGATGCTTGAGCATAGGTATAAATTGTCTCTGGAAGGGAACACCAGAATGTGGTCATGGAGATTACCTGTGGGTGGCGAGGGAACAGGGGTGGGAGGGAAAATACCTTGTTACTGTAAACCCTTTATATGTTTTCAATTTGGTATCCGAGGCATATATTACCCATTCAAAAAATAAATACTGTAACAAGGAGACACAAATACCTAAATGTGTAAGTAGAGAAGTAAATAGCAGCATGAGCTCACAAAAGCATGTTTACAGTGCTAGAGTTATTGACAATAATGGAGGAACAATGGTATAAAGATTGAATTTACACATGTAATCCCAGCACTTTAGAGGCATGTGGCGAAACCCTGTCTCTACAAAACATACAAAAATTAGCTGGGCATGGTGGTTCATGCCTGCAATCCCAGCTACTTGGGGAGCTGAGGTGGGAGGATCACTTGAGCCTGGGCTGTTGAGACTGCAGTGAGCTGAGATTGTGCCACTGCACTCCAGCCTGGCAGATGAGAGTGAGACCCTGTTAAAAAAAAAAAAAAAAAAAAAAAAAAGACTGAATTTACTAATTTGGCTTCCTGATTTAGGACAGAATTGAGGCTTCAGCCGTGACAGTGACATCTAAGAAGTCCCTCTACCTCTAGCCAGAGGTCCCGGCTAGAAGAAAAAAAAAGGCGTGTTTTCTAGTCTTTTTCCAAACACATCGCAAGAGCAGTATATAACCTGACAAGAAGGCAGGAGTTTTGTGCTTTCACAGGCATTGGCCTCCTCCTCCCCTCACAGACAAAGGTGACTGTCAGTAACAGCTATTTATCTTGCAAGCACATACCTGTGCCTAGCCAGACCTACTCCCTGGCATAGGGAAGTGATTCCTGACAGACTCAGCATCCAACTGGTCTTGGGGAAACGCCACCTGCTCACTCTGGCCTAAACCTGCTGAGGAGCTAGCACAATCCTGAGAAAAAGGGTCAAGAAATCAAGTTCTGGCTGTGAGTGGTGGCTGACTCCTATAATCCCAACACTTTGGGAAACTGAGGCAGGAGGATCATTTGAGAGCAGGAGTTCAAGGCTGCAGTGAGCTATGATCATACCACTGCACTCTTGCCTGGGCAACACCGGGACCCTGTCTCAAAAAAAAAAAAAAAAAAAGAATAAAAAACAAAACAAAACAAATGGATAACTCAATTATCCACAGGTGGATTGTTTTTTTCTGGATTATGGACTGACAATTTTTTTTTTTTTTTTTTTTTTTTTTTTTGCATGACAGACTCTGTCACCCGGGCATGATCTTGGCTCACTGCAATCTCCGACTCCTGGGTTCAAACAATTCTTCTGCCTCAGCCTCCCGAGTAGCCGGGACTACAGGTGCTCACCATGACACTCAGATAATTTTTGTATTTTTAGTAGAGATAGGGTTTTGCCATGTTGGCCAGGCTGGTCTCGAACTCCTGACCTCAAGTGATCCACCCACCTTGGCCTCTCAGAGTGGTACGACTACAGGTGTGAGCCACTTCTCGGGGCCTATACTGACAGTTTTTAATCCTGGCCTGATTTTCCCTCATATACCCCTCCCCCAGGCTACCTTTAGACTTCCTTTATCCAAAGCCCAGTGGGTCTGCTAGAGAAATAATAATGTCATGATAACTATGACTGCTACCCTTTACTGAATGCTTCCAGGGGCCAGACATCAGGCTGTGTTACATGTATTAGTCTTCATGCAATCCTCACAAATACCCAACGAGAAAGGTATTCTGGCTATCTGTGTTTTGCAGATGAAGACACTCAGGGCCGGGCACGGTGGCTCATGCCTGTAATCCCAGCACTTTGGGAGGCTGAGGCGGGTGGATCACCTGAGGTCAGGAGTTCGAGACCAGCCTGACCAACATGGAAAAACCCTGTCTCTATTAAAAATACAAAAAATTAGCTGAGCGTGGTAGTGCATGCCTGTAATCCCAGCTACTCTGGAGGCTGAGGCAGGAGGATAGCTTGAACCCAGGAGGGGGAGACTGCAGTGAGCCAAGACCACACCATTGCACTCCAACCTGGGCAACAAGAGTGAAACTCAGTCAAAATTAAAAAAAAAAAAAATGCAAAGCAAAGAAACTCAGGGAAATAAACAGCAAATGGTGGTGATTGGACTGAAAGCCAGACTGTGTGGCTGAGCGCCCATACCGCTGGTCTATAAAGGCTCTTAACCACTCTCCTATTCTGCATCCCATAAAGTTAATTTTAATGAGCCTAATCCAACTCTATTTAGGAAGAGAAATATGCTGCCAAAAATCACTTACGATATCCTAAAGCTAAATATAAAAGGCTTTTCTATTATCACTTGTTTGGGGGCTATTTAGTCTGAGGCTTCCTTCCAAGGGCCTGTGTAACCAAGGGACATGTGGCAGCTTAGCATCTGGGCAGACAGGAAATTAGCCCACCTCTGCTGGCTCTGTCAGGGCCCTAAAAAGATCTACTCACAGGGGAAGTTAAACTTATAGAACCAGCATGGGCCAGGCACGGTGGCTCACACCTGTAATCCCAGCACTTTGAGAGGCTGAGATCAAGATCACTTGAGGTCAGGAGTTTGAGATGAGCCTGGCCAACATGGCAAAACCCCATCTCTACTAAAAATACAAAAAATTAGCTGGGTGTGGTGGTGCAAGCCTGTAGTCCCAGCTACTCGGGAGGCTGAGGCAGGAGAATCGCTTAAACTGGGGAGGTTGAGGTTGTAGTGAGCCAAGATTGTGCCACTGCACTCCAGCCTGGGTGACAGAGCAAGACTCTCTTGGGAGAGATCCAAGATGGCTGATCACTAACAGCTCGGGATTGTAGCTCCCAGTGAAAGCGCAAAGAACGAGAGGACGCCATACCTTCACATGAATTCTTGTTGCTCACGCACCAGGAGATTCCCAGCGGAGGAGCCCCACGGGTCGCCAGCGTGACTCTTGTGACCGGCGAGGCGGTTTTGCCGGCGCCTCGGAGCGTCGGTTCTTGGTGCAGAGTCAGAAAAGCACCATCAATCTTAACGCTGCCGATTGAGTCGGCGCAGTGGGTTGCTCAGATTTCGGCGCTAAGAATCAATAAGGTGGACGTCCACTCAGAAAACCAATTACAAAGACGGTAAATACAAAGACCACAGATGGATAAATTTATAACGAAGGGAAGAAAACAGCCAAAAAAGGCTGAGAATACCCAAGATCAGAACGCCTCTCCCTCAACGGGGGATCACAGTTCCTCATCAGCAACGGAACAAGGCTTGATGGAGAACGAGTGTGTTCCAATTACAGAAGCAGGCTTCAAAATGTGGATAATGAGAAACTTCTGTGAATTAAAAGAACTTGTTTTAAACCAATCCAAAGAAACTAAGAACTTTGAAAAAAGATTTGATGAAATGTTAAAAAGAATACACAATTTAGAGAGGAATATAAGTGAATTGATGGAGCTGAAAAACACAATAGGAGAACTTCGTGAAGTATGCACAAGTTTTAACAGCCGAATTGATCAAGCAGAAGAAAGGATATCAGAGGTCGAAGACCAACTCAATGAAATAAAACTAGAAGACAAGATTAGAGAAAAAAGGATAAAAAGGAATGAGCAAAGTCTCCAAGAAATATGGGACTATGTGAAAAGACCTAATACAGGAATACGTAGATCAGTACCACATCATATCAACTTAGAAGTTTAAACGAAATGTTCGTTGGCTCCTTGTTTGTTATTCTCTCCCCTCATTTTCTTTTATATCTCCATTATTAAGGACAATTATAGGCATACCCATATTTAGACTGCATTCTAGCCCGGGCAATAAAGCAATACCCCCATTCTCTCTCCCTCTTCCTCTTCCTCTTTCTTCCTCTTCTTTATTCTTTTTCTTATAAAAAAATAAAAATAATAAAAGAAAAAAAAAGAAAAATGCTGAACCTCATTTACATTTCACTAGAGAAATGCACATCAAAACCACCATGAGATACTATTTCACACCCACTAGGATGGCTGAAATAAAAAAGACAATAGCGAGTGTTGGTGAGAATATGGAGAAATTGGAACCCTCATACTGATGGGAAAAAAAAAAACTAAGAAAAACCATAATTTTAGTAAACATAGTGAAGAGAAACAATAATTTTAATAAATATAGAGAAAACATTTGGCAAAATCCAACAACCATTTCTCATTAAAATTCTAGCATACTAAGAATAGAAGGAAACATCCTCAAAAAAAAAAAAAAAAAAAAAAGACTCTCTTAAAAAAACAAAACAAAACAAAAACCAAAAGACAAAACCACAACCCAGCATGAAAATGAAAACCTTAGACTAGGCCCTGGAATCAGAAATGTCAAGAATCGCCTTCCAGTTTACTGTCCCTGGAGTGGGTAGTTTGGAGTGGGGGAGACACAGGCCCAGGATGAGCATTTTGTAGTTGATAGCTGAGGGTTTTGTGGGCTGGCTTCTGGGTCCCATTGGGTCATGCTCTTGGAATTCTAGATATATGTTCAGGCCCAGAAGAAAGAAACTTCCAGAGTCCCTTATCCCATATTCTCAGCTTCTCTGCACCTGCAGAGGGAGATTGGGCCTCATTTTCCTTAGCTTGCTGTCATGGATTTGTCTTCCTCTTCTGAAATGCTGTGGCTTCTCTAACCATCACCCGAGACACTCTTTTCCTCATATTACTTCTTTGTTTTTGTTTTTGAGATGGAGTCTCACTCTGTTGCCTAGGCTGAAGTGCAGTGGCATGATTTTGGCTCACTGCAACCTCCACCTCCTGGGTTCAAGCGATTCTCCTGCCTTAGCCCCCCAAGTAGCTGGGATTACAGGTGCCTTCTACCATGCTCGGCTAATTTTTGCATTTTTTGTAGAGATGGAGTTTCACTATGTTGGCCAGGCTGATCTTAAACTCCTGACCTCAAGCAATACGCCGGGCTTGGCTTCCAAAGTGCTGGGATTACAGGTATGAGTCACTGTGCTCAGCCCGTCTTATTACTTCTTCACTGAATTTTTTTTTTTTTTTTTTTTTTGAGACAAAGTCCCACTCTATCGCCCAGGCTGGAGTGCGGTGGTACGATCTTGGCTCACTGCAACCTCCGCCTCCTGGGTTCAAGTAGTTCTCCTGCCTCAGCCTCCCAACAGGCACCCACCACCATGCTGGGCTAATTTTTGTATTTTTAGTAGAGACGGGGTTTCACCATGTTAATCAGGCTAGTCTCGAACTCCTGACCTCATGATCCACCTGCCTCTGCCTCTCAAAGTGCTGGGATTACAGGCGCCTAGCCTCTTCACTGACTTCTTAATCCACAGTCGGAGAACTGAGCAGCTGCCTGTGCCTGGCTGGGCTGGGCCTGCAGCCACACAGCTCCATGAGAGCAGCCTCCATCCTTGCTGAGGCAGACCCATGGGGCCAGCCCTGAAGACATCCTCTCTTTCCCTCTTCCTGGAATGCCCGTCTCACGCTGCTCTCACACTTCATGCCCCTTCGCCTTCAATCACTCAGGTAAAACCCACTACCTACTCACCTGCCACTTGTGTCTTCCAAGGGTTTTCTATTCTCAGTATAGTCAAAGGTACCACATTGCTTTATTGTTACTGGAACAATAGCATGGATTCCAGCTACCTTTTACTGAGTGCTGCCTGTGAGCCAGGCGCTCTCTCATGTATGCAGTAACTCATTGAAACCCCACAACCACCTGTTTTTGTCCTCCCCATTTTACAGATGGGGTAACAGGTTCAGGAAGTTAAGCAGCTTGACTGACAACATAGTGCTAAGAAGTGATGGGACCGAGATCTGAACCCAGGTCTCTATGATCTCTGAACCAATGTGGGCTTGCCTTTTCTCTTCCATCAGGTTGGGTTTAGTGAAGGAGTCTTTGATTTCTCCTGGGTTTCCACCTCCTCGCACCCGATCCTGGGCTCAGCTTGTAGTGGGCACTTGCCTGACCGATCTCAGTTGGCAGGGGTCTTCCTAGCCCCATTAGGCTCACTGGGCCTCACACTCTGCTCCTTCCTGGCTCTGTTAGGGAGATGCAAATGGTGAGCTGTCCAGGAGCTAGAAGCAGGAGGAAGTGTCAAGCTCTGTAGTTGGGTAAGGGCCCTTTGGCTTCCCAGCACTTGCCTCATTGCCACATGGCAACATACATACCTCTGACATTGCAGCTCCTGCTAATAGGGCAGGGGAGGCTGGGCTCGGTGGCTCATGCCTGTAATCCTAGCATTTTGGGAGACCGAGGCGGGTGGATCACGAGATCAGGAGTTTGAGACCAGCCTGGCCAATATGGTGAAACCCCGTCTCTACTAAAAATACAAGATTTAGCCGGGTTTTGTGGCGGGCAGGAGAATTGTTTGAACCTGGGAGGTGGAGGTTGCAGTGAGCTGAGGTTGTGGCATTGCACTCCAGCCTGGGAGACAGCAAGACTCTGTCTCAGAAAAAAAAAAAAAAAAAAAGGGCAGGGGAATTGAATGACATCGATATCCTCTTTGTTCTTGCTCAGATAGCTGAAGCACCCATGAGGGGAGATTTGTTTTTTGTTTTTTCTGAGATGGAGTCTTGCTGCGATGCCCAGGTTGGAGTGCGATGGTGCGATCTTGGCTCACTGCAACCTCCATCTCCGAGCTTCAAGCCATTCTCCTGCCTCAGCCTCCTGAGCAGCTGGGGTGACAGGTGCCTGCCACCACACCCGGCTAATTTTTGTTTTTTTCAATAGAAATGGGGTTTCACCATATTGGCCAAGCTGGTCTCGAACTCCTGACTTCAAGTGATACGCCCGCCTCAGCCTCCCAAAGTGCTGGGATGACAGGCGTGAGCCAAGGTGCTGGGCCGGGAGCTTGCCTTTCATATCACTAGTATTGCCATCGTAATTGGACTCTGCTGGATATCATCTGCCCCCTTGTGGACCGTTCTGTCCTGACAATTTGAAGGAAGAGAAGGGTAAAAAAAATACAGGCAGTCTCTAAAATTCCTGGGAAAATGTCACTGTCGGAAAAATTTGCAGCATCTGGGAATTGGCCATTCCGACTTTCACAGACCGGGGCCAGCAGAACCCCCCTGTGAGTCTTCCAGGTTGTTTTACACTTTGATGGGGTTGCAGACAGGCTCAGTTCTGTGCTTTTCGGCAGTAAAACACTCGTGGCAGGTCTCTGCATCTTTCTGAGCTCATACCTGTCTCTCTTTTCTAATTTGCAGTCATACCTGTCCTTTCACCCCTATTGCCATCATCCTAGCTTGTCCCTAATCCCTTTGCTTTTGCAACAACCGCCACACCTGTGTCTCCTTCCCTCCTCCAGTTCAACCTACACCTCACACCACATCTGTGTTCACTGTGCAACACCCATCGTACTTTGTGTGTGAGCCGCCCCCCCCACCCCTTGCCACTGCCTATAGGGAGAAAAGCTTCAAGGCCCCAACCTTCCTCTCAGTCAACAAATACCAGCTGATGATCTACTGTATACAAAGCACTCTTCCGAAATCTGCTTCAGCCTAAGGGGTGTGATCACAATGGCAAACAACTGTCCTTGAGGGTTGCAGCAAGCACTTCACGCACATTGTGTCATGTAATCTGTTTTTCTGGAGCAGAGTCTCGCTCTGTCTCCCAGGCTGTAGTGCAGTGACAGATCTCGGCTCACTGCAACCTCCAGGGTTCAAGCGATTCTCCTGTCTCAGCTTCCTGAGTAGCTGGGACTACAGGTATGCACAACCACACCCGGCTAATTTTGTTTGTTTGTTTTTGTTTGTTTGTTTTGTTCTGTTTTGTTTGAGTTGGAGTTTCACTCTCGTTGCTCAGGCTGGAGTGCAGTGGTTCGATCTCGGCTCACTACAACCTCCACTTCATGGGTTCAAGCGATGCTCCTGCCTCAGCCTCCTGAGGAGCTGAGATTACAGGTGTCCGCAAATCACACCCAGCTAATTTTTGTATTTTTAGTAGAGACAGGTTTTCACCATGTTGGCCAGGCTGGTCTGGAACTCCTGGGCTCAAGTGATCCTCCCATCTTGGCCTCCCAAAATGCTGGGATTACAGGGGTAAGCCACCACACCTGGCCCTTCCTCCCTCCCTCCCTCTCTCCCTCCCTTCCTTCCTTCCTTCCTTCCTTCATCAAGCACATATTGAGAGCCTACTAGATGCCAGGGACTGTGCTAGACACTGAGAATAGAGAAGAGGCAGAGGGCTCTGCCCTCCTGCATTTGGCATTCCCAATCAATCATACCTTCCTGCTTCTGTGCCCTTAGTGCATGCCCTTCCCCCTCTGTCTGGATTGTCTTCTGCATGCCTCTTCACCAAAGATCAATGCAGTCATCGGGGCCCAACTCAAATCTCACCTCCATCGTTCAGACCTGACCACCCGCCCCCGGTGAATGCTCTCTAAGGGAATCCGTTAAACACTTACCATCTGGACAACTCATTTGCCACATGTCAGATGTTCTGGCATTTTTTTTTTTTTTTTTTTTTTTTTTTTTTTTTTTTTTTTGATATGGAGTTTCACTCTTGTTGCCCAGGCTGGAGTGCAATGACGAAATCTCAGTTCACCACAACCTCCGCCTCTTGGGTTCAAGTGATTCTCCTGCCTCAGCCTCCCAAGTAGCTGGGACTACAGGCATGCACCACCACGCTGGGCTAATTTTGTATTTTTTAAAATAGTGATAGGGTTTCACCACGTTGGTCAGGCTGGTCTCAAACTCCTGATCTCAGGTGATCTGCTCACCTCGGCCTCTCAATGCACTGAGATTATAGGCGAGAGCCACCGCCCCGGCCTTGTTTTGGCTTTTTTTTTTTTTTTTTTTTTTTTTTTGAGACGGAGTTTCACTCTTGTTACCCAGGCTGGAGTGCAATGGCGCAATGTCGGCTCACCGCAACCTCCGCCTCCTGGGTTCAGGCAATTCTCCTGCCTCAGCCTCCTGAGTAGCTGGGATTACAGGCACGCGCCACCATGCCCAGCTAATTTTTTGTATTTTTAGTAGAGACGGGGTTTCACCATGTTGACCAGGATGGTCTCGATCTCTTGACCTCGTGATCCACCCGCCTTGGCCTCCCAAAGTGCTGGGATTACAGGCGTGAGCCACCGCGCCCGGCAGGGCATTTTTAACTCTCATGTTTACATGTGAATCCTATCACTCAGTAAACATTTCCATTCTCCTCAAGAAACGTTAACCGGGTGCCTCCTATGTATTTTAGCAGTGGAAAACAGAATGAACCTTTGTGGTGCCTCTTTCAGTTACCAACAGCTTTCATAACTATTTTATCATTTGCTTTCTACAAAACACCACCACTTCCATTTTATGTTTCAACTTAAAAAATATAATGTATATCTCAGCTAGAATAGCTATTGTCAAAAAGAAAAAAAATGCTGGCGAGGATGCAGAGAAAAGGAGACTTGTACACTGTGGATGAGAATGTAAATTAGTACAGCCATTATGGAAAATGGTATGGAGGTTTCTAAAGAAAACTACAGGCCGGGTGTGGTGACTCACGCCTGCAATCCCAGCACTTTGGGAGGACAAGGCGGGCAGATCACGAGGTCAGGAGATGGAGACCATCCTGGCTAATGAAATGAAATCACATCTCTACTAAAAATAAAAAAAATTAGCTGGGCGTGGTGGCACATGCCTGTGGTCCCAGCTACTTGGGAGGCTGAGGCAGGAGAATCGCTTGAACCCGGGAGGTGGAGGTTGCAGTGAGCCGAGATCACGCCACTGCACTCCAGCCTGGGCAGCAGAGAGAGACTCTGTCTCAAAAACAAACAAACAAACAAAAACTACAAATAGAACTACCATATAATCCACCAATTCCACTCACTACTGGATATTTATTTACCCACCAAAAAAAGAAATTAGTGTATCGAAGAGATATGGAATCAACCTTAGTGTCCATCCACGGATGAATGGATAAAGAAAATGTGATACATATACACAGCAGAATATTATTCAGCCGTAAAAAAGAACGAGATCTTGTCATTCATGACAAGATAAGCCTGGAGGACATCATGTTAAGTGAAATAAGTCAGGCATGTTCTGCATGTTCTCACTTATATGTGAGAGCTAAAAAAAAAAAAAAAATCCTGAGCTCATGGAAGTAGAGAGTAGAATTATGGCTATTAGAGGCTGGGAAAGGTAGAGGGGAGGAGAGGATAGGGAGAGCTTGGTTACAAAGCTAAATGGAAGGAACAAGGCTGGGTGCAGTGGCGCATGCCTGTAATCCCAGCACTTTGAGAGGCTGAGGCAGGTGGATCACTTCAGGTCAGAAGTTTGAGACCAACCTGGCCAACCCGGTGAAACCCCATCCCTACTAAAAACACAAAATTAGCTGGGTGTGGTGGTGAGTGCCTGTAATCCCAGCTACTCACAAGGCTGAGGCATGAGAATCCCTTGAACCCAGGAGGTGGAGGTTGCAGTGAGCTGCGCTCTCACCACTGTGCTCCAGCCTGGGCGACAGAATGAAACTTCTGTCTCAAAAATAAATAAATAAATAAATAAATGGAAGGAATAAGTTCTTGTGTTCTGTAGCACTGTAGAGTGAATATGGTTAACAACAATATATTGTATATTTCAAAATAGCTAGAAGATTTGAAATGGCCCCAACACAAAGATGAAAAATGCTCAAGGTGATGGATATGCTAAATAGGTAGATTTGTTCATTACACACTGTATGTGTATATCAAAATGACAGGTACCCATAAATATGTGCAAATATTATGTATCAATAAAAAGTGAAAAAATGTGGCTTGGCAGAGTGTCTCACGCCTATAATCCTAGCACTTTGGGAGGGTGAGGTAGGCGAATCACTTCAGGTCAGGAGTTTGAGATCAGCCTCACCAACATGGTGAAACCTTGTTTCTACTAAAAATACAAAAAATTATCTGGGTGTGGTGGTGCGTGCCTGTAATCCCAGCTACTTGAGATGCTGAGGCAGGAGAATTGCTTGAATCCAGAAGGCAGAGGTTGCAGTGAGCCGAGATTGCACCATTGCACTCCAGCCTGGGCGACAAAGTGAGAAAAAAGAAAAAATGTGTATTGTTAAAAATGTAATTTAAATTACTTCATGGATAAATATGTTCTCATGAAAATTAAAACATTATAAACCTGGCTATCATTATGGATCTGACCACCCCTACCCTACTCCAGACTCACTCAGAGATACAGAAGAGGAAACTGAGGCTCAAAGAAGTGACATGATGTGCCCAAGGTCACGCAGCTAGTGCCTGTGGGGGATTTTCTGACTCTAAATCTCTCTCTCTCTCTCTTTTTTTAAACTGTTTTGAGACAGAGTCTCGCTCAGTCACCCAGACTGGAGTTCAGTGGTGCAATCTTGCTCACTGCAACCTACACTTCCTGAGTTCAAGCGATTCTCCTGCCTCAGTCTCCAGAGTAGCTTGGACTACAGGCATGCACCACCACGCCTGGCTAATTTTTTTTTTTTTTTTTTTTGTATTTTTAATAGAGCGTTTCACCATGTTGGTCAGGCTGGTCTTGAACTCCAGACCTCCAATGATCTGCCCACCTCAGCCTCCCAAAGTGCTGGGGTTGCAGGCTTGAGCCACCATGGCTGGCCTGACTCTAAATCTCTTTCTATTCTCATTTTTCCACACTGTCTCCCATCACCGGGAGAATCCTGTTCTCACCGTGTCCCTGGTGCCCAGCACAGGGCTCTGCACCAACGCTGGGGCTCAGCAAATGTTTCCATATCAGTGGATTCCCCGCCAGAGGGCTTCCTTTGCACGAAGGCATTGCCTTCCGAGGTGGGTACACCGACCTCATCTGGTCAGTGAAGACTGGAAGCGGCAACTGAGGCCATGCAGGCATACTCCTAGGTGTCCCTTCTGCCACCCCAGGGCTTGGCGACATCAGGGACCCTGAGAGTCTCCTTTGGGAGCCAATAGAGTGAGACCTACTAGAGTTGCACCGGGTGTTTGCTGGGCACACGCTATATGGCTGCCGGTATGCCAAGGGCCGTGTGTTACTAGGGGAAGAAATACAAAGTATGATATTGTTGAGCCAAGATTTGTCCGATACGTAGGACACAGTGACTAGCCAGCACATATCCAAGTTCTAAATTATGCAGTGCTGATGATGCTTTGGGGGTTCAGGGGAGGAAAAGCTTGGCTGGAGTGGCCAGGGGAGGCTTCCTGGAGGAGGTGGGTTTAGCTGAGAGGGACGGGAAGCGGCCTGCGTGGAGCGCACAGCTCTCCTAGCGGGGCCGGCCGCGGTGCCCAGGCCGAGGCGAGAAGCAGCGCGCCCTCTGCAGGCAGCTGCGAGAGGCGGCGGGAGACCCGGCTGGGCGCGTGGACTGGAAAAGAAAGGAAGAAGTCGGCCATCGGCTGCTGCCGCTGCGGCTGCGCTGTGGCTTTCTCAGCCTGTACCCTTCACCCAGCCTTGCACTTCGGCGACTTTCAACCGCCATTAGGCCCGCAACAGCCGTGTTTTCCCCTCAGGGCATGCCCAGCCCTCCTCTCTCGTAGTTGTCTGCAGCTCCCTGCCTGGCGGGCGGGGACATTTCCTTCTGCTACTCGGCGCAGTCCTAGCGGACTGTTACAGCCACCGCGCTGAGAGCGCTCTTTACAAAGTTTCCCAGATTACAAAATCGGTGCCTAAAGGGAAGGGGCCGACTCTGAGAGAGCCCCGTGGTCAGTTAACAAACAAACGCGTATTACGTGCTAGGCTTTGTGCCAAGCGCCTCGCAAATACTGATTTATTTCATCCTCACTACAGTGCCAGGCAGGTGGTGTTCTTGACCCCATTTTCCGGCTGAGCAAGGTGAGGCACTGGGACTTAGAATGTTGCTCACCATTTCACAGCTGGAAAGGGGCGGAACCATGCTCGTAACTACTGCACCAAGCGCCTTTCCAGGGGCTCCTGACATGGGGTCGGTCCCTAAACAGGCCGACAGTCCCCAAAGAGTCTAACCCCTCCCTCTCCTTCCTCTGGGTCTCCGTGGTCATTTCCAGGCACCGCACCATTAATGCTGCTTCCTGACTCGCTTTAAGTTGGAGGGGTGGTTATCTTTGCTTTCAGGGTTCTCAGCTGCAGGTGTTACACGTGGCTTGCCAGGTGCCTCGGTTTCCTCATCGGGGAAATGGCAATCCAGCACCTGCATCGTAAGGCTTCTGAAAGGATTAAATGAATATCCAGACACAATTAAAAGATTGCCTGGCCCACAGTCAAAGCTCAAGAAATGACAATGGATGTTACTACTGCGCCATAAGAGAAGTCCTCTGCTGCACCCCTGGAGGCCTCCCACTCACAAATCAGAGAGAACAAACTCTGCCTCCTTTCTGAGCAGGTCAAAGAGGGCCACATTTGTTCAAGGGTTCTCATGGGCTTTTAGTGGCTGAAATTGTCTTAGAAGCTGGGAACATTAGGCCCAGGTCTGGGAGCAGGTCTGGCTTAATCAGCCCTAATCAGTCACATGGCTGTGCAGTTGGTACAGCTCTGTCGGCAGCGTCCTCAGGTGCCTCAGGAACATGTCTGTTCCTCTCCCCTTGGAGTGGCCTGAGTCATGTGGTGTGACAGCCACTGTTCAATATTGTCATCATCACAACCAGACACCCATCAGGGATTATGTGGAGGGTTCTGTGTCAGGGGCTCATGACAAAATGGCCAGCACATGTGTGGCACAGGCTAGCATCCTGTGAACACAGGGTGGTAGAAGCCCCGGATGTGGAGTCACCTGTTTTTCACACAGATTTCAGTAGGGGAGGGGTGTGTGCCAAGCGCCTGCCTCTCTGCTTCTCTAGCATGGGCAACATAGCAGCAGGAGAGGGACCAGGTGATTTCCCAACCGCTGCAGTATCCAGATCTTCCCTCTAAGCCCGGGGTCTGGGAAAACAATAGCTGCAAATCAAAAGGCCCTGGACATTTGCTGATTTATTATATAAGAAAATGAAAAAGAACAGCCCTGTACATTGATTGCTACAGAATTGTTCCCAGGTATCAAGTGGCTGGATCGAGTCAAAATTCACTCATGACAATCAATAACCAATGCACAAACCCTACAATAAACATGCCATTAATTTATTCATTCATTCTCTATGTATTTTACAATATTTATTTATGTATTTATTTTTGAGACAGAGTCTCTCTCTGTCACCCAGGCTGGAGTGCAGTGGCTTTATCATGGCTCATTGCAACCTCCACCTCTCGGGTTCAAGCGATTCTCCTGCCTCAGCCTCTCAAATAGCTGGGACTACAGACGCCTGCCACCACACCCAGCTAATTGTTGTATTTTTAGTAGAGATGGGGTTTCACTATGCTGGCCAGGCTGGTCTCAAACTCCCAAGCTCAAGTGATCTGACCGCCTTGGCCTCCCAAAGTTCTAGGATTACAGGCATGAGCCACTGCGCCTGGCTATTTATTTATTTATTTAGATAGCGTCTCACTCTGTCGCCCAGGCTGAAGTGCAGTGGCGCGATCTCAGCTCACTGCAACTTCCACCTCTGGAGCTCAAGCGATTCTCTAACCTCAGCCTCCTGAGTAGCTGGGACTGCAGGCATGTGCCACCACTCTCGGCTAAGTTTTTGTGTTTTTAGTAGACATGGGGTTTCACCATGTTGGCCAAGCTGATCTTGAACTCCTGACTTCAAATGATCCACCCCCCCTTGACCTCCCAAAGTGCTAGGATAACCGGCATGAGCCACTGTGCCCGGCCGATTTTCTCATTTATCTCCTCCTCCAGCAAACATTTACCACAGATTCACTGTGTGTTAGGTTCTATGCTTGGTTTTAGGAACATAAAGAGAAATGAGACATAGCCCTGAATGAGGACAGATAAGTAAACGCTTGATTGTGATACCATGAAATAAACATTATAATTCATTCACTTAACAAATATTTCTTGAACATCTACTGTGTGCCAGGCACTGTTCTAGGCACTGGGAACATATGAATAAAACAGACAAAATCTCTGCCTTTGTGAAGCTGACAGAGATAGATTAGAAGTGCAGAGGACAAAGCAATTAGTATGGGCAGGTGGAGTCTGTGAAGGCTCCCAGAGTGGGTGCAACCTGAGCTGGGTCTTGAAGGACCATGCTCTGGCAGAAAGGCAGGTAAGGGCATGCTGGGAAAAACAATAGTACAGCCAAGCTTGGAAATATGAAAGTGAACGGCATAGGTAGGAAATGGCAAGTGGGATCGCAGATGGCGCGCAGGAGGAGGAACAGAACATGAGGTGCACAGTACTGTCTCTAAATCTAAGGTGCAATCAGATCAAGTAGCCCAAAGCCTACCTCGCTGCATTTTCTTCTTTTCTTTTCCCTTTCTTTCCTTCTTTCTCTCTCTCTCCCTTCCTTCCTCTTTCTTTCTTTTCTTTCTTTCTTTCCTTTTCTTTCTTTCCTCTCTCTCTCTCTCCTCTCTCTCTCTCTCTCTCTCTCTCTTTCTTAGAGTTTCCCTCTGCCAGCCAGACTGGAGTGCAATGGCATGATCTCGGCTCACTGCAGCCTTCCCCTCCCAGGTTCAAGTGATTCTCCTACCTCAGCCTCCCGAGTAGCTGGGATTACAGGTGTCCGCCTGGCTAATTTTTGTACTTTTAGGGTGTGTGTGTGGGGGGTCTCACCACGTTGGCCAGTCTGGTCTCGAACTCCTGACCTCAGGTGATCTGCCCACCTAGGCCTCCCAAAGTGCCCAGCCTCACTGTATTTTTCTGACAGCCAACCCTGGCTAGAGGTAAGGGTGTGGCCAGCACCAGCTGCTCCTGTGCCTTGCCCAAAATCCTAGTGACCCCAGCCTCAGGCTTGTAACCTTAGAGAGAGGCTCAGTATTCCTTGCAAAGAGCCATCATTTAAAAGGACGATCTATCTTGGAAAAGCCGAAGAGATGTGAATAAAATCAAATTTAACTCTAGAGCTTTAGGGTCAAGTAGTTTTTAATGAGCATAATTGTTAAATTGGCTGAAACTAGAAAATAACCCATACTCTTAAAATGCACTTTATAAACACTGCTTTGGTTATTATGATTTATTTTTTCTTTTGTTATCTCTTTTTTTAATCCAACTGAGGTTATTATAATTTCTATTTTACATTTATCAAATGGATTTTGTCAGTTGGTGCTGAAACTAGCCAGCTTTCATATCTTAATATACTTCATGACCCAAAATAAATGATTGGACAGGGTCACCTTGAAGTTCTCTTTGAAGCCTTTTGTCGAATCAGATAGCTCAGAGGACATTATCTCACCTGTCTAAGCCTCAGTTTCATAGCTGTGAAATGGAGTGAATAATTCCTACCTCTTAGGGCTGTTGAGATGATCAGGAGAGTTAATCCATGTAAGTGCTTAACATGACATCTGGCATATAAGATGTCAAAATAATGAGCTATGATCTTGATTCCGTAGTTTGAGAGAAATTACTGTAACCTGATTGTATCGATTGTTTAATCTGCAGATGCAGGCTTAACTTAATTCAATCTGTGTAGCCCTAGAAACTCCAAAAAGAACCACAGCTGACGGTAGATTTGAGAAATTACATTGCAGCTTAAACAAGAAAAGTTCACTTCCAGGTTTCCTGGCAGACAAATGGAGCCACTAACTAGTGACAGGGTGTGATATGATCCAAGACAAAGAAGCATGGAGCTGAAGCGGGATTACAATTTCAGTGGTCAGATCCCAGCTTTCTACTCTAATTGGCAAACAGCATGCTTTTACGCAGAAGCCCAAGTGCCTTTACCCCTTGATCTTCACTTCTAGGGTAAAGCCACTACAAGGCTCAATTTTTGTAATAAATGGACTCCTGAAGCCTGAGCTTAGTTATAAAAGTGAAAGGACATCCTTCGCTTCTAACGGTCTCACTAAATTTTCTCTTCCCTGCAGCTCCTTTCCCTAGGGAGTGGAGTCATAGGATTGGGTAATCAGGCTGGGACCTCATGGATTCCTTGAAATACTACAAGAGCAAAGGAAGCTGTGAGAAGAATCCTGGTGATCACGCAGTGGCCCCCAGGTCAGGAGAGCAATGCAGTCTGGTTGTGAGGCAGGACGGATTTAACTTTGGCCTTTGGTCTCTTTCATAATCAGTGTTGTAAAATGAGTGCTCTGGGTTAGAGCTCAGGATTATCACCATAAGCACATGTTCCTATTCATTCAGTCCATTCCAAAAATGTCCTTTTCTTTCTTTCCAACTTTCTCTCTCTCTCTCTCAGTCTTTCTCTGTGTATGTGTGATTCACTTTCTATAGTATATATGGTATTTTCTTGAGACCATTTTAGAAAATCTGCAGGTCAAGGATGCATCCATTACACCATTCTCCCATGAATGAAGTGAAAATAATTTAAAGCATTTCAATAAAACAATAACAGTCGGCCGGGTGCAGTGGCTCCCACCTGTAATCCCAGCACTTTGGGAGGCCAAGGCGGTCAGATCACTTGAGGCCAGGAGTTCAAGACCAACCTGGCCAACATGGTGAAACCCCGTCTCTACTAAAAATACAAAAATTAGCCAGGCATGGTGGCATGCACCTGTTGTCCCAGCTACTCGGGAGACTAAGGCAGGAGAATTGCTTGAACCCGGGAGGTGGAGGTTACAGTGAGCCAAGATCGCACCATTGCACTCCAGCCTGGGTGACAGAGCAAGATTCTGTCTCAAAAACAAAAACAGTAACAGTCATAATAAGAGTGAAATTGTGTAAAGCAGATGCCCAGCATTGTTCTAAGCACTTTATATCTATTAACTCCTTTAATCTTCACACTGTTCCTATGAGGTAGGTACTGTTATCCCCATAGCCCACATGGGGAAACTAAGGCACAAAGCAGTTAAGTAAAAGTTGAATTGTCGTCAAGCAAGAAAGTTTGGTATTTGAAAATGAGACCTCTAGCCTCAGAGCTTCTCCTGAGCGAGTCCTGAGCGGAAAGAAGAGGAGCCGTGTGCTCCGAGGGAGGTCGGTTGGTGAGGAAGTCCCAGACCTCTTCGTGACGGACAGGGCTACCTTCAAATCCCTTTATCTACTCCAGCTCCACGGGCAGGACTGGATCTGGGTTTTGTGGAAGTGTCAGCTTACATAATTTTGGCTCCCTCTTTTTAAAAACACAAAATATATCTTTTGAAAATGTTGCCAAACCATATGACCAAATGAATTCATTGTTCGGGCTAGGGAGGGGTTCATGCAAGGGGTGTCTCTGAAGGTGAAGCATTGTTAGCTCCACAGTACATCTGCCTGTGCCTCTGCCCATGAGATGTCCCCGCTTCTTGCCAAACCGGACATTGGAGCTCATTTAGACAGAAGAGTTTTCCTTTCCATTCCCAAACATGAGACCCTCAGAAGTTATCAGTCAACAGCTATCTAACTGATACTTTGCTCTGGTTATGTCTTTGCAACCATAACCATCTCAGTTCTGGGAGTGAAAACGTTAGAGACAGTGTAACATATCTGATCTGTGATCAGATTCGGCATGTTGTCTAAAATCTCAACAGTGCTAAATTTCCTCCCCATGTTACGAAAGTTGCCCAAGGAAATGAAATCCCAGGATGGATGCTTGCCATCAAAACAACCCCCCGTTCCTCTGTTCCCTTCCCTGATAGTCATGGAAAAGCCAAGGATTAATAGACTCCTTTAATGTAACTCGGTTTCGTCTGCGATGAGGGTCCAGTGAAAGCAACTGCCCAATCTGTTGTTTGAACACTGTTTATATTTGTTGCCGGGATACCAAAGGCTCTTTTAAGCCTTTGGCTAAGAGGAGCACCATGCATCTGACCTTGTTCACCTGCACATAAAGCAAATAATGGCTAAAATGATAAGAAAGCTCCTCCAAACATTTGGAGTGGAACACAAGGCATTTTTGTGTCCGAAATTGCAGCATCTAATATTTGTTGTTCAAATAAATCTCAACCTGCATACGGAAGTGCACATTACACATAATAAGATGAGGCTTTGAGAAGACAGATGTTAATTATTTTGAGGTAAATCAGAGCACCTCTGACCCAAACACCGAGCTGTAATTTGTTGCTCAGCTTCTGGGTCCTGAAATTAATATAAATCTTTACATTCGTAATTTTACTCGCCAATGCCAACCCACCCACACAGTCTGTAAATGACTGCTCTGAGTCAGAGACTATTCATTTACAATCGTGTTAGATATTTTAAAATGTTCTCTGAAAGGATTAAATAGTCTAATCCCAGTCCTTTCACCGGTTCTGCTTTCTGTAAAAAATGACGGAGCTAGAGGACGTCTAAACTATAAGGGACTTTAGAGTTTGTCTCTTCCCCAAATTTCTCCATTCAAAAATGAGAAACGAAAACCCTGTTGTTAGAAATGACTTGCCCCCTGGTCACTCAGCGACCAAAATTAACCCCCCTCAAAAATAAAAAATCCTGGGTTAGGATTTTAATAAAGGGTCACACTTAGAAATCCTTGCCCAGAGTCTGGAAGCTACCCCTTTCCCTGCCCTCCTGCCTCCGACAGCTTCTGTTAGTCCTGGTACCCTGCAGTCTGACTCGGTTCTAAATGAATCATGCCATTTTGAATCCAAGTGGTCAGAATACGATTCCGATAAAAGAAATCAGCAGCCGTTACAACAATATGCACTAATTTTAGGGGGATGAATAGCCAAGAAATTGCTAATAATGGTGACTTTTGAGGAGCGGGCTAGTGATGAGAGAGGCAGGACAGGAAGATGTTTACTTTTCATTTTACATCTTTTCTTTACTATTTGGCTTTTATTACCATGTATCAATGTTAACTATTAAAAATCTCAAGAGCAAATTAGAAATAATATGTTTACAAACTTCAAAGGAGAAATAGAATTTGCGCCAGTAACATGGAGGCTTGAAAATCTATGATACGGTATAGCAGTACTTTAAAAAAAATTTCTCCTAAAGTATCTGTAATGACAGAGGAAACTGAATTGGTTCCCCCCGGAGTCCGGGGGCAGTGCCAGAAATGGCCCTTGTATAACACAACTCTCTTTGCAGTTTACGTTTTTTAAATACCTTCAAATTAATAGACTCTTTAGCATCTCGGCACCTCTTTTGATACAAAAATAAAGCCTTAAATGACTTACCGTCCACGAAAACTGCCCCTCTGGGAAGAACACCCCTCGTTTCTTTCTCCGGCGGTCCGGAGCACCCGTAGTACGCTGCTTCCAGTCACTGAGTGCAGAGGGCCCTTGGAATAGGAAGCACGGCTGTGCACAAGCTGACCTGTATTCCGGCTCTCTCACCTGGAATCAGGCTTCACGGATCCTGTTATGCATTGAATAGTAACAAAACAACAGCATAAATTAGGGTGTTGCTAAGATTGTGTACCATCAACGTTCGCATGAACATAATGGACATAATGAATTCTATAGCACTAACCTGCACAGCTTGGAGAGATTAAAACCACTTTGTCTTTAAATTAAATTTCAAAAATCATTGAACAACAAGAATAGAAAGAACAACAACAAAAAAAACTCCACCTCATCTATGTTAGCTACCCAGTTGCGGGAGGCACCACTTCTTGCTTTCTGATCATTAATGCCTGGTCCTAGGTTTATTTTAATAGCTGCCAGCTCAGTGAGTCCACATCTATTGTAATAACCATAAAGGGGGCTTGGGTCCTCTTGCATCATGTACGCAGCCCTTACTGGAGAGCCTCTTATCCCCTTTCAGGAACAAAATCTACAACTGAAAAAGACCTCAGCTGAAGTTTATTTTGTACAAATGCTACACAGTATAGTATGTCTAGTCTGTTGCAGAAAAAGAAAGGTGGGCTTGAATTCATTCTTAAGCAGGGCTGTACTTGGGCAAATCTTCACTCAACAAACCGTCTTTTCAGTGCCATATTATGAGAAAGCTCACATCAGAGTGCTTGCTAAATGCCAGGTACCCTACTTCTGGCTCTACATGTTTTTTGTGCTTAGCCCTCACTCACAACACCCCTAAGAAATATATGAGCAGGCTGGGCGCAGTGGCTCATCCCTGTAATTCCAGCATTTCGGGAGGCCAAGGCAGGTAGATCACCTGAGGTCAGGAGTTCAAGACCAGCCTGGCCAACATGGCGAAAACCCATCTCTACTAAAAATACAAAAATTAGCCAGGCATGGTGGTGTGCGCCTGTAATCCCAGCTACTTGGGAGGCTAAGGCAAGAGAATGGCTTGAACCTGGGAGGTGGAGGTTGCAGTGAGCAGAGCTTGCGCCAATGCGCCACAGCCTGGGGGACCGAGTGAGACTCTGCTCAAAAAAAAAAAGAAAAGAAAGAAAGAAATGTATGAGCACTATTATATCCCCATTTCATAGATGGGGAAACTGAGGCTCCCAGGGATTAAGTGACTTGCCTAAGATCACACAGTACTCAGAAGAGCTAGGATTAAAATTCAGGTACGTCTGATTGATTCTGGAGCCCCTGAAATATGCCTCCTAAGAATTGTCAGTCACCAGTTATGGAGTGCCTATGATGTTCTATGGTAGATGCTTTGCATAAATTATTTAATCTCTGCAACAACCCTCTGAGGCAGGCACTATTAATAGCCCCCTTTATTAGATAAGGAAAACTGAGGTTTAGAGAAATTAAATAACTTGACCTAACACAACTAAGCATCAGAGTCCAGATCTTCAGCCCAGGCTTTTTTGATACCAGAACAGAATTCTTAACTAAGCTATACTATGATTCAGGTGCCTGGGCACAGGACAAAACAATAAAGTCTGGGATCTTCGGGCATTCATGCATGCCGTGCAGACTTCTCTATGAATAGCTTATACATGCCAGTGTGTGGGATGTTCCTCAGGAATGAGTTTTACATGTGCACATGAACCATCCGTCCTATCATTTTTAATGGTGTGCCTTGACAGACATAATACTTTATTCTTAGTACAAATCTCATGGCAAAAATCCACTGGATTTGAGCCCTAATCAAGAGCTACAGAAAATCCAAACACTCTCACGTGGATTCCAAATAAGGTTTATTGAAAATAGACATAAATGCCTTCCAATGACCGGGCTTATTAGCATGAAGCAAAATGCAGATGCTATTTCCTCTTTTTAAGGTGAGTTATGAGGTCGTGGCCAATGTTTAGCCCTCTTCATAATCTTTAACAGTACTGCAATCTCAGCACTACGCAACTGTGCCAGCTCTAATCCTCTGCTCTGAATGGGACTAAAAATGGCTTGAGCTGGCTGGGTGCTGTGGCTCACGCCTGTAATCCCAGCACTTTGGTAGGCTGAGGTGGGCGGATCACACGGTCAAGAGATTGAGACCATCCTGGTGGCCAACATGGTGAAACCCCATCTTTATTAAAAATACAAAAATTAGCTGGGTGTGGTGACTTGCACCTGTAGTCCCGGCTACTTGGGATGATGCAGGAGAATCGCTTGAACCTGGGAGGCGGAGGTTGCAGTGAGCCAAGATTGAGCCACTGTACTCCAGCCCAGCGACAGAGTGAAACCCTGCCTCAAAAAAAAAAAAAAAAAAAGGCTTGAGCCACGTGAAAAGGCTTGAGCCACGTGAAAACGAAGGAAACTGGATGAAGTTGGTTAATGATTTACAGTCTAAAAATTTTTTGTTTAAATGAGGTGATATTCACCCAAATGTAACCATTTTATTGTGAACAATTCAGCTTGTAGTCCTTGATTAATAACCATAGGACTAAGAAAGGTGGGTTCATAGTATTTATTAGAGAAAGCTCATTCAGCTGTGACCGTCCATAGGCAATGAACAATGTTTTTTGCATGCATTGGGCCTGAATTCCTTTGCTAATGTGTTGGGAATGTTGGTGGGTGGCACAACCAACTTATTCTTTGATAAGTGGATGGCTGACAACTGGTTTTACAAAGACCGTCCTTCATCTCCGGAGATCATGTAGCATTAAAAATGTAGCATTCACTAAAAAGGTAGTATTCAAACGTAGCAATCAAATATAAAGTATGTTTTAATATGAAAATAAACTGCAAACAATATTTATTTTAGATATTTTTATTTCTCCAAATTTGTTATTTCTCAGGAGTGACTGAAATAAAAAATATAATTGAGTCCCATCATCATCATCATGGAAATGGCTTTAAGAGAAAACTGGTCAGATGAATATTATTGCTTCCCATTTTCAACCAGTAAATAGTTGCCACAGATAAATTGACAGCCAGGAGTCTGCCAAGAATGCTCAAGATACGTTATATAATACAACATGCCTGTTCACAGGGGGAAAATTCCCAGGAAATAACTTATGTGTATTTCTTGATTTCATCATACAAGACAAGTACAAAAGCACCACCCATGCCTCTGAGAACATTGGACCATGCACCCTTGAAGAAAGCTTTGCCTCCTTCATCACGAGCAATCTTCCTCCAGCAGTCAAGTGTGCCTGTGTACATGATGTCAGCTGCAAAGAATAAAGACATGGAGTTAGTCAGTGAAGGCTGATGAAAAATCCTAAGATTCATTAGGCTAAATAAAGCAGAGCCCCACCTCTCTAAGGACTAACGTCAGCTTTAAACCCAACATTCGCACATTAGCATGGGCAATACTGAAATATTAATGCTGTGACTAGAGAAAACAGCAGGAATATGTAGACTACCCACTGGGTTTAACCTCTAATACCATTTAAGCACCCTCATTCATAGGCATCTGAAGAGTCCGATGCTATCAACCCCATCCCTTGACTTGGACAGCCAGCCGTTTTTTTTTTTTCTTTTTGGAGACAGAGTCTTACTCTGTCGCCCAGGCTGGAGTTCAGTGGCCCCATCTCAGCTCACTACAACCTCTGTCTCCTGGGTTCAAGCTCAATTCTCCTTCCTCAGCCTCCTGAGTAGTTGGGATTACAGGTGCATGCTGCCATCCCAGCAAATTTTGTTTTTGTTTTTTTTTTTTTTTTGTATTTTTAGTAGAGACGGGGTTTCACCACGTTGCTCAGGCAGATAGCCATTTTTAAAGGTGGGCCTCACTAGTTTGTGGCCGCAGCTTGCCCCAGGCCTATGACTTTATCTTCTGCTCAAGCGAAACTTACTTCCTTTGCGCCCCGACTGCATCATCATGCGGCGGCGAACAGTGTCAAATGGATAGGAAGTCAACCCGGCAACAGCAGTGACAGTCTGTGCGATCATCCAGCTGATAACGATGTGAGTGTTCTTGGGATCCGGAAGCATTCCTGGGAATAGGAAAGAAACGCTTTTACCAAAAAGCAGAATTTTACTGACTTCCTTTCCCCACATCCCCTAAACATGTCATTTATACACGAGGGTTGCATTGGATGATCTCGGCTTCCTACAGCAATAACAAAAAACAACTCTCTGGCTCTTGGAATGGTAGGTTGGTACAATGCTCTTTTAACTTGTCTGCTATGATCACAACTTTAAAGCCCACAGCAAACTTACCCTTTGCAGTGTCATAGATACCGAAGTAGGCAGCTCGGTAGATGATAATACCCTGCACAGACACGTTAAAGCCTTGGTACAGACCCCTAATCCCATCAGATTTGTAGATCTTAACCAGGCAGTCGCCGAGGCCTCGGAATTCCCTTTCAGCTCCAGCTTTACCCACATCTGCTGCTAGACGGGTACGGGCAAAATCAAGAGGGTACACAAAACACAAGGATGTGGCCCCAGCAGCACCGCCTGATGCCAGATTTCCCGCAAAGTAGCGCCAAAACTGGGTCCTCTTGTCCACACCACCCAGGAAGATCTGCTTGTATTTATCTTTGAAGGCGAAGTTAAGAGCCTGAGTGGGGAAGTATCTGATGACATTGGCCAGGTTACCACGCCAGAAGGACAGGACTCCCTGTTCCTTGGGAATACGGACCACGCAGTCTATAATGCCCTTGTATTGCTTATCTGCGGTGATCTGCTTGCTGGCATGCTGTACCTAGGAAGGAAGCCAACAGGGACAGTTATAACCATGGGGAAGGGAAAGGGAAGAGCATATGCCATCTCAATCAATGCCCTTTAAGGCCGGCTCCCCTTTCCCCAAATCTAGTCTTCCTATATCATACCGGCTGGACCCTCCCAGCCCCCTGAGCCTGTCACAAGGGAAGAGGTGATGTGCACCAGAGGCATTAAGCCTTCACTCCTCTGGGTGGGGAGGGGGTACCCTCCAGCGGACCCATGACCTTTAGACCTGGGAGAAAGGTCACTACCTCAAACCCAGGTTCAGAGGCATTAGGGCGAGTCCCAGGTAGGGCGCGGTCACCTTGGGGACTGCAGCCTCCGCCTCAGGTCTCCAAAACTGCTTCCGCCCCGCTCCGCCCCCACTCCGCTCCCAGAGGTGACCCGAGCGCCGCCGCCGCCACCCCTACGTGTTCGTCCGGGCGCGCCCTCTAGAGCCGGCACTGGAGAGCGCGCGGCGCAGCGACGCAGGCAGAGGGGCCCAGGCGGCCGCGGCTGCGCGGGGGCGGACGTAAAAGGCACACGCGCTTCCCGGCGCCGGCTTCCGGCCCGGCGAGGTTCGAGCGCGTCCGCGGGCTGGGCGGCCGCTGGACCCGGGCGCATGGGCTCCCCCGGGCAGTTATCTCCTTGCCGCGACCTTGAGGTCTTCGGTAAGGACTGGGGTTCCTATCTAACGCCGGCTTTCGGCCTTCGTCCTAGACGCCCAGGCCCGTGGTGACCGTCCCTCCGGGACTGCTCCATCCGAGTCCGGCGCCTCGGGGATGCCGAGCGCCTGGTCCTCCCCTCCGCCCCCGGCCCCTTCCTAGACTCAGAACTTCAGGTCACTAAAGGAGCCTCCCACCAGGTTTGCCTTCTGCCCTGCCTCTGGCCTCTCTTTGCCAGGGCCTGTCTTTAGAGTTCTCTCCCCGCCACCCTTTGGGCTCCCGCCTTCTGAGCGACCCTTCCCCCCACTTCCTGGTTGGGCTCCGGGATCCCAGGCTGTACCTGCAGCAGCAGCTTGACCCGCTCGATGGGCGCTACCGCCGTCTTGGAGATGGCTGCGGCCACTCCACCTGCCAGGAAGTCCTTGGCGAAGGACACAGCGGCATCTGTCATGTTGAAAGGAAAGAGGAGGCAGGATGCTGCAGGACGGGACTGGGCCGGGAACCGGCTTTGACTCCGGGGCTGCGGGGCGGAGCGACGCAAACGGCCGATTTATATAGGGGGAGCCGGCGCCGGAGCGGCAGGCGTCGGAGGCGGGGCCGGGGCGGTGGCTGGGCCCCGGCGCGCTGGGCGGCAGAGCAGTTGAGTGGCCCAGCGCGCAGGGGGAGGAGTCCTGGAGGGCGGGCCGGGACCGCAGTCCGGGCTGCCCCGGCTCGCCCTTGGCACCAGACTGGGCGGGTGGAAGGGGCGTGTCCAGAGAACACCCGGGACTTGAACGCTGGACCCTGAGAGAGCCCTCGGAGTGGGGAGAAAGGGTGAGGTCACCGTGTGCCTGGACAAAAACCCTTGGAGAAGGACCAGGACTAGGGTGAGACGCATTTGTTACAGGGATGCCAAAAAAACCCTTCAGTCATCGAGATAAACATTAGTTAATGCGATACTTTAAAAAAGTCGTATTGGCAAACTATCCTGCTGGCCGGACCCCTTGTTTTGTAAATAAAGCTTAATTGGAATGTCAAGGCTGGGATTAGGGTGAGGCAAGAGCGACCAGGTCATGTAAGTGCAGGTTGGGATCCTGTCTGTATTTCAAATGTTGATCATTTGTTCATGGTTTTTGCATTGCTTTTTATTTTAAAAAATAGTATATTAAAAATAATTTGTCTTAATTACTGAGTTGTTTCTCACCAAGGGGAGTGCTTCACTCTTCCCGCCCTAGACCAGGCACTGTCCTGGAGCCAGTGAAACCAGACAAAATTAAGGGAACAGCAGACGCACGAACTGCCACCGTGCCCCAGACTCTGGTTTGCAAATACAGTTTAACAAAGATCTTGCCGAGAATTGGCTTAGGAGAGTCCAAAGGACTGGGCTGGGGGTGGGGAAGTGATTTTTAGTCAGAAGGCAAATACAGAGGTTGTACCCAGAAGGCTAAGAGGCTTAGAAAGGTTAAGAACTACGTTGACATTTGGCTCCCAGGACTCCAGGTAAAGTGCCCTTGGATCGAATAGATTTCTGAACTCCAGAAACATTTAGAGGAGTCAATAGAATTAGATTGGCAGCCATTGTACCAAGGGACAAGTGCTTACTGAGCCCCTTAATCCCTGCACTGGGTAAGCATTTGCCACACATGTCCTCAAAAAACTACTTGTTAGCTTAAGTGTACTCCCTCAGTTTCAGAACGGGAGCAGACAGTGCAATCACAAATTCCGTGTGTGAATAATCATAGCAATGTTTATAAAAATAAGGGTAACTGCGGAAAACTGCAACTGCAACTGAACTTTATGTGCTCAGACTTCAGAATTCCCAAAGGCAAAATGCCAGCAGGCCTTTGCACACAGAAGACAGTGTTCATATCCTTCACTTTCCTTTCCTGCCCTCTCTCATCTTCTCCAGATCTGCCTGTGGAAGGACCCAATTCTAGGACCCTCCAGGATGGTTAGACCCTTCCTCTGAAAGTACACTTTGCCATTTGTTAGTCTCCCCAAGAACCTCAGCGATCCAAACTGATACACGCAAACAGTATGTGTTCAAAGGAGCAGTTTTTAAATCTGGCTTTGTTGATCCTGGGAGAAATCTTCGACCTGTGTTAGTGAAAGGCTGTAGTGTTTCTCAGATGATTATAGCAGTGAGGTAGCTGGGTACAAAAATGACCTTGCTGTACAGTTTGAGAGAATGGTAGAGTATCTCCTCCGAAGGTGATACTCACTTCTCTGTTCTGGTGAGAGAAGCAAGAGCTAAAGCAAAATTCTACAGGGCTTTATTTGGAGAGAGGTGGATTTTATTTATAATGCATTTAAAAATAAAATTCAAAACCTTTTTTTTTTTTTTGAGACGGAGTCTCGCTCTGTTGCCCAGGCTGGAGTGCAGTGACGCAATCTTGGCTCACTGCAACCTCTGCCTCCTGGGTTCAAGTGGTTCTTCTGACTCAGCCTTCTAACTGGGATTACAGGTGTGTACCACCATGCCCAGCTAATTTTTGTACTTTTAGTAGAGATGAGGTTTCACCATTTTGGTCAGGCTGGTCTTGAACTCCTGACCTCGTGATCCTTTCGCCTTGGCCTATCAAAGTGCTGGGATCACAGGTGTGAGCCACCGCACCTGGCCAAAATTCAAAACCCTTCTAGTTTGAACTTGACATTCTGATTAATGCATTTTTATTCAACTGTTAATTATTTCTCAGTATACCTCGCCATCACTCGTGTATCCCTTTTCTACATGTGACCTTTCCCCGACCACATCTGCTACTCTCTTTGAGCATGATGCCTCTACTGTATTCTGTTTCAGAACTCATTGTTTTGTCAGTTTTTTTCTCTCCACAAAAAAAGATGATCAAATAGTTACATAGAATTTTCCCCTTCTCAGTCTTTGGGTAACTAAGTGTGGTTCTATTGATGATGAAATACAAGATGGGTCATTTAAAAGCAACTTCATGCCATCACTTGGTATTTTGCTAAATCTGTGGTGAGCTGGAGCTTTCCTAGTCGCCTATCACCACGTATACTTTAAGGAGTCAGATACTCTTGAAAGTCTTAAGGTCATGAAAGACAAACAAAGACTAAGGAATGGTCACAGATTAAAGGAGACTAAAGGGACTTGACAATTGAATGCAATTATGTGATCCTCAGCTGGCTCCTGGACCAGAAAAAGGACTTTGGTTATATTGGTGAAGTTTGAATATCTGTAGATTACCAATACTATTTTTCGTTATGGTGGCCATGTAAGATGTTAACATTTAGAGAAGTTCAATAAAGGATATGTGGACATTTTCATACTATTTTTGCAACATTTTGACAAGTCTGAGAGTTTAAAAAATTTTTAAAGAAAAAAGAAGGAAGAAGAAACCAGGAGCAAGCATCCAGGAAAATAGAGAATAGAGTCTCACTCTGTCATGCAGTCTGGAGTGCAGTGGCACAATCATAGCTCACTGCAGCCTCGAACTCCTAGGCTCAAGTGATCCTCCTGCCTTGGCCCTCCAAACTACTGGGATTACAGGTATGAGCCACTGCACCCAGCTGAGAAGAATATTAATGATAATAATGATGATGATGATATTGATAATGATATATGGCTGGTAAGTTAATCAAAACGAATTCCTTCATTGAGACATAGTGCTGTGTTAGTAATTATTGTGTTTCTGGGAGCTATGTAAAATACAAGTCTAATACAGAGGAACTAAAGCTAAGGTAAGGCCTAGTAATTCTCAAGGAAAAACAAGGAAGGGAGTCAGAAATGACACTTTTAAGGCCTCAGATATCTATGTACCAACACCCAGAATATGGGTAATAAATGGAATGTAAAATTTTAATACACTCAGAAAAATGCAATTTTATAGGTATTGTTAAAACTTGGTAGGAATTTCTGGCTGGCATCTGGAAAACTTCGTTCAGAGAGATACCATACAGAAGAAGAGGAGAGCAGTAATATATCAAGAAGGTATAACCAATAATTCATTGGCTGGAGGGTGAAAGCATTCAGTGAGAATGAAAGGGAGAAATGAAAGTCATTATAGTTGTAGAAGTATACAAGAGACTGCTCAGATTAAAAGTATGAATGGGGCCAGGCACGGTGGCTCATGCCTGTAGTCCCAGCACTTTGAGACGCCAAGGTAGGCGGGGGGGTGGATCACCTGAGGCCAGGAGTTCAATACCAGTCTGGCCAACATGGTGAAACCCCGTCTCTACTAAAAATACAAAAATCAGCTGGTGTGATGGCTCGCGCCTGTAATCCCAGCTACTTGGGAGGCTGAGGCAGAAGAATCGCTTGAACCCGGGAGGTGGAGATTGCAGTGAGTCAAGATTGTGCCATTGCACTTCAGCTTGGGTGACAGAGCAAGACTCCATCTCAAAAAGAAATAAAAAGTAAAATAAATAAAAGTATGAATGGTACTTCATAAAACTGTCACATAGATGAGAAAGAGTGATTAAAGACATAGAACATAGAATAATCTGCATTTTGGGAATATCTGAACATCTTAAAGGTCTTAAAAGTGTCATTCCTGACTCTCTTCCTTGTTTTTCCTTGAGAATTACTAGGAAACTGGTCCAGAAGAGAGTTCTACACCCTTTCCAATTCTAATCCAATTCTGAACACCTGGAAGTTCCATTATTCTAATTAGCAATATAGCCGATACATTCTTTTTTCTTATTTTTAAGACCAGCTTAAAGTTAAGAAAACATCTGATAGATTCTTGGCTCTCTTGCTAATACAGTGTAATTATAGTTCTCAAAAGAATGAAGAAGCAATGAGGTAAATTGCTAAGCTGGGCTTAATCCTGATAATAAATAAGGAAGATCTGGTTAGCAAAGTGAAAGTGACAAGAATCTTGGGGAAAGTGATCCTGTTATCTGGATATCTGTTAAGCAAAAAAACTAAAAAAAAAAAAAAAAAAAAAATGTTGGGCCTGGTCACATAGGTTAATTAACCTGTGTGTGGGGGAGGGGGCGGTGTATGTATGTGTGTATATAAGGTAGACTTCAAAAGGATCAGAAAAAAGGTAAGTATGATCTCTTGGCCTAACACCAAAAGAGAAAGATAGCTCAAGAGGGACAGGAAGAATCCAGTTGAAAATTCAGAACTGTAGAATTTGGAAAAGTCCCAGTGATAAAAAGGGAGAGATTTCTAATAAACTACAGTGTCCTTATAGATTATTCTCTGATGAGCTCACATCTTAAAAGTACATGTATAGATGACAGAAGGAGGACTATGCCTCCAATGACAAAGCCCAAAGAATATCACATACCTCTGGGAATTGACTCATAAGTGCTAAAGTCCAGAATAAACCCAGGCTTATAAAATGGGAGGCACTGCAATAAAGGGTTCTAATGCCCTATTTAGTGCAAGACATTTAAGGATGAGATAGAGCTTAATGGTAGCATGTGTGAAAAAGAGAACTAGAACTACGTGTCTTAGTTCACTGTGGGTTGGCAATGCCAAAAAATATTAATGATTCTTGAGTTGCACTAAGAGAATGGTAGTGACCAGATCAGAGGGACTTTCAGTTCCACTTGGGTCTCTGTTGGCCAGCCCATAGAGTTTTACGTTTAATTCCGGATGCTACATTTAAGAGGACATTAACAAACTGGAATATATTCAAACAAGGCAATCAGGAAAGTGAAGTGTCTATAAATCATGTATTATGAGAAATGGCTGAATGAATGAGAGATATTTAACTGGGAAAGAGCTTTGGGTGAAAGAGGGACATCATAACTGTCTTCATAATTGAAGGACTGTCTGGTAGAAGAGAATTAAAACATTCAATATGGAATTAACGCCTGCTGGCAGAGGTTTCATGAAGGTAGACGTCAGCTCAACAAGACATTACTTTCTAAAATATGAGCTACTTAAAGGTAGAATGGGTTGCTGTATGAGGGGATGAACTTTTTGCTACTGGAAAGGCTAAAAGTTGAGGCAGCATAACCACTTGTTAGGGATGCTATGGGGGAAATTGCTGTGTTGGTCTGAAAGAGAGTTCTACACTCTTTCCGTTTCTAAGATTCTATGGCTGCATCCTTTTATGTCTATAAGATAAGTGGCTTTCAGCATCTGGGTCTGGGTCTGGGAATTTGGGGCAAATAGGAAGAGAAAGGTAATTTAGCCCAGTGGTTAAGAGGGTGGGCCCTACAGCCAGGTTGCTTGAGTTTAAATTCAGGCTCTGCCACTTGCTAGCTGTCAGTG